>NC_034599.1:36382348-36394934 GCF_900095145.1 Mus pahari
TAGACGAATAAGCATGCACATGGTAATGCAGTGTGTATAGTTAGACGAATAAGCATGCACATGGTAATGCAGTGTGTATAGTTAGACGAATAAGCTTCTATCTCGTTTGAGGGAAGAGTCTTTGGGTTCTGATTACGTACGCGAGGCTAATTTTTCCACAAACTTCTGGGTGTTCTCTGTCTCCACCTCCATGTTAGCCTGTAACTTCAGGGATTATGGGTTCACTACAGAGCTTTTCTATTCATGGGTCCTGGGGATTTGAACTCAGGTCTCTATGCATACACATGAGTGCCTTACCTACTTTGCCATTGCCCCACTCCTGGATGTGAACTTTTCAGAAGTAATAAAAAGAAAGGGCATGGCAGATAGGGAGCAAGATATTATCAGAGGTCACAGAAAAGGAATTTGTGGGGTACATTGAATTAATACATACAAGAGAGTGGTGGGGACAAGGTAAGGACCACTATTTTGGGTCACTTGGAAATTAGTTTGGAGAAGTAGATTAGAGCATCGCAGAAGGCCTTGGATGTTGTATGGGATTTGTGTTTTGTCCGATGGAGAGTGGTGACCTTCTGAAACATCAGCAGCAGGGGAGCACCAAGGACACAGAAGGAAGATTTATCCGGTGATGCTGTCGGAGACAGGCTGCAACCAGGACACTTAGGATTTGATTCCAATAAGCTGATAGGATGTGAGCCAAAAGCAAAGCACTGGGTGTGTGTGAGGAGGATGGGGGTAGAGTCCTTGGTGACTTGCAGACCAGGAAAACTCACAGAGGATTCGTCCAGTGGGTGACTAGATGTGATAAACTGTGATTCTTTGACAGAAGTGGGACAAGGTGAAGGGATGTGGCGGGAGGAGATGGCAGGTACTTTGGAATAATAACCTTGCTTCTAGACATGATGTTTAGTGTGCTGGCAAAGTAGAGGAGTCCAGGAGGGCTACGGGTACAGAGATGCCAACTGCAGACCCTCCCGTGCCAGCTTGAAATCTGAAATTCAGAGATTCTGAATAATTTAGACCCTTAACACTCTAAAGCGTAAAATCCAGCCTGTCACTAAATCTTTCAGATTTGATTTTTCTCTCATAATGAACCGAGCAAGGAATCCGCTTTCTCACTTATTTTTCCAAGGGAAAAACTAATGGGTTCAAAAGTATCAGGGGTCTCTGAACACGCCTCGTGGATATTTTTACAATGTGTGGAATAGCACAGACTTCAAAGTATGGCGTTTAATGGTAGCACTTCATACACAGACAATTATGTATACACCATCCAAATTTGGATCTAGAACTTTCTAATATCCCACAAATCCCCCTAGAAAGCTTTTCCCTGGACCATACTCCAAAAATGGCCACTGTTCTGACCATCATCCATATATATATATATATATATATATATATATTTTTTTTTTTTTTGCCTACTTTGAATTTTGTATGAATTGGATAAAATAATACATACTTGCTTTGTTTGGCTAAAATTATTACAGCTTGGCATTGTAGTGGCACATGCCTTTAATCCTAGCACTCAGGAGGCAGAGACAGAGGCTGGTGGATTTCTGTGAGTTTGATGCTATACATAGTAAGTTCCAGTATAGTCAGAGCTACATAGTGAGAACTCTGTCTCAAAATACCCCCTCATATACAAATAAACAAACAAACAAACAAACACATAAATAAGTTGGTAATAACATTTCAGTGGAGGGCTTTTGCACGTAAGTGGGAGTAACTTTACAATAAGCACCTATACACTTAAGCCTATTACCACTAACATTTTACTATAGGGAGTCTTTTTTTGGAGTACATCTTACATGTACCTTTTTGAGTATGTCAAACATGAGTACTGTATTTACATCATTTCTGCCTCACCCTTTACCCTGCCCACTGCTCCCATGTTACCTTCCCTAGCTCCTTGTCAAATTCATGGCCTCTTCTTCAAATATTCCTCTTCGGAGTTTAACCTACCACCCCACCTTACTTTTGATTCATTCATCTCCTCGTCATGTTTATTCTCTTTGTAAATGGGCATCTTTACAGCTTATTTTTTATATCTGCATTCTACTGAACTCTATTACTTATTTATAAGCTCCAAGGATTTATCTTAACAATCTTTAATTTATCGAGGGTAGCTTTAAATAATATTAAATTACTTCGTGTGTAATATGGCACTTTTCCAGTCGTGTTTCCAGCATATGTTGCTGTCTTTCCTCCTGCCCTCTGTGTTCCTGATGTTGAACATTTGATGTCTGTGCTATGAACATGTTTTTGTAACTTTAAAGAGTCAGTCACTTTTGCAGGAGAGTTATCATTAGTTCTGAAGTGTCATTCGTAGTCGTGTGCGTATGTGGCCATTTACAGTTGTTGCCACCTTTGTGTAGGGTCATGTTTGTACCTGGTGCTCTCACCCTTCTTGTCAAAGGACTTTGAGGCCATCTTGGTCTGCTGGCCAGAAAGGAGCCAAGTTCCTGTTTTGTTTTGTTTCAAAAACAGTTTTCATTTTGCCTTCGATTGTTAGTATTAAAATATAAGGTATGTTCTCCATATATAGAATTATTGTCAGCTCTTCTCATTTGCATATCTCTGCATGTCTTCTCATCTGCTTGATTTCTTGTTATCCATTTCCCAAATTTACTCATAGAGAATGCTTCCTTTAGTGGTTGATGGTCAAGACTTCATTGGTCTTCAACAATCTGACTATGACTCTCTCTCTCTGTGTTTCATATTTCTTCAATTAAAAAAAAAAAGTAAGCTTCTTTTTTTTTTTTTTGAAGAAGTTTACAGTTTTCATTCAATTTGGAACATTTTCTGTCATTAGTTCTTCGAACATTATCATATTTATTAACCTTCTCTCTCCCCTCCCGCACTTTCCCTGGGACTCCATACAAAGTCGCACACCTGTGGTGCTACGCTGGTCAGGCTTCTTGGGGTGTTCTCTGTCTGTGTTTTGTAGCTGCCTCTGTTTCTGTCTTCAGTGTCACTCACATTTTCAGGTTTTCTTGTTCTCTTTCTCTTATTTCTCATTTCCTCCCAACCCTGAGAGAAGACAAAAGAATCAGAGGCCCACTGCTTCACACACTCTGGGGTCCCATCGAAGCACTCAACTGAAAGCTATAGTATACGCACAGAGAACCCGGTGCAGACCAGTGTAGGCCCTGGGCTGGTTGCTCTGGTCTCTGTGAGTTCATATGAGCGTCACTCAGTTGATTTAGAGGGTTCAGTACTCATGGTGCCCTCCCTCACCTCTGGCTCTTACAGTCTTTCAACCTCTTCTTCCATGGAGTTGCCTGAGTTCTGAGGGAAGAGATTAGATGAAGACATCACAGTTAGAGCTGTGAATTCCAAATCCCCTCTCTCTTTCTCCATCTCCCTCCTCTCTCTCTCTCTCTCTCTCTCTCTCTCTCTCTCTCTCTCTCTCCTCTCTCTCTCTCTCTCTCTTTCTCCATCTCCATAATGTCTGGCTGCGGGTCTCTGCATTTGTTCCCATCTGCTGCAGGGGATAGCTTCTCTGAAGATGGCTGAATAAGACATTAGTTTTAGTTTCAGACATTGTATTTTTCCACTTTAGAAGTTCACACTAGTTTTTCTTAACATTCTGTCTTGCTATTCATTACACAACTGTCATCTGACAATTTCCGACATGTGGAGTATGTTTACAGTATTTAGTGTATTTTAATGTCTCTGTCTACTAATTATACCTTATATACCACTTGGGTAGATTTCTGTTGGTTCTCCAGGCTATAGCAATATTTCTTGCTTCTTTGAGTGCCTTTTTGTTTACAGAAAATTATTTTAATTTTGATAAAATGCATGCAAACACCAAGCTTATCATTTAAGTAACTTGAAGCGCACGACTGAATAGTGGGAAGGTTATTCACGTGGACATGCAATTTCCTGAACTCATTTCTTCCTTCAAAACTGAAACTTTATACTTAGCAAAATCCAGTTCACTCTCTGCCTTTCAGCCCCCAGTCATCACAATTTTACCTTGCATTTCTATCACTCTGACTAGATACTTAATACTTTAGAACATTTTCCTTCTTTTTTAAAAAAATTAGTTAATTAACTGGCTTACATCCCAAATGCTGCTCCCCCTTCGAATCCCCCCTCCATCTTCTCCTCTGAGAGGGTGGGATCCCCTGGGCATTCCCCCCACCATGGCACATTAAGTCTCTGCCATATTAGGGGCATCATCCTCTCTCGCTGAGGTCAGACAGGGTAGCTCTCTCTCTCTCTCTCTCTCTCTCTCTCTCTCTCTCTCTCTCTCTCTCTCTTTCTCTCTGAAAGGGCCTCACTATTTTGTCCAGCCTGGCTTCTAACTCACAAAGATCTGACTACCTCTGTCTCCCTGAGTTCTGGAATTAAAGGTGTGACTCACCACTCATAACCTATGGGTGAATTTTTATTAAGCAGTAGTTACTGGAAAGGCAAGCTGCGACCAGATTGGAACATTTAAACATATCAGAGGGAATGTTACCCTGCAGGGCTGTGGTGTGTGGATTCGGAGCAGGGAGAATATGCCCAAGTGTTTGGGCAAGAAGCAGCTTGGCCCTGTTGGAACATCTGAAGGAGAGGAGGCAGGAGGCACAGGAAATCTGTGCTTTTCACGGGTGAATGGACTTTGTGGGATACTGTTGTACTCTCCAAAAGGAGATTTTTATTGAAGCAGTCAGGCAGACAGTTTTCTCTTCTCCAGCCGGTCCCCTGCTTCAGGCAATTTTCTTCCATTTGCTGTCTGACAACTCATGTTCCAATCTTCCTTCAGAAGTTGGCTCAAGGTTCATCGTCACCAGGAGACCTATTTGGTGTCTGGTTTATAAGTGAATTTTAATCTGGGTCAATGATCTGTTAAAGAAAAATGATTTCTCATGCTGGATGAGAGCAGTGACTGCTGAGAGGGCCAAAGTGGGAGAGACAGCATGGAGAAGCGGAACCAGAGTAGGTTCAGCTCAGCCACCATCCAAAGGAGATTACAGAGCGGGCTGTGTGACAAAGAAACCATTTCTTCCTTGTTAGATTTTCCTTGTGAATTTTTCCTGGGATGGTGCCCAGATCTAGGAGGAGACTAATAGACAGCCCTCAGTGGTAATCTGTGAGTGGGCATCTGTGTTCTTGTATCTGTGACCTTGGGAAAAGGAGGAGAAGGAGAAGGAGGAAGATGAAGAAGAGGAAGAGGGGGAGGAGACCAGTGGTTTTAGGAGGATGTGGAAGAAGTAAATGCAGATTATGCCCTCTCTACAAGTATACAGAAAATGAAAAGTTTACTTCAAATTAGTTCATAAATTGACCAAATACTTGCTCTTATTTTGTGACCATATAGTGAAAATAATGAGATCTTAGTGCGTTTACAAATGGTCCAAATGGTTATTCAGTTTGTTTGTCCATTCTAGTCATTTTAATGATATGTAATCGATATAAATAAAATCCACTTTTAAAGCATACATAATTCAATAAGTTCTTCAAACACACACAGACTCACACACACACACACACACACATACACACACACTCATACAAACACACATACACACAGAGCCATGTAATTATGGTCATGCTGAATATATGATATATTCCTGTCTGCCCTAAGTGTGTCTTTATTCTCTTTTTCTATAAAGCTCCTCCATCTATTTTTTCCACCAGGAATTTTTTGCTTGTGTGCTTTTCAAGAATGTTAAATTAAATCTGGCCTCTTTCAATAGCTTTAAAAATATATTTAAAGATTTTATATTTGCCCCCACCTGTACCATGCACATGTATAGTGATTGTAGAGACCAGAAGAAGGTAATGGATCCTCTGGGATTGGAGTTACAAATATGGATGCTGGGAATTGAACCTAGGTCCTCTGCAAGAACAGCAAGTGCTCTTAACTGCAGAGCCATCTCTCTACCCTTTCAAGAGTCTTCTGAGATTTGCCCATACTGTTTCATGCCCTAGAAATTGGTTCCATTAGTTTGCTCAGAGACAGCTGTGAGCTACGAGCACATAACTGCTCATTGCCATCTAATACATGTCCAAGTTCTTTCCAACTTCTGTTAGTTAAGATCAAAGCTGTTCTAACTATTTACATATGGGCCTCTGCAGGGAAATATATCTTCATGTCCTCAGATAACATGCCCAGAAGTAGAATGGTTGATGTGTTTAACTTGAAGAATCTGCTATTTGGCTTTCCAATATGGCAGTGCTGTTTTGTATTCCCATCTGCAAAGCATAAGAATCATAGTTGCTCTCGGTCCTTTCCACTACTTCGCATTGTCAGTCTTTCTAACTTCAACCTTTAACACGTGTATAGTAAGACACTATCACTTTAATCTGCATTCCTCTAACAATTGATTATTTGATCTATCTATCTATCTATCTATCTATCTATCTATCTATCCATTCATCATCTGTCTATCCATCCATCCATCCATCCATCCATCCATCCATCCATCCATCCATCCATCCATCCACACTTCTTTTAGTGAGCTTATGTGGAAAGTCTGTTCAAATATTTTGCTCTTTTATTACTGGGTTGCTTTTCTTACTGTTTCTTAAGACTTCTTTATATGTTCTATTGATGAGTTATTCAGTAAAGAAAAGTTTTAGAAGTATTGTAATAATTCCAATATATAACTTGTCTATTTTTAAAATTTGTTGGTTTAGTCTCTCTCACCCCCTGTGTGTGTGTGTGTGTGTGTGTGTGTGTGTACACATGAAGCCACAGTGCACATGTGGAAGCCAGATGGCAACTCATTGGCGTTTGTTTTGGTTGTCCACCAGGCTTGGCATCCAACACCATTGCTTGCTCAATCATCTCACTGGCTCTTAATATTGATATTTGAAACAAAGGACTTTTAATCAATCATTTGGATAAATGCCAAGTTGAGCTATTGTCATACATAGCTCATGCTGTTGTTATTGTTGCTTTTAGGATCTTGTACAAAAACTGCCTTGTTAAGACATAAAAATATTTTATCTGATATTTTGCTTTAGACAGCTTACAGGTTTAGATTTATCTATGGTCCATTTCAAGGCACGTTTTGTGCATAGTCCAGGGATTGAAGTAGTTTCATACAGAGATGTTAATTGCTCTACTGTATCCCCATGCCTCTTGAAACACCTTGGCTCTTCCAGTTAGAATCTGTTGGCCACACTCATATGTCTGTTCCTGTTTGATAATCCAGCGGTGGCTTAAGACAATATCAAACTGACTGATTAGCTCTTCAATCCTGATATAAAATAGTATGTAATTCTTTTAAGTTATCTCAATCTTTCAAAATCGTTAAGTTTATCTTGGGTCTTTCTCTATGTGAGTTCTAGGTTCTGTTTGTGAACACTGAACACATGCTGTGATTTTTGGGTGTGTGTGTGTGTGTGTGTGTTCTACTATATTGATCAATCCCTCAGAGAGAAGTGCTATCTTGACTGTGTGAGCCTCTTAATAATTCTGGAGCTCAGGGAACCTTTTCAAGGACTTCAGTCTTGCCTAGGCTCTCTTAATGATGCTTTGTAGTTTACTGTATCAATTTTGTAATACTTTGTTTGACTTATTTATAAATATTTAATACTTCCAATGCTATTTTAAGTGGGATTAAAAATTTAGCTTTCAATTTTTTTGTTGCTACTACTTAGAAACACAAATAACTTTTGTACACGGATCTTGTGTATTAATTTTCTAGGAGCACTCCAACAAAGGAACACAAGTTACGGGTCTAAAACAACAGAAACTTAACTGAAAGTTAAGTGAAAGTCTGAAGTGACAACAAGATTTATCCCTTGTGGGAGGCTCCAGGGACACTGTCCTCCTTCTCTCTCCTAGCTAAGGTGCTTGCCTGCAGCCCTTGTCACTTCTTTTTGCTTCATATTGTATCATTCCAATTTCTGTCTCCATAGACTCATGGCATTCGCCCTCTCTGTGAATGTATGTGTGCAAATTTCTCTCTTAGAAGGACACAAGTCACTGAATTAAAGGCACATCTTAGTCTAGTATGGCCATCTCTTGATGTGATTGTATCTGCAAAGATTCTCTTTCATTTAAGTTTGCACTCACAGGTGGTAGAGATCACATGTTCATTGTATATCTTGGGAGACAGAACTCTACCCACAGTACTTTGGGCTCTGAGAGCTATCTAACTTCACTTACTGTTGCTGGTTTTTAATCACGTAGGCTATTTGGGATGTTCTACACCAAATCTGTTTATCTGTATATTTTTGGCCAAACACCAGAGTCCGCTCTAAATAAAAGTCCCTCTGTATTAACCATCAGCAAGGCATTATAGGTGCTTTTCGCCTTTGATTTGTTTCTGTGCATTGCAGTATTGATGAGTGACTCTTAAGTTACTTTTGTAAGTTCATTCAAACTTCTCTGCATATAAGGCATTGTCCAAATCATCACCTGGCTTCCCAGCTTCTTAGCTAGTGGGGGCTGCAAGGAGTGAGTTTGTTGCTTCAGGTGAGACGACAAATCACCTATAGTCGAGGTAAATAGCCTCTTGCTGTAGATGTACAAAGGAACATCTAAGCTCACAGGCTGTTAGGCACCTACTTTTCAGCACAAGAACTGAGAGTAGAGGATGAAGCAGAGGGGCAGAGAGATAGGAGAGAAGCAGTCCTGCCTGACTTAGCAACACCTGTTCAGGGCAAACTTCCAATCCCCTGGGATGTAGCAGCATGCATCCCTCTGAGTCTTATGTCATCCTGCAAAGACCTTCATCATTCCAGGCCCCCGCCCCGCCTCCCCCTACCCCGCCCCACTGCCTTAAACCACTCTAAAGTTGTTGGTTTTAGTTATGACTTGAGAATGTTGGTCGATCTTTCCTTCAAAGTTTTTGTTGTTGTTGTTGTTGTTGTTGCTTCTGACTAATGAAATTCTTTTCTCTAGCGATCTAAAGGCTCCTCACTAATTTTTAACCCCCCCTTTCCTGTTTTTCTTGTTTTTAAACATTTCTTTGGTGTTTTTCATGCTTACTCCAGTAATACGGTTCCAAAGCTCACTATTCCATTACACTGTGCTTATTGTCACTACATGTTTGAGTTCTTCTAATATTACAATTTTCTAAGTATCTGCACTCTTTAAAAAGAACAAAGATCAGAAAATTTCTGATATTTTCTACTCTATTCATCAGTCAAGATAAAGTTTAAATGTCATTTCTACTAAAAATCTATATTGTTAATGTATTTCTTTTTCTTTCAAAAAAGAATGTAGACTGTTGCTTGGATACTAATCTTTGTTTGAATGTATTTATGTTCACCACATATGTGTCTGGTGCTCACGGGGGACAAAGGAAGGCTTGAAAATCCCCTGGAGCTGGAATTACAGATACAGATGGTTGGGAACCACCATGTGGGTGCTGAGAACTGACTTAAGGTCCTCTACAAGAGCCGTTAAGTTCTCTTAACTGCTGAACTATTTCCAGGTCCTACAGATCCTGGGTCTTTTTAATGACTTTCTATTGTATATTCCAAGAGCCATGTTAGTATTGTAATTATCAAACACAGAAAACTTCATCAGCAAGTGTGTGGTAGAGTGAATTAGTGAATGAATGCATGCATAAAAAAGGACGAATACATGGTCTACTTTGTCACCTATGCATCTGGGGAGAGTCAGTATTCATCAGAGACTCCTTAAACATCTGTTCAAGTTCCTGGTGTCTTCTCCCCACTTGACCGTCTTCTGAGTGATCCCAGACACTATAGATTGAGTTACTACCCGCTTCACTTCACTGCCTCCCAGGTCTACCTTTTGGGATTCATTCTGTTTCCTAGGCCACATCCGTATCTCTGCTTCATATGTTTCAGGGATAGGTGTTTTGTATGCATCTCAGGCTCAATTTGGTTTGCCAAGTCTTTATTCATTACTTTCTCTTCTAAACCATTCCAATTTATTTGTTTCCTTTTCTGGCTGCCTTTTGCTCCCTAGATAGTGAATGATGACACTATTTAGTCTATTCTGCAAGTATAGAGGTATCTCAAACGTTTGGCCCACTGCCTGCTATCTAGTAGGCACTTAGTGTTCATTGAATAAACAAATTCCATTAAGTAAAATGGCCAAATCAATTGAAAATGATAGATTTGATGGTTATATTAAAAATGGTCCTAGACCGATAGTCAATAGCTAAGATGGAAGAATGCTATGGGAATTTTCTATTTGAAGTCTTTGGGACATAAAACAAACACCACTCATGAAATCTTAATTTAAAATCCATACTTAAATGCTAATTATTTGTGATTTCCATAAAATTTTCTGAAGCATTTTTTTCTGGTAGATACATGGGGCTTTTTAGTGGTGCCCATTCCTGAACAGTATATAAGGGTTAATGCCAATTTTCCTGAGTGAAGCCCTCTAGGAAAGGGGATATTTGGTGTAGTATCATATTGGGACCAGGGCTGAGAGCTAATCTTTCAGTTTTCTATCTCAAATGAATGGAAAAACCCATGAGAACCAGATTGAGGTGATTTCAAATTTTGGCGCCTTTATTTCTTAGGTCTGTGACTTGGAATGTACATTCCCTGAATCTTAATTTCTTCATACAACACAGTGACACTTTTAGAGCACACATTCATTTGCAAGTAAACATGCATGACGTGAAGCAAGCCTTCTCAATAACTTCAAATTGCTTCTTTCCCCTCTTAGACATGTGGATTTGTCCAAGTTGCTGATCTCGCCTGACAGTTTCCTCATTGGTAAAGGATGTAATGGTACCTGAGATAGTTTGTATATTCTCGGGCCAGGGAGTCGCACCATTTGGAAGTGTGGCCTTGTTCTAATAGGTGTGACCTTGTTGGAGTAGGTGTGTCACTGTGGGTGTGGGCTTAAGATCCTTACCCTAGTTGCCTGGAAGTCAGTCTTCCAGTAGCAGCCTTTGGATGAAGACATAGAACTCTCAGCTCTGCCTGTGCCATGCCTGCCTGGATACTGCCAAGCTCCCACCTTGATGATAATGGACTGAACTTCTGAACCTGTAAGCCAGCCCCAAGTAAATGTTGTTTTTTTTTAATAAGACTTGCCTTGGTCATGGTGTCTGTTCACAGTAGTAAAACCCTAACTAAGACAGTACCCATTCCCCAGGTATGTTTAAGTGTAGTGTGTAACACACAGTGGTGATCATTTCATTTCATGAAAAGCTCTTCCTTTCATTCTTTCGCCTGAGCGGTCTGGAAAATGCTTGCTTTTATTTCAAATCTTGTGGAACTTCGGGTCAACCTTTAGGCTTGTCCTATACTCTAAGTAGATAAGACCATGAGGATGTACTATTGTCTAACTCTGTGGAAAATGAATGCCATTAATAGCAATGTGCTGGGAGAGTATTTTTGTCAAGGCTGTGGTAGTAATGAGGCCCATGCTTTGTCTTCAGATTTGCTGCAGGGCTTTCCTGCATGGAGCTTCTGACTGGTGGGAAGTCAGCTGTTGCCCGAGAGATCTTTCAAGTTACGTGTGAGTGCACGTAGCTGCTGACTATGTGTGGCAAGTACCAGTCAATCTTCAAACACTTGCGGGTAACACTTATTGTCCAGTTAGCTGCCGCCTTTAGCTAAAGCAAAGAACCTTGTTCCCAAATCCACAGCAGGTTGTTTATTATTTCTGCCACTCTACACAGTAACCACTCTCCTATATACAGATGTAACCCGTTCTCTTCAAACATCTAGAAAACTGGGGCTTCTGTGCTCAACAGCTACAACAGAGACAAAAATGATTTTGTTTCTCAGAAACGTGTGGCACCAACAATAGATGAGGTGGCGCAGCTTCAGTCAGTGTGCTTTTCCTGCAGTGGGAGAGTAAGCATAGAGGGGGATGGTTGAGAGATGTGTGGAGCTGGGCTGCTGGAAGATGCTTCCCACAGAGAGGTTTCAGGATGGGCCGTGTCCAGGCATAAAGGTCATGCATGCTATCTCTTTGTTTTTACTATGACAGACCCTGTCACTCACCAGCCTACCTTTAACTGGTGGCTTCTAAAAGGCTCCTCCAGGTAACATCTTTGGGTATGGTATCAGTAAGGAATGGTAGATGGAACTTGGCTAGTGTGTACTTGGACAGTCAAGAAGAGGAAACCTAACTTGAGGAATTGCCTCCACCAGATTGGCTGGTTATGTGTCTGTGGGATTTTTTTTTTTTTATATTGTTAATTGATGTAAGGTGATGGGAGGGTTAGTTCTCTGTGGGCCATGCTATCCTTGGGCAGGTGGTCCTGGGTATAAGATAGGGAGCTGGAGGTGAACTTGGAAGCAAGCCAGTTTAAGCAGCATTCACTACGGGTGCTGCTTTAACTGGTTATGGGTTTCTGCCTCTGGTTCCCTCGCGATGGATTGTTCAGTCTGTGATAAAGCAAACCACCTTTCTCCCACGATGCACTGGGTCAGTGTTTTATCACATCGACAGAAAGCAAACTAGGACAGCCAATTAGACAGGGAGGAACAGAGGCCATTGGTGGGGAGGTAGGGTGGATGGGCACTTTCCATGTAAGAGACTTTGGAATTTGGGAGCAAATAATTTATTACCCAAACCTCTAGCTCCCTGGACACATTGCTATTGGCATGTGTCTTATTTAAAACAAAAACAGAAGGATAAGAAGAAGAAGGATAAGAAGAAGGAGGAAGAGGAGGAGGAGGAGGAGGA
>NC_034599.1:36395334-36415334 GCF_900095145.1 Mus pahari
TCTCTCTCTCTCTCTCTCTCTCTCTCTCTCTCTATATATATATATATATATATATATATATGCACATATATACGCGCAGACTTGCCAATTCCAGCACCTTCAAATGCATCATCCAGTCCTTTCGTCTCCAAGATGACCCGAAATGACCTTTTGCTTGGCAGGAGACGTGACTCAACTGATAATAAAAAGAGTTTTGAAGGGGGCGCGGGGGGGGGGGCGATGGCTAAGGAGGGAGAAGGAGGGGGCGGGGTGGGGGAAGGCTGTCTGGTCCCGGTTGCTGAGCTGCAAGGCATTCAGGGAGGGACATGGAGGAACAGGAAGGGGCCAGATCCCCAATACTGCCGTATTTTTTTGGCTGCGGTATTTCCGGTATTTCCTGGTATTAATTTACTACATATCACCTATTCCACGAAGGGAGAAGAAAGATTTTTTTACCCCGCTAAGGCACACCAGTCTCTTTGTTTAACCGGGACCCGAGGCTGCTCAGCCATGACCACTGGGAGGGCGGGAGGGATGGGGGCGGGGCCGATGTCTGGGCATCCCCCTGCAGAGAGGCCCCAGCTCTCCCCCTGGACGTGGGGTCCCGGCCCCGCAGCTTTCTTTCTGTAAGGCTTTGCAGCTGCGAGCACCTTCGCAGAGTAATATGGCCAGCTAATGGTGCCCGGTGCGATTCTATTTCGCACCAGCAGCCTTAGAGGGGCGTGGGCTTTTTCCAGAATCTTGATTTCTTTGTTGTTTAGGAAAGCCTCAATTTTTCACAAATCCCAGAGAACTCCAAGTAGGCGTCTCAGATAGATTTTAAAGATCGGATCCCCCTCGCCCCCACCGACCCCACCCTGCACCGACTTAAGTAGGGAAGGAGACAAAAAAGAACGATTTATCTGGCAACTCTGTGAGGTGGCAGGAGCTGCTACAGCGGCATCACTGGACCTCCCCTAGCCTGAGGCTCTCTTTTGTAAAGTGCTGCTTTCCCAGCGACCCCCTCTTACAAAGGACATCGCGAGCCACACTGTATCAATTTGGGGTGTGTACACTTTGGCAAATCATCTGCACACCGACAGGGACAAAGGCGAGGGTTTCGGCAGGTGCGGGTGCTTTCAGTCAACTTGAGTAGGCGAGTTGTCCCTGGAGTAAAAATTGGATTTTAGTCACCTGATCCGAGCTTAGAGAACTGCTTGTGTGTGCAAATGCTTGTGAAGTCCTCGCACCGGGCACTGAGTTATCTGGTCCTTCCAGATCATGGAGGCACCTGCTTGAAAGCTGACAGGGTCGATTCCTCAAGTTCCGTGTCCATCACAGGAGAGAGATGCTCTTAGCTGAGAGCCAGGCACTCTGGGAAGTGCTGCACAGGGTTCTTCCTAATGTAAGAGAATTCACATCTCCTGGCTTTCTCCTTCCTTCCTTCCTTCCTTCCTTCCTTCCTTCCTTCCTTCCTTCCTTCCTTCCTTCCTTCCTTCACCTGCTCAATCAATCATTCATTTATCACAGATACCTTTCTGGTTCTGTGTTAGTCGCCACCAATGAAAAAGTGCAATCAAAAATACATCCAGGTCTGTCCTAAAGGAGTTTGTAACACAGGTGTGAAACACAAACCGACTTTTAAAGACAAAGGAATGGTGCTGCACTTTTGTAGAAGGAGCACTGCTTCCCACGTGACTTCCATTCAGTATCGCCCCTCCCACTACAGCCGCAAGGGTTTCTCTGTGTAGTCCTGTCCTGGAACTCACTCGGTAGTTGGTCTGGAATTCAGAGATCTTCCTGCCTCTGCCTCCAGAGTGCTGGGATTAAAGGTGTGCGTCACTGCCACCCATATTTAGTAAATTTTTAATGCTTACATCTCTGTTCCACCCACCAACCAACATGCCTCCCCTTACCTTCCTCAAATAAATAAACAAATAAATAAATATAAAAGCCTTCTGAAGAGATGGTGTCAGGGAGCTGTAAGAGGTGCATTGTGGAACATTATAGAAGGTAGTGTTAACTATTATAACTTTTAATTGACTTTGAACTGATAGATTAGAGTAGTTGGTTGACTTTTATGTCTAGGGATTTTGTTTATTAATTGTATGTGTGAGTGTGTGCGTGTGTGTGTGTGTGTGTGTGTGCGCGCGCGCTCTCGAGCGTGTGCACACGAGAGTGTACTTGCATGTACAGGCTTGAGTGTGCATACCACAGTGCATGTGTGGAGGTCAAAGGTTAACTTACAGGAATAAATTCTCTCCTCCCGCTATATGGACTTCAGGGATTACATTTAGGCAAGCCCCTTTGCCCACTGCGCCATCTGGCCAGACTCCTGATGTGTCATGTCTGTCTGTCTTTCCTTTCCTTTTCCTCTTCTCCTCCTCTTCCCCCTCCTCCTCTTCTTCCTCTTCCTCCTCCTCCTCCTTCTTTGGAGACAGGGTTTCTATGTGTAATATCCTGGCTGTCCTGGAACTCATTCTGTAGACCAGGCTGACCTTGAACTCTCAGAGATCTGCCTGCCTCTGCCTCCTGAGTGTTGGGACTAACGGTGTGCGCCACCACGCCTGCGATGTGTCTTTTCTTACTCTTTTCCCCTTCAGTTTGTCATCACTTGTGCTACATTTTTAATTAATTAATTTCATAATTGAGAGGCACAGTCTCACATAGCCCAGGCTGGCCTTCATCTCACGGTGTAGCCAAATCTGGCTTTGAAATTCTGATCCTCCTGCCTCTGCTTCTACCTCCCAAGTATTGGTCATACTATGTTCTTTTCTGGTTTTTAAATACATATTAGTCCCACCTACTTCTCTTTCCCCATTTTCCAGCCCCCTCAAACAAAATGAACATCTTATTGCAGAAATGACTGCCTGCATCATGATTTACCAGCATTTGTTCTTATAAAGAGCCATATTTTCATATTTTCTATGGCTCTGCAGGCCATCGGCCTGTGCTTCAATGGCCTGATTCTGTGTGCCAGAGTGACTCTAGGCACTATATAAATGAACAAGGGTGACTGCACCTGAGGAAAACTCTGTGGACACTGAGGTGAGCAGGGCTCATCTAATGCTTACGGGTCATAAACTACCCTTGCTCTTTTAACCTTTACAATCACTTACACATTTCAAGTCATGTGTGCTTCCATTGTAAAATCAGGCCATTTGCTGTGCCCATATTTACACTCTACTATGAGTTTCAATACTCTGGCTCTGTCAGAGTCATTTGCACTTTATTGTCTTTCTCCAACTCCCAGAAGAATATATGCGAAAATATTTGGTGAGAAATAGAGTGCCCCACGCTCATGGCTCCCTCTTGATTCTCTTTGGGAAGATGTCCAGCATTGCCTGGGCCATGCACTTACAGGAAATCCTCCAAACATCCGTTGAAAGCACGTTTACTGCAACAGTGAACTTGGCTTTAATCTCATTTGGACTCTAGCTTCTTAGTTGTGTCCTGACTTGGGCAAGGCACTTAAAGCTTTGAGTTTCATTTTGCTTTACAGAAAATACTGTCTCCTTGGAAGACTTACTATAGAGGCTCCATGTGACAGTTTGTTTTCAAAGATGATAATTGGCTATGCCAGTGCCTGGCAAACACAGAAGTGGATGTACAGTCAGCTATTGGATGGAACACAGGGTCCCCAATGGAGGAGCTAGAGAAAGTACCCAAGGAGCTGAAGGGGGCTGCAACCCTGTAGGTGCAGCAACAATATGAACTAACCAGTACCCCCNGAGCTCGAGTCTCTAGCTGCATATGTAGCAGAAGATGGCCTAATCGGCCATCATTGGGAAGAGAGGCCCCTTGGTCTTGCAAACTTTATATGACCCAGCACAGGGGAATATCAGGGCCAAGAAATGGGAGTGAGTGGGCAGGAAAGCAGGGTGGGGGGAGGGTATAGGGGCCTTTTGAGATAGCATTTGAAATGTAAATGAAGAAAATATGTAATAAAAATTGAAAAAAGATGATAATTATGACATGCAACGTCTCTTATAAGTGTTTGAAGAGTATTAATGGTTACTTGGTTCATGCTTTATCAAGGGTAGCAGGGGCTAGTTTGACTCTTGAAATATATCAATGGGAACAGTGGAAATGGGGACAGCTTGGTCAGCTAGTTGTTTTAGCCATTGAGACACCTCCCAAGCCCTCAGAATTTCTTTAAAGAAAACTTATAGTCACTATTATTAAAAACTATTCAGAGTCTCTTCTGTTCAAGTATTTTATGAAATCTAATATGGAACCACTTAATCGAATTACTATGTGTTAAATCAACTGCAGGCTGACTGAAAAGTGTTTAGTGGAATTTTGCAGGAAGGAGAGAAAAGTTTGGGTTTCACGTTCCTTCTTCCAGCAAATTTTTTTCAGATTATCGATTTGCATGCATGTGTCTGTGTAAGTGTGTGTGCGTGTACGTGTTCATATGTGTGAGTGCAGAGGCCTAAAGAGGGGCTTGGGTGTCCTTCTCTAACAGCAGGGTCTCTGGCCGAGTCTGAGGTTTGTATTTTCTTGGCTACTCTGGAAGCTATCAAACTCCAGTAATTTTCCTGTCTGTGCCTCCATCAGAATTTGAATTACAGTTGTGCGTGTGTGCATGAGTATATGTGCATGTGTGTGCATGCATGTGTATGTGCATGTGCGCATGTGTGTGTCTGTGCTCAAGCATGCACAATGTCCAGTTTGTTATGTGGCTGCTGAGATTGGAACTCCAGTCCTCATGACTGGTCAACCGATACTCCTAACTGCTGGGTCATTTCTTCAGCCCCTTTCCACACTTTAGGACTGGTGTGCTAACATGCTCTTGTATGTAGTGGAAGCCTAGAATTGTGTGTGACTGTATTTGTGAACCCTGAGTCTAACCTGGGTCAATGTGAGTGTATGGAAGACTTTCTCTTCACAGATACAACCATCCCCTGTATTTTCCTTTTACTAACATTATTGTCAGAGACTCCATCATGTCTCTGGAAGCCCACTTTTCTCCATTGCTGAATGTGAATGTCAACTGAGAAATTATAAAATAACAACAACAACAATAACAATAACAACAGCAACAAACCTTCCCTTCAAAACAGACAAACAAATTAGAAAAAAATGGAAGTAAAAGAAAGGCATAAAGATGTTCACATGTGCTGCCCACCTGAGCCCTCAGAGAGTATATCGCTCCTGCCAGCCAGAGGGGCTGTAATGTAGCTCTTCTCTGCCCCCAGCCTCAAGGTCATGGGTGCTGCCAGCATCTCTGTGAATCATTTAGGTGATGGCATGGAAGTTGTTGTATATAGCTTACTATAGGTTGTCAGAAAAAGCTCTGTTTGGTGATTGTCTCAGTTAGGGTTTTCATTGCAGTGAGGAGACGCCATGACCAAGGCAACTCTTAAAAATGACAGCATTTAACTGGGGCTGGCTTACAGGCTCAGAGGTTCAGTCTAGTATCACCAAGGTATGAGTATGGCAGTGTCCAGGAGGAGCTGAGACTTCCACATCTTTATTTGAAGGCTGCTAGGAGAAGACTGTCTTTCAGGCAGCTAGAATGAGGGTCTTAAAGCCTATGCCCACAGTAAATCACTTCCTCCAATAAGGCCATACCTCCAAATTGTACCATTCCCTAGGCCAAGCATATTCAAACCATGACTGGCTTCTAGGAAGCTGGGAGGAAGCTCTCTCAAAGCCCACACCCCCATAGTGACACACTTCCTCCAACAAGGCCACACCTATTCCAACAAGGCAACACCTCCCAAAAGTGTCACTCTCTGGGCCAAGCAATATTCAAACCACCACAGTGGTAAAGTCTCAAGTCTTCTTTTGTGAAAGTTAAGTCAAGGTCCATTTCTTGTGAAGTACTTCATTGTTAGTCTAAAAGCAAACACTCATTAACGTAATTGCTCTTATTCTGTATTTTCCTTGGGTCTGAACCTCACCAGAGCCCTTTTGGAAGTTCCCTCTAGTGGATTTGCTTATGTTACCATTTCCTGGACCATTCTACCTAAGGACCATGGATGATACCCCAAATGAAGAGTGAAACAATACAACATTGGCTTACTGCAGCTTAGTGCTACCTTGAGAACAAGTGTCTGGCTCAGCTTTCTGCTATCATGTACTGACAGACACACTGACTTGTCTGTCAACGTAGGACATGCTGGTTAGTGCCTGGGAAGAGAGAACTTCACCTGAGAAAATGCCTCCAACAGAATCCTGTAGGCACATCTATGGGATACTTTTCTTGATGGGCGGTTGATACGGGAGGTGGGCCTGGGAGGTATAAGTAAGGTAGCTGAATGTGAGCCTAGAGAGCAACCCAGTAAATAGCATTCTCCCGTGGCCTCTGCTGCAGTCCTTGTCACAGGGTTCCTACCTTGACTTTCTGTCCTTATTTCCCTTCACAATGGACTACAAGCTGTAAGTAAACCCTTCATTTCCTTATTTGCTCTTGGCCATGGTATTTTATCACAGCAATAGAAGACAAACTAACACACCCACAAGGCCTTGGTTTTGATGCTCTATCTCTGCTGTGAGGATTTTTTTTTTTTTTTAACATGTGGGATCTTGGCTTGTTGCTGTATAGTCAATTACTTTAGAATTAGGTGATTTACAGCTATGAGCCTGTAACTTAGTCAGGGCTTGGTGGCATTGCCTAGCCTGTTAGGCTCCATCTGATGCTTGAGAGTCCCTCCTGGGATGAGGAGCTAGAGCGAGTCAGGATTAAAGAACAATCTACTTAACGCTCTCATCTCAAGATCTGCTTAAGTGGCCTCTCTACACATATGGCTTTGAGTTCATAACCCGGGGCGTTCAGAACTACTATTCCAAGAAGCCCAAGACAGAACTAGAGTGTCTAGACGAGTCTATCTTTCTGGCAAGTCAGTGGTGATTATGTTCAAGGGGAAGGGAACTGGGCTCCAGCATGGCCAGAGCTCAGTGTGTGTGTTTCATCAACAACCACACCCTGGGATGGCAGAATTAGAACAAGTAAAGCTAGCAGAGGAGTCTCCAGTTGCTTGTCAAAAACAGTCAGGTCATAAGTGGCAGAGTAAAGACTCAAACTTAGAGTCTTGACTCATGGTAACAATGGGGTCTGGGATGCTTTTTAAGTTTCATGTACACATATGAAAAACAAAACTGAGGCTCAAGAGAAGGAACGTCTATTTGCATGTTTTTTTATATATTTTGGCAGATATATAATAATAATCCAAGGCCCACAAGCTCAACAAATCCCACTTCTAGATCTAGTCTCTAAGCAGATACAGGAGTGGAGCTGGAAACTCTGTGATGCCTAGGTGCCATTGTTTTATCCAAAACAGTGTAGATGAGCCATACCTTGCACAGTTATCAGATTCTAATGGTACTGTGACCTCAAGCCACCATAAATGTCAGGAAACCACAGAGATGGCTGGAAGGCATGTCCAGCAGGTTGACATTGGTTAAACACTCAGTGAAATTACTCCTCACTGTGGCCTAAAATTCCCTAATGCTTGTTTCAATGTATTTTAAATGATTCTGTTAAATGGACTTGGAAACTTAAAAATGGATTATCTACCTTAAAAGGAGGAAGTTTGAAGCTGGCTTGTGCGCTCTAAGATTGATAAAGACCCCATGTTTCCACATTTATGGATTCTTTGCCACTGGGAACCCAAGGAGTCTTGTTTAAATAAAGGAAAATTAAGTTTTTCTTTTCTTTTCTTTTCTTTTCTTTTCTTTTCTTTTCTTTTCTTTTCTTTTCTTTTCTTTTCTTTCTTTCTTTTTTTTTTATAACCACAAAAGTTGAGCTGTTTCTTTCTGCTGATATGGATACCCACTACAAGTACATGGTCTCTTTCTTGTTGTGGCTGAATGGTGAAGAGAAGTAATTTCTGCTTTCAAAGATGGAATGCAGAAATCTCAGTGTGCCGAGCACTGCAGGGGAAAAGATAAAGATGGCCAGAAGGCATGAGAGAGCAGTTGGCCTCTGGCTATTGCCTTCCTGTCTTTAGGGGAATAAAATCTGTAAGGGAGAAGTGATTGCTGGAAGGGGTTTATTCTTTATACCTGGTAAAGTTGCTGAAAACTTTAGGGCCAGGGACTACTGAAGAGGACCATTCTCAAATCAAGACTTTTTTTTTTCTTTTTTGTAACTATTGCACAAACTTGGAGAGAATCTGGGGTAAATCTATCAGTTCCTAGAACTGTTATTAAATAGTACCTACTGTGTCTAAATTAACAATGAACCTTGGGGTAAGAAGGGGTATAAGTGTGGGTAATTTTTTTTCTACAGTTTCTAAATTGTTGTTGCAATGAATGAAATTAGGACTTTTTGTTTCCCCTTCAATAACAATGCTTTGTGTTTGCTCTCTCTCTCTCTCTCTCTCTCTCTCTCTCTCTCTCTCTCTCTCTCTCTCTCTCTCATTCTCTCTCTCTCCCCCTCCCTACCTACCCCCCCCAACTGGTCAACTCTTTATTGATGTAGGATCTCTTCCTGAACCTGGAGCTTACTAATTTCTGCTTGTCGAATAAGCCATCTCTTGCCAGGGTGACCTTGTCTCTGACTCCCTGGTGCTGGGATTACAGGTGACTGCCACACATGCAGAGTGTATGTGGGTCCTGGGAATCCAAACTCCAGCCTTCACATTTGCGGAGTAAATGCTTTATCCACCAATCCCTCTCCATAGCCTTAACATGCTCAGTTAAGAATACAGAACCAGCTAAGAGGAAAGAAACCTATCCCCACCCCTAATCATAATGTGAAACCACACCATTTAAACCACCAAACCCAAGCTAGCACAGTGCTGGGACCTCTGCTTATTCTAAATGCAGGACAAATATACAAGAAGAAAGGTGACCTTACAAACCCAAGCCCATAACAAGATCATTCTCATAGGCCAGAAGACCCTGTATTTATGGAAACTTTATAGTGTATTGGAATAGTCCAATTATCTACTCTGCAGGGGATCTGTGTGCATGGTGGTGGGATGGAATGGAGTCATAAAGAAAACATTAAGGAAGTAAAAAGTATTTGAAGGTTTACCTTGGCTCATATGATTTGGGGGGGGGGGCAGGCTAAGAATTTCCTTGACCTTTGAGAGAGGAAAAAAAAATGTATGAAAGCATTAGAAATTGTGAGACTTCAAACTTCACAGAGTAAGCTTTGACGGGGTTTCCTTCAGAGCGAATGCACTCTGTTCTCTGGTCAGAAAGTCAGGGCACAGTGGCATCCCCATCAGGGCACCTGCAGTTCTAGCTGTGAGAACCTCTCATCAGGAGCCATTGCCCATGGTCATTGCTAGAGGTCCTCACGCATGCCTAACCAGTGAACTACATCCTTACCCTCAAAGGACGTATTCTGATGAGCAGGAGATGAAGCAACAGACAGCACCTGAATTTAGATGGTGCTATCCACATGTCGCCTCCACCCAGCCTTCCCCAGTACTTGGCTTTGGCTGAGCATGTCTCTGTGGGGACCATTAGCCTGTCTTCTTCCTGCTCTTTTTTTCAACGTCCTTCTGACTGCCAGCCATTTGGTGAGAGCAGGCTGGGGGAGGCTGGCAGAGACACCAGGCAGTGGACTGTGGAGTTTTGCTCTGGAGCTTCTCTGCTTCAGCCCTCAGAAAGTATGCCACCCCTAGTTATGCTCAAGAGGCTAGTGTGTGTCCATCCTTACTTCGAGCTCAACTTTTTTCAGAAAACTGTGGGAAACTAAGGAGTCTTCCTGCTTTGGTTATCATAGTTCTACTTGTCTCCCAAACCAGAGCCATCTGTCTTTCAAAAGAGTCTAGATTTGGTTTCTTGTTTCTCTGATGCTCTGAGCGGTGCCTTCGAACATAGCCATAGTTCCCAGGAGGCAGGCTGGGTGGTAAAAGAAAATTTGCACATAACAGTTGAACAGTAATGCAATTGTCTCCTGGGGGTCCATTCCCTGGGAGCTTGGAGGGAGACTCTGCCTTGCTTGTCTCTGTGTGTATACATTATGTTTGTGTGGTTTCTTTATAGACCAAGTTAGCCTTGCACTCACAGAGATCCACTTGCCTCCACCTCCTGAATGCTGGGATTAAAGGGGTGCACTATCATCTGTCATGCAGTGCTCCTGCTGTGCCTTAATTAGTTCAAAAGAACTGTCTAGATCAATGGGTTTTGCTGTGCCATGCCCATATATGTACTGATCATGTATTGATCATGTTCATCTCCCCTTCTGCCCTGTCTTGTCTCCTCCCTACTCCATCTCAATTCCTAATAGTCTTCCTTTCAATTTCCATATGAGATAAACATGACACTTGTCTTTCTGTGTTTAACTCAGTTCAAGTAATCGCTTGTTCTGCATCTCTTCTATCTATCTATCTATCTATCTATCTACCTATCTATCTATCTATCCATCTATCCAAAGGATCAGAGTTCCCTGTAAAAGTAGCCTTTATTCATCTTAGTTAATTGTTGTCTCAGGGGCTTACTGCCTCTGTCTGTTAACAAGGCCTAGTCCTGGAAGCTTCTAGCCTCTGTATTAGCTAGGCCTAGAATGTTTTCAGCCTCTGAGACTTACTGCTGAGTAAGCTCATCCTTTCTTGCCCTTTTTGAGCTCCGGGTGGTTGGTTCAAGTCAGCTGTTCTGGCTCAAAACTCCTCTTGATGCTGACTGATTCAAACTGGCTTCTCTCATTTCTGACTGAAGTGCTCCACACTAATTTGGGTATTCTGTTCTAATCTCCTGGCTCCTTCTCATGTCTGGCTCGTTCTGTCTTCACCTGTATTTAGCTCATTCTCTCTCTGCAACCTTCCTCTGTACAACTCTCCTGGTAAAACTGCCTCTCTCACCTTCCTCTTTTCTGTGTTGCTCTCTCTTAACTAGCCTCTCTTTCTGTCTGTTTTCATTGGACATCTATCTCTGACTCATTCAGTCAAATCTTTCTCTGATTCGTCGCTTTGTCTGCCATTCAATTAGACATCACTTTCAAATATGGTGCTTCCTCCTTCAGACTAACTTTACCGACGCTGTTTGGGATTAAAGGTGTATACTAAGGGCGTGCCTGTATTCCAGCCAGAGGGATTAAAGGTGTGGGCTAAGGGCTGAGCCACACCATAACTAGCAACAGGGTTTTTCAGTAAATAGCACAATCTCGGGGTTCACAGTGTGATCAAAATATTCTGCAGCTGTTCCCTACGGGGAAAAAAAAGAGATGGAAATATGGAAAGTGTGTGGAATTTATACACAGTGTAATCAGAGTAGTCCTTAGTTGCTCGGTCCACAAGGCTGGTGTCTCAGCAGCTGTACTCTCTGGTGTTAAAGGCCTGGAAGATTCCTGGAGAGTTCCTGGTCAATCTCCACTTCACACTGGAATCCTGAAGTGGGTTCTAGTATCAACAGTGACAGTGACAGGATAGGTGAACTTGCCAGCGGGAATGGAGGCAAGCAGGCCAGAAGCACAAAACCTTCAACTTCCAACTTCGTTATCTGAGCTGCCATCAGGAGAGGCCACCATGGTCAGAGTGTGTCTTTCTATTTCAAATAAGCTGATCAATACAATTCCTCACAGATGTGCCCAGCCGCTTGTGTTTTGGTGGACTCAGATCCAGTCAAATTGACAGCCAACTTAACTCATCACAATATAGTAGTTCTGTCTTTAGTGGTCTAGAGACTTCCTGTACCAACTCTTACACCTTACCAGTTTATGTTCCCGGTGATTCTTTCTCCTGTGTCACAGCCAGGATTTTTTCTTTGCTTCTTTTTTTGTGACTGGGGGGAGATGGAGCTTGGTGTCATATGCCTTGCCTGTGGAGGGCAGCTGTTCACAACTTCCTGGCAGTGTAGCTGCCAAACTGTCTTCAGGTGTTTCATGTTTGTGTGAGAAGCCAGGTTTCCCTCAACAGTGTCCCCAGAAACTTCTAGGGGAGGGAGACACGGAGAGGTACAGGGGTTATTATTTTTTTGTCTTCTCACCTGCTTCAATTGGAGAAATGTCTTTTACACGTTTGATGTGTGTGTCCATTTTGAAAAGGGTGTTTTTTGTCAAGATGACTGAAAGTGACTCGAAAAGTAAAAGCAGTTTGGGATCCGCAGCTCTTGGCAACAAGGTTAGCAGATGACAGGGATGCTTGATCAGGCAACCTGAAGGGACAGTATGGATACTACCAAAGGACGAGTGTGTGTGTGAGCCCTCAGCAAGCTGGTCAGGTCCTAGCAGAAGGACACTGACTGAGTCAAAACCTCATGAGTCAGTGCTGTGTGTGGGCTGGAGTAGGGGAGTTCCTGGAGTCTGGTGCAAAGAGGCTCTGACCAGAAGGATCTTCTGCTTGCAACATTACTTTAGCTCTTCAGTGAATATTCAGATATATACAGCATTTCTACCCAAGCAGATGTTTCATACAAAACTACACAAGAGAGTGCTTTATTAGTACCAAGCCCTGGTGACACTCAGTCTTCTGCCATCTCTTTTTGTATTTATGACAGGGTCTCCTGTACCCCAAGCTGGTGTGGAACTCACGGTGTAGCTGTCTGTGGATGACTTAGAACTTCAGTTCCTGTGGTTCTTGCAGTCAAACCCAGAGTTTCATACGTGCCCAGCAAGCAATCTACCGACAGAACTCTACCCTCCAGCCTCCCTGGCCCTGTGCCTCCCTGTCTGATTCTATCCTCTTCTAACTGTATATTTGCTTCTGTTTCTCATTTGTCTCCATTTGTGACAGGCAAGCATGTCGACCAGGTTCCGAGACTTGCTGGAACAGCTAAAACATGATTATGAAGGATTTTTTTACCCATGTAAAATAATCTCATCAAAAAGCTCTTGTTCTGAACAGAATTAAATGATGTAGCTCTGTCGTGGGGTTTCTGAATACAGCCTACCATTCTTATTTTGGGGAAGAGTCAGAGGAACCAGCTAAAGGAATTATATTCCTTGTAAGGCTTCTAATCCCATAATGTTATTTAAAGGTGCCTTGGATGGGGGAGCACTCGACTTAATCCCCCTCTTGCCAGCCATCCTGGGTCAGGTTGCTCCTAGTGGGCTCCATTAAACACAGTCACAGACATAAGGAAGCTTTGCTTACCTTGCTGGGGAATCTAGCTAGCTAGATGGTCACATTTTCATCTCTCTCTCTCTCTCTCTCTCTCTCTCTCTCTCTCTCTCTCTCTCTCTCTCTCTCTCTTTCTCTCTCTTTTTCTCTCTCCCTCTCCTAAGTATTTAATGCTAAGTGGCAATTTAATGGAAAGGGCTTTTCTAAATTTTACATTTACCCTGTGGCAAGGAATCCAGCCTCAAGATGGATGGATCTTCTCACGATGACAAGAATGAAGAATGCCCTTTCTTGCAGTATTTTCCCATCACCTCCTGGCCTCCCTACAAGGCTGATGTCATCCTTGGCTCCAGCCCCCTTTTTTTTCATTTTTTTCTAATCCCATTAGGTTCTCTTTCTTCCCGTTATGTCCCTGTCAAGGGACTGACTAACGACCAGGAGGCAGATTTCTGTGGCCATGCCAGCACAGAACTCCCCAGGGTGGCATGGAGAAGACTGAGTGTCACCAGGGCTTGGTACTAGTAAAGCACTTTCCTGTGTAGTTTTGTATGAAACATCTGCTTGGGCAGGGATGCTGTGTATGTCTGAATATTCATGCTGGCTTTTAAATTCCATAAGATCTGTGAGACTTAACCCTAAGCCTTTTCAATCTCTTGATTAAATGTGCACTCAGCTTTAAGGAGACCAACAGAATTTTGCCCTCCTTCCCATGGTTGATTCGAAGTCTTTGCTAGTGTATCTGATGTGTTTGGGGATTTTCTTAACAAAGGGTACACAGCAAAATCACTCAGATTTGACTTGCAGGTACCCAGTTTCTGGGGGCTCTCCACTTTCAGTGGGCGACACTAAGCAGGCTGGCCAGTAACTCACTGTGCTCTCCCACTGGCTAAGCTCCCAAGAGCCAACTGTGTGAGACATCAGTTCTAATTCTTTTCTGTGCCTGCCAGCTTCTCTTGTCATGTGGGTATAACTTAATCAGGTGCCACATTTAATCTTTCCATGCAAACTACAGTGAAAATACGTGAGTAAATCGAGCCACCAGAAACTTGTTTTTGAATTATGTATGTTAAAAGACCCTTATTATTTACTTTAATTATGTTTATTTACGTGTGTGCATGTGTGCATGTGTGTGTGTGTGTGTGTATGTGTGTGTAGGGTGGGAGGCATATACTTGTATGTATCACAGCATGCTTGCAGAGGTCAGAGGACTACTTGTAGGAATTAGTTCTCTCCTTTCACCATGTGGTTCCCGAGATCAAGCTCTGGCCCTTGGACTTAGTGGCAAGCGCCTTTACATGCTGATCCATCTTGCAAATCTTCCCCAATCAATAATCAAACAAACAAAAACAAGCAAATACCCCTTCTTTAAGAGGAAGAGATCTACTCTAAACATCTAGACTATTTCTAGGATCTTTTAATAGTTGTTTCAGGACTTGAGTCTTAAATACGATTGTTGGGAGCAAACCAGCTCTCAGCATTGTGCTATATTAAAGGACTGTGGTTGACCAAAGCAAACATGAAGACTAAGAGCATTTCAGTATGGGGAAACTGTATGAGTAAGGACACAGAAGGGTCTGTGTGTGGGAGTATGTGGGTGCATATTTGTGCGTGTGCTGTGCGCATGTGCAGGGTATGTGTGTGTGTGTGTACGTTAAAAGTAAACTTGGATTTCACAGGTCAAAATTACTGAATAATAAGAGAAAAACATATGCCATTTTGCCTAAAATATAAAGCCATGGACCACCAGTGTGGAGCCTGGTGAGTCATCACCAGGTGAATAGACCCGTGCCTGCAGCATCGGGGGAGAAGTAAAATGTTCCAGGAACTCCAGATGTCACTCCTCCAACGCTGGCCAGTCAGACTCTTCCCTGGGGGAGATTAGCTCTGCCTGTTTTGTCCATTGTATAAATGGAGCCTAGCTGAAAGCATCTTTTTGTGCTGAGTGTTGCACTCTGTGTTATTTTTCTGAGTTTATGTTGCACACAGTCGTGATTTCTTCACACTTGTCATCTCCACTGTCTAGCATGATGACATCACCGTGTCCTTCTGCCTTGCTCTTTTAATATACATTGAGGATGAGCACTTCGGCTGCTACAAACAAGGCTGACTACTGGCTTTTCTTATTGTGCACACTTCTGTTTAGGTGGTACCTAGGGACACATTCCTGGATATATAGGGTGTATGCATGGCTCAGTGTTCCCTGATGGTAGGGTGAAAGTTCACTCCATCAGAAGGTTTCTGGGGTCTAGTACTACCACTTCATGCGCTCCGTGGCTTTAATTTGGCCTTTCTGGTGGGGTGCATGGTCAGGATTCATTGCAGGTTTTTTCCCCCTTGCTTTTAACAGATGCACCGGCACAGTGCAGATTTATAGAATAGGTAGGATGTCTGATGCATAAATACTCTGCGTAAAGAATACAGTTCACTGTACATGATGCTTTTACTGATGATGAGTAGAGTTCCATATGCTTTTGTAAATTTACTGGCAATGTTCCTTCATTTAAATGTATTTAATTTTATTTTGCATCGATGGGTATTGTGCTGAGTGGATGTCTGTGTACCATTTGCATGCCTGATGCTGCAGAGGCCAGAGGAAACATTGGAGCTCCCCTATAGGAAGGACGTTACAAATGATTGTGCATCACCACATGGGTGCTGGGAATTGAACGTGGTTTCTCTGGGAGAGCAGTGGTGCTCTTAACCACTGAGCCATCTCTCCAGCCTCCAATTCTCCTTTGTTTAAATTTAAACTACCTATCTTAGGTTTTGGTTTTTTTGTTTGTTTTGGTTTTGTCTATTTTCAATAGGAGAGCTAAATAATCTCTTCATTGTTGGAAAGATTTTAAATAATATATCTTGATTGTAATTCCTCTGTCATATATTGCATGCCTAGTTATTTTACTCCCTTAATGTTCTCTTGACAGAAAATTTTAATTTAATTTATCATGTTGTCCTTTATGCTTCCTGTATTAAATCTTAGCCTACTCCATTGTCATACATATCCCATGACGTCCTATGTTTACCTTGTCTTCTAAAAGTATATTAAAGGGGGGAAAAAGCATATTGAAGGTTTTAACAAAATTCAGATGTATCATCTGGTACAGATTTGAGGAGACATGGAGAGTGACCAGGAAGATTTAGCATCCACATAAATATCAGGGAGAAATTCAGACTAGAGATATATAATAAAGAGAAAAATCAGAAGTAAAATAGGAGGAGGAAGAGGATGGGAAGGAGGATGGGAGGAGAGGGAGGTGGAGGGAGGAGGAGGAGGGGAGGAGGAGAATGAGGAGGAGGAGGAGGACGAGGAGGAGGAGGAGGAGAAACAATTAGGCTGTAGCAGATTCGTGGCACAAACTCTTGCCTGATTGACTGTGAGAGACTTGAGTAACAGAAGTGTGGTATAACCTTGAGACTTGCTTGGGTTTTGAGAAACTGTAAACATTTTATTGCTGGAGCTAGCCTTCAGAGATGCACTTTCTTTTCAAGCTGCTGTGGCTTCTGTTAAAGAAGATATCGAGTGGGTATTTGCTGTGCACAGAGACTGGAACAAATGGGAATAGCATCCTGTAACAAAGCAGATAAGCATGGTGTGCGGAAAGGTTGCGGAAGTCTGCTGGGGGTCGGGCAGTGTTGTGGGTCTTTATCTGAGTGTTGTTGGAAGTGGTACCTGCCCACCATTTATTCTGATGAGTAGGTGTAGTGCTGAGATTTAACCAATAATTGCTTGCAGCTCTCTGACAGCTCAAGTGTGACTTCTCATCTGCCCTGGAGCGGACTCATGACGACGTCACAGCTGCGAAATGACATCTGCCCAATGCAGGAAGAGGCAGACTTGCCGAGCTTAGCTTTCCAAAGCAGTAATTGATAATTTTTACTATACACCTCTTTCCCTGTCACTCTCCCCTGAGATACAATTGTCACGTTTGAATTGTTTATACCTTGGCACTCTCAAGTTGTGCAGACGTCAACATAAAAACATCACAAGGGGAAGGTTTGTGTAAGTGTTTTAGGGAATGGAACTCGCAATTTAGATTTTTTGGGTTCCTCCTGAATTTTCTGTTTCAGCCAAAGTTGTTTTTGAGACTGAAATCAGCAAAGGTTCTCATAGGATCAGCAGATAATGCAAAAGCCTTGGTAGATGATGTAAATGCATCTCTGCTTTGTTCTAGCTTAGGATGCTGGGGCAGATTAAAGGAAGATGGTATAGCTTCTTCTGTCTCTCCCTCAAAGCAAATGAAGGAAACAACTAAGCCTGGGATCTCTTGGGTTTCTGATTTGTTCAAAGTTCCTAGCGTCAGACTTGAGTTTCGGTTCCAGTTGTGCGTGGCTACCCATGTCCCCCCATTCCTCATCTCTCCTCCCAGGGCTCAGGAGGAGTTGATGTCCATTTGTTGACTCCAGGCAGCTGCAGAGGGAACTCTATTTACAGCCACAATCCTTTTCTCTGTGTTGCCTGCTGGAGACATGAGCCTGCTTTATTCTTTACAGTCATCAAATGTTTTATTGTGAGGTCTTGCACACAGAAAATACTCAAATACTGTTTAGTAGTAAATGGCTGGGGAAAGGATGGAGAGATGAGGGCTCAGCACTTAAGAGTCCTTGCTCCTCAGTCATGAGGACCAGAGTACGGATCCCATCATCCTTGTCTGGTGGTTCAGAGGCACCTGGAACTCCAGCCCCAAGGGATCTGATGCTCTCTTCTGGCCTCCTTAGGTACCCATACACATATGTGCACACCATGCTCTCTCACACATACACATACAATACATACATACATAATACAATTATGTCTTCATTTTTTTTAACTTCTGTATTAGCAACAGATACTAAAAATATACTCTTCTGGTTAATGCCTTAGAGGTTTTACGGAGCTCTTGGGTTTCTGGGGCTGAGCTATTGACCAAAGAGTTGTGTCTATTGTTCCGTGTCTCCTGCTGACTTTTCCTTCTTCTTGCACCATGAACTAATAAAGCCAATACTGGACACAGAAGATATGGCACCTGCTCTTACCTGCTCCCTGGTGGCCTGTGCTATAGAAGAAAATGAGGTAAAGTGGCTTCATAGAACCTCAGTTAGAAGCTTTGAAGGACACTGGCGTAATTAAGTTCCCTCCATTTCTCTGTTCCCAGCCTTTCTCTCAGGCACCTCAGAAACCTTTCTGTCTCTGAACCATTTTGAAAGTGTGGAACGGTGGCCTTCACAGTTCTTTAGGAAGATGATCCTTCTGCAATGACCTTAGATCAGTGGCAACAGGTAAGAAGAAAAGCTCTCCAGAAAGTCCAGCCTTTGTCTGTTCCTTTCTGGTTGTGATTCTCACTAGTGTGGGCCAGAGGGATGCCACCCAGTGGAGCTGCTTTGGAAGGAGCATCATTAAATCAGCAAGACACAAGTGGGGTTCATGGACTCAACAGTACAGCTACACAGAGAACCACCATTAAGACAAAAGGGTGAAGTTCAGTCAATAAACTGCTCGCTGCTCACGCATGAGAGCTCATGTTTAGATCTCCAGTACCCACATACAAATCTAGTGAGTGGTGTGCATCTCTAAGGTCCACAGACCCATGGAGCTTACTAGCCAATTGATGAGTTCTAACTTCAGTGGGAGGCTGTGGTGGTTTGAATACGTTTGGCCCCCATAGACTCATGTGTTTGAGTGCTTGGTCCATAGGAAGTGACACCATGAGGAGGGGAAGATTTGCTGGAGTAGGCATCTTGTTGGAGGAAGTGTGTCACTGAGGGGCTGGGATTCAAGGTCTTTTATGCTCAAGCTATGGCCAGTGTGGCACGTAGTTTCCGTTTGTGACCCGCAGACCAAGATGTAGAACTCTCAGCTCCTCTAGCACCACGTCTCCCTGCTCATTGCCATACTTCACATGATGATCATGGACAAAATCTCTAAAACTGTAAGCCAGCCTCAAATTAAGTGTTTCCCTTTATAAGAGTTGCCACGGTCATGGTGTCTCTTCACAGCAATAAAACCCTAGCTAAGACAGAGACGCTGTCTTAAACAGTAAGCTGGAGAGTGATAGAGGAAGACTCTGAACACTGGTCCCTGGCTTCCACATGCACCCACCTCCAGGAAAGTGTACATACATGCACACACATGCACACACACACACACACACACACAAGCATACAAACTAACAGTATGTATGCAAAACCAGAAATAGAATACCTAATGAGTTACAGTAAGAAATAACTTTCATCTTGATTTTCCTGCTCTTTGGGAGTGGAGTTGAGAGGAGGGAAGATAAAAGCTATAATGGAAGAGCAGCTGTCTGTTTATTTGTTTGGGGGCAGAGTCTGGCTATACTGCCTCAACTGGCCTTGAGCTCTCTTGACTGCCGGCATTACATGTATGCACTACCTTACCCAGAGTTGGTCATGCTATATAAAGGAAGCACTCATAACTCCATTCTGATTTATGTAATTCTATATTTCAGGCTCTGCTCCTTGTAGCAACTAATCCTTCTGTGGAGTCTCTGTGGGGAAGCTTGCCATTGAAAGAACTCAGCTCAATCCAACATAGGAAAAAACAAGCAGAAGAAAAACTAAAAATAAGGGATGTGTTGGGAAAACAGTGTCAAAATTCCAGAATAGAAGGAAGAGATCTCAGGGCAGGAAGCTCTTAAGGAGCCAGGGATTGGAGTCAGAGGTTCACTGTTGCCAAGTTCTCTCTTTGTCTTTATTCTCTACTTCCTGTTTCTCTGTCTTTGAATTTCTTCCCCTTTTCCCTTCTTTCCTTCCTTCCCTTTTACTAGCCTCCTACAAACTTTTCTTTCTTTAAAAAAAATATTTATTCTAAATTTTGTGTATGTATGTATGTCTGTGTAAGAGAAGAGGGCAGTGCCCATGGGAGTGGTCAGATCCCCCTCCCATTAGAATGACAGGTGGTTGTGAGTTCATGCCTAAGACACCTCAGGCTCTCAATAGTTTAACATAACTCAAACGCTTAAGTTTAAATCCTCTTTTGAGATACAAGGCAAATTCTATACCGTGTGTCCCTGTAAAGAAAATTAAATCTCTCCAATATACAATGATACCTGTGAGGAAACAAAAAATAAAAGGCCCAGTAAT
>NC_034599.1:36417430-36442370 GCF_900095145.1 Mus pahari
TTATTATTATTATTATTATTATTATTATTATTATTATCATTATTATAGAGGCTGTGATTGCTCACTTTCTCTTAGCATTGGGCATACAGGTGCAGAGGAAAGTCTTGGGGGAACCCTAGAATCCATGGAATTCCTCAGGGTCCCTTCTGTATGAAACACGCATTCTCATTTTTCATTGCAATCAGGCTAAGTTGCCACTAAAAGTACAGCAGTTCTCTTCTTCCATCTCTGGTCCATGTGATGGAGGGTGAAGATGCGTAGTCACCTGCTCATGCTTTCCCCAACCTCCTGGCAAAATTCCCTTCCAGGAGTCAGGCACCGGCTCGGCTGCGCCACGTTCAATGAGCTGTCACTTCTTTTTATTGATCTTGGCCATTCTGACAGATGTAAGATACAATCTCAAAGCGATATTGGTTTGCATTTCTATGATGACTAAGGATACTGAACATTTCTTTAAGTGTTTCTCAGCCATTTGAGTTTCCTTTATTGGGAATTCTCTACTTAAATACATACCTGTGTTTTAAATTGACGTATTTTTTTTTTTTAAAGATTTTATTTATTTACTCTATGTAAGTACACTGTAGCTGTCTTCAGACACTCCAGAAGAGGACGTCAGATCTCGTTAAGGATGGTTTGAGCCACCATGTGGTTGCTGGGATTTGAACTCTGCACCTTTGGAAGAGCAGTCGGGTGCTCTTACCCGCTGAGCCATCTCACCAGCCCAACTTATTTGTTTTCTTGATATCCACTGTTTTGAGTTCTTTATACATTTTGGATATTAGCTCTCTATTTGATGTGAAGTTGGTAACAATCTTTTCCCATTGTGTAGGCTGCCATTTTGTCTTATTGATGGTGCCCTTTCCCTTACAGAAACTTTTCAGTTTCATAAAGTCCTATTTATTAGTTGTGAATTTTAGTGTCTATGCTAATGTTCTATTTAGAAGTCTTTTTCAGTGCTGTTGAGTTCAAGGATATTCCCCAGTTTCTCTTCTTTCAGGTTCAGCGTATTGGATTTTAGGTTAAGATCTTTGATCCACTTGGAGCTGAGTTCTATGCACGGTGATAACTATGAATCTTTTGAATTTGTCTACATGCAGCCATCCAGATTGACCAACACCACTTGTTGAAGACTTTTTTTCCCCACTGTGTACTTCTGGTGTCTTTATAAAAAAAAAAAAAATCAGGTCCAAAAGTATGTAGATTTATGTCTGGGTCTTCAATTAGATTCCATTGACTGGCATGTCCGTTTTTGTGCCAGTACCATGCTGTTTTCATTAATGTAGTTCCATAGTACAACGTGAGGTCGGGGATGGGGATAGTTCCAGAAGTTTTTATTTATTTTTATTACTTTTCAGAATTGTTTTTAGTTATCCTTTGTGTGTAAGTGTGTGTGTGTGTGTGTGTGTGTGTGTGTGTTTCCATATGAAGCTGAAAATTCCTTTCAATATCTGTGAACAGTTGTGTTGGGATTTTGTTGGGGGATTTCATTGAATCTGTAGAATGCTTTTGGTAGGATGGCCATTTTTATTATATTAATCCTACCGATCCATGAGCATGGGAGATCTTTTCATCTTCTGATATTTTCTTAAATTTCTTTCTCAGTGCCTTAAAGTGTTATCATACAGATCACTTGCTTGGTTACCCCAGGGTATTTAATATTATTTGACATTATTGGGAAAAGTGAGTTCTCTGATTTCTTTCTCAGTCTCTTTGATATTTACATATAGGGGGGCTACTGAATTTTGTGAGTTAATTTCATATCCAGCTACTTTGCTTAAAGTGTTCACCTTCTGCAGGGGTTCCCTGGTGGAATTTTTAGGGTCACTTATATATACTGTCATATCTTTCACAGATAGCAATTCTTTGACTTCTTCCTTTCTGGTTTGTATCGCCTTGACCTTCAGTTGTCTTATTGCTCTAGCTAAGGCTTCAAGTACTATATTGAATACTTATGGAAAGAGTGGACAACCTTGTCTTATGCCTGATTTTAGTGGAATTGTTTTGAGTTTTTGCCTGTTTAGGTTAATGTTGGCTATGGGTTTGCTGTAAATTGCCTTTATTATGCTGAGGTATGCCCCTTGTATTTTTAATTTCTCCGAAACTATTCTCGGGGATTTGTCCCAGGCCTTTTCTGCATCTAATGAGATGATCATATGCTTTTTTCTTTCAGTTTGTTTATTTGGTGCATTATATTTATTGATTTTTTATTTTAATATTGAACCATCCCTGCATTTCTGTGTTAAAACCTTCTTGATGATGGTGGATGACCTTTTCGATGTGTTCTTGGATTCAGTTTGCAAGCATTTTGTTGATTATTTTTGCACAGCAAATTGGTCAATGATTCTTTTTCTTTGTTGGGTCCTTATGTGGTTTGAGTATCAGGATAGCTGCAGCCTCATTAAATGAATTGGGGGTTGTTCCTTTTCTTTCTATTTTGTGGAATAGTTTGAGGAGAATTTGCATTAATACTTCTTTGAAAGTCTATTAAAATTTTGCACTAAAATTATCTGCCCCTATTTGTTTGTTTTGGTTGGGAGACTTAATGACTTCTTTTACCTCACTAGGGTTCTAGGTCTCTTTAAATTGCTAATCTGATCTTGGTTTAATTTTGGCAAGTAGTATATATTGAGAAAATTATCCATTTCTTTTATATTACCCAATTTTGTAGGTTACAGGTTTTAAAGTATGTCTTTATGATTCCCTGAATTTTCTGTGTCTGTTGTTATGTCTCCCTTTTCAACTCTAATTTTGTTAATTTGGATCTTCTCTCTCCCTATTTTAGTTAAAATTAGGTAAGAGTTTGACAATTGTATTGATTTTCTCAAAGAATCAACTCTGTTTCATTGATTCTTGGAATTTTTTTGTTGATGTTGCTGTTTCTATTTTATTGATTTCACCCCTGAGTTATTTTTTGCCACCTACTCCTTTTGGGTATAAATTCGTTTTGTTCTATAGTTTTCAGGTGTACTGTTAAGTATTCATGATCTCTCTCTCTCTCTCTCTCTCTCTCTCTCTCTCTCTCTCTCTCTCTCTCTCTCTCGGTACTATGAACTTTCCTCATTGTTTCCCATAAGTTTGGGCATATTGCTTATTCATTTTCATTCAATTATAAAAAATTGTTAATTTCTTTCTTGATCTATTTTCCATTCATTAGTGAGTTGTTCAGTTTCCATGTGTTTGTAATAATCTCTCTCATATCCAGTTTTGATCCTTGGTGGCCAGATAGGATACAGGATATTACTTCATCTTCTTGTATCTGTTGAGACCTGCTCTGTGTCTGGGTTGGTGGTGATTTTTGAAAAGTTCAATGAGATATAGAGAAGAAGCTATATTCTTTTGTGTTTGGGTGAAATGTTCCATATAAATATCTCATAAGTTTATTTGGTTTATAACCGGTTAAGTCCAGCATTTCTCTGTTTGTTTTTGTCTGGATGATCTGTCTTTTGGTAAGAATGGGGTATTGAAGTCTCCCACTATCAGCGTGTGAGGGTCAATATGTGATTTGAGCTGTAGTAGTGTTTCTAGTATGAGCCAGTTTTCTTCTTAGGTTCATATGCTTCAAATATATTGTTCTGTTCTTTCACCCTGAGGTGATGGCTACTGCCCTTAGTTTTCAGATGTGTTTCTTAGATGCAGCAGAAGGATGAATCCATCCTTCTGCTAGTCTCTGTGTGTGTGTGTGTGTGCATGTGTGTGTGTGTGTGTGTGCATGTGTGCTTGTGCGTGTTTGTGTTTCCCCCTTCAGATTTTCTGGTAGGGATTATTTATTTTCTTGTGTTTTATTGGGTGTGGTTAACCTATTTAGGTTGGAATTTTCCTTCTAGTGCCTACTGCGTGGCTAAATTTGTAGATAGATATTGATTATATTTGTTTTGTTTTTTGTTTAAATCATGGAATACCTTAATTTCTTCAGCTATTGTGATTGAATCTTTTGTTGGATATAGTAGTCGGGACTGGCATTTGTGGTCTCTTAAGAGTCTGTAGAACACTTGTTCAGAAACTTCTGGCTTTTAGAATCTCCATTGAGAAGTCAGATGTTATTCTAATAGATCTGCACACTGCACAGGAGATAACTCTGGTATTTTGGTCTATTTTCTTTTTTTATTTTTATTAGATATTTTCTTTATTTACATTTCAAATGTTATCCCCTTTCCTAGTTTCCCCTCCAAAGATCCCCTTTCCCCTTTCCCCCTCCCCCTGCTCACAACCCACTCACTCCCACTTCCTGGCCCTGGCATTCCCCTATACAGGGGCATAGAACCTTCACAGGACCAAGGGCTTCTCCTCCCATTGATGAGCAACTAGGCCATCCTCTGCTACATATGCAGCTGGAGCCATGTGTCCCACCATGTGTTTTCTTTGGTTGGTGGTTTAGTCCCAGGGAGTTCTGGGGGGTACTAGTTAGTTCATATTGTTGTTCTTCCTATGGGGCTGCAAACCCCTTCAGCTCCTTGGGTACTTTTTCTAGCTCCTTCTTTGGGGACCCTGTGCTCTGTCCAATGGATGGCTGTGAGCATCCACTTCTTTTTGTCAGGCACTGGCAGAGCCTCTCAGGAGACAGTTATATCAGGCTCCCGTCAGCAAGCTCTTGATGGCATCCACAATAGTGTCTGGTTTTTGTGGTTGTTTATGGGATGGATCCCAGGGTGGGGCAGTCTCTGGATGGTCTTTCCTTCAGTCTCTGCTTCACACTTTGTCTCTGTAACTCCTTCTATGGGTATTTTGTTCCCCTGTCAAGGAAGGATTGAAGTATCTACACTTTGGTCTTCCTTCTTCTTGAGTTTCATGTGTTTTGCGAATTGTATCTTGGGTATTCTGAGCTTCTGGGCTAATATCCACTTATCAGTGAGTGCATATCATGTGTGTTCTTTTGTGATTGCGTTACCTCACTCATGATGATATCCTCCAGATTCGTCCATTTGTCTAAGAATTTTATAAATTCATTGTTTTTAATAGTTGTGTAGTACCCTATTGTGTAAATGTACCACATTTTCTGTATCCATTCCTCTGTTGAGGGACATCTGGGTTCTTTCCAGTTTTTGGCTATTATAAACAGGGCTGCTATGAACATAGTGGAGCATGTGTTCTTATTACATGTCAGAGCATCTTCTGGGTATATGCCCAATATTTTGAGCATGGTCTGTTTTTCACATCATAAGACTTCCCATGGTTACAGAAAGGACAAGTGAACTGAGCCTCAAGGGTGCCTCAAGACCCTCAAGGGTCATCTTTTGGGGGGATGCTTCCTTTTGGAGTCTCCTTCTCCATGGCTGCAGGGGGTTAAAATCCACACGAGCCCTGCCTTACAGCCAAGGCCAGTTCATCTGGAAGTCACTACAAAAATTATGTGTGTGTACATGTACACATACATAAACATATATACACACATCATATACATTACACCATACACATGCATTATATATGCATATTCATACACATCATATGCATATACACATACATGTATATCATATACATGCATTATGGCTGTACTTCTCATGGTTGATAGATCGATAGAGTTTCTCAAAGATGCCAATGACTCCTTAACAAATACATTTTTCTTTCCATAATTTAGAGTGTGCTCTGGACACCTTGGTAAGATAGCTCTGACATCTTATATCCCAGTGCACTCAATGATAAGGAGCAGATGTTCAAGGAGAGCATAGTGAGACACACTGGACTTTGCTGAGGCAGGAAAGCGAGGAGGAAAGCCTTCGACCTCTTCAACCAGGGTTAGTGGCTCAGAGGATGACCAGTAAATCACCTAGAGAGGGAAATGATGCGGGTCAGACTGGGGCAGAGACCCAATCAGTGCCTAAAGCCAGGTTAACTGGGTTGACACGGTGCTTCCTTGGTAATCAGGAAAAGCACAGAACATTTCCTCTGCATTTCTTGCCTGTTCATTTGACTATGATCATAGAGAATCCAACAAAGAGCCTAAGGCATAAATCTGTGAAAATCATGCATACTTCTAATTCCTCTAAGGATGTAGTCTTGTCTTCTCTCCTTCTATCTTTGATGAGTACAAAGCACCTTGGGGGTGTTTTGTGAGCTCTTTGTGTAGAGGGGTGGCCCAGCCCCCTGATGCAAGTAGACTTCCTTCTTCGCTCCTCTTGTCATTCTGTCTCTCCTGTCAGCACCCCTCACGCTCCATCTGCAAAATTCCAGTGTGTGTGTGTGTGTGTGTGTGTGTGTGTGTGTGTGTGTAGGGGGCAGGCCAAAATTCTATCCCTGTGGAATGAGTAGGGAGCTGGAAAAGTCACTTTCTACATCCTAGGGTGTTCACAAACCATCCTACTCAGTGATTGGCTGAGTCAGTTCTGAGCATGGACCCCGAGCTGTGTCCTATTGCCCAGCTATGCCTGGGCAACAATGGTTCCTAATACCAGTGATCAGAGTTCAGCCTACAGCTATATTGGAGGTGGGGCGATCCTCCTGACTTGGAATAATTGCCTGCTGAGGAAAGATGGCCAAATGCAAAATAATTAGGAAGAGGTCTTTGCAATTCTGTAACTCATGGTTCTTTTTCTCCCGCCCCTCCATGGCCAGGGCTGGAATCCCTTCCAACTGGAACGGGGGACCTGCCTCGCTTCTGAGCCAAGGCAGAGTTAAATAAGCCATTGTGCCATGTGCTCATGGGTAATTAGGCATGAAAAGAATCTGCAGTCTCTCCCTCCATTGTTCCTCACAAGCTGTCCTTTTGCCATGTGCCCGAGCCCCCAGGTCTCAGCTCTGGCACTCGTACAGAGATATGGATGTCGTCGTCATGGCAACTGCTCCTGTGCTAAGCAACTTTATGGTCTAATATTATTAAGGGGGCAGGGGTCAAAAGCCAGTGAGAGACTTTGTCTCTGAAGCCCATGGTAATTGTATCTGGGATGGGGCAGCAGTGGGAGCTCATGGGAGAAGGGGGGAAACTCAGCGACCCAGAGCTACCCTCAAGAACACCTGCGAGGCAGACATGACCAAATCACAGAGTCAGTACAATCGCTTCCAAAGGCTCCCACCCTCCTCTCCCATGTCCCCCTCTGAGTGTCACTGTATCCCTTCAGGTGCCTGGCACCCTGCTGCTTCATCCTGGGAAAGTTCTGCCTCTAGTAGATTCCATCTGACTGTGGAGTCTGGTCACTGCGTTTCTATCCACATGGGTGTTTCCGGCTGAACAATAGGGAGTGGTGGAAGTAGGTTTCTGTTCTGGGAAGCTTAAAGGAGCAGTGATGCTGCCTTTTGTTTTTTAGTGTCTTACTCTAGGATATGTCAAACAGTCACACGAGTAAGGGGAAAAATGAGCTCCATATAACCCATTACTCTAGTTGTATTCTTGTGTGTTCACGTGTGTGTGTGTGTGTGTGTTCACATGTGTGTGGGTACATGTATGCATGCATGCATGTGGAAATTAAAGTGGTCTCCTTAATTGTTCTCTACCTTATATTTTGAGGCAGGTTCTCTCATTTGAACCAGAGCTTGCTGGTTTGGCTAATCACTAGCTCGCTCTGGGGATTCCCTATCTCTATTTCTCCACTACCCATGGAACCTCCTTCTACAGTCATTTGCCTTGCTTGCATTAAACATGGAGCAGAAAGAATCCTTCAGACTCTTGTTTCATCCATCTCAACCCCAGGCAGGGGTTAATATTTCCTTAGTGGTGATGCAAAGGAAGGCATGATGGACGGTGCGGAAGCATATACCCGGGCATGCCTCATGAGATGCTACATACACCACTGTCCTGCCCTAGACTGAAGACATAGCAGCACATGGGGCTCCCTCACACCAAATGCACTCAGGTTCAAGGCCAGCTGACCTCCTGGACATTCTAATGGTACCTGTGGTGCTGTTCCCTGGTTCTTACAGGACTAGATTCATACACTGTATCAAGTGATCTCTTCGGAGATAGCGAATTCTTTCCGAGTGTCGAGTGAGAGGCAGCTTCAGAAACTGCTCTTGGTCTTAGAGTAAGGAGATGACTTTCCATACCAAGTGGCTCAGCATAATTCCAGGTATGCTGATAAAGTCCCCATAATGCTCTCATTTTAAAGGTTCTACAAGTACCTCAGCCTCCTCTGGAATCAGCCCTGGTCTTCCTTGGCTGGGATTCCATAAAACTTCATTAGAAGAAACAGAATCAATTTGTTCATTAATGATTTATTTTTATGTGTTCATTAGTTTTATGAATTATGAGGTTTGTATTATAACTATATATATATGTGTGTGTGTGTGTGTGTGTGTGTGTGTGTGTGTGTGTGTGTCTTTTATAGTATTTATGCTCCCTAATATCCACGTATCCACTCCTATTCCTTTCCATTTTTCCTGGTCCATTCCTTCCCTACTAATCTCCCTTCCCACTTTTCCAGTCCTCGTTTGAGAGAAAATATGTAAAAGGTGCCTCCGACTATGGCTTATTTTGCTTAACATGAGAGGTTCCAGCTCCATTAATTTCCTTGCAAATGACATAATCTTGTTCTTAATGTCTGTGTATATGTACGGCATTTTCTTAATGCACTTGCCTGTTGATGGGCAGCTAGGCTGTAATGAATATTGCTGTAATAAGCAAGTGTCTGCAGGGATCTCTGGTTAATTTCCAAGTGCAGGCAGTTCATGAGCTAGCTCCAGTTTCAGTTGCTTCAGGATCCTCCATGCCAGTTTCCACAGTGGAAGACAATGTGTGGGACTTCCTGTTTGTCCTGCATTCTTGGCCCATTTCTGTTTCTTGTGTTTAAATTTTTATTGTTTATCTATTTGTCCATGGACATGCTATGTTATCCCTGTGGGGTTCTGAGGACAACCCGTGAGTAGTTGGTTCTCTCCTTCCACCCTGTGAGCCCCAGTGACTGAACTCAAGTCATCATCCTGCTAGGTGCAAGTGCTTTTACCTGCTGAGCCACTACAGGGGCCTGTTTGTGTTTTCTGATGGGGATAAGATGAATGCCTAATACTGTCTTAATTTTATTTCCCTGATGGGTGCTCAGCATTTTCATGCATTTATTGCTGTGTTGGCTAGTTTTGGGAAACTGACATAAACTAGAGTCATCTGGGAAGAAGGAACCTCAGCTGAGAGAAAGCCTCCACCCGATTGGCCTGTAGGTATGTCTGTGAGGCATTTTCATAGTGGCTAATTGGTATGGAAAGGCCTAGGCCACCATGGGCGGAGCCATGCCTAGGCAGATGGGCCTGCGCTGTAGAAAAGTAGCTGATGAAGTCCGGAAGAAGCAAGCCAGTAGTCAACATTCCTCCATGTTTCTGCCTTGAGCTCTTGCCCTGACTTCCCTGGTTGATGGACTACAAGCAAGAATAGGAAAACAAAAACAAAAAACCCTTCCTTCACAAGTTGCTCCTGGTCATGGTGTTTAATTTCAACAGAGAAGCAAATTGGAATGAAGGCCCATTTGTATTTGTTCTCTTGAAGGGTGTCTGTTTTGTACAGTGGCTTGTTTATGGCGGGATTACTTGTTCTTCTGATGTTTAATTTTGTGAGTTCTTTGTATATTCTGGATAGCGGTTACCTGCCAGCTGTAGAGTTGGCAAGGCTTTTCTCCCACTCTGTAGGCTTTCTTCTTATTGTTTCCTTTGTTGTGCAGAAAGCGTTATAGTTTCATGCAGTCCCACTCATTAATTCTTACTGTTCTGAATTAGATTTTTGATGGTTTCAAATTGTAGTGAAGTTTGACACGATAGCTTTTTAAAAAGTTCTTTGAAGGTGAATCAAGGCAGCACTCTCTGAACTATGTACTTTTGGGGGGATAGGGTTGTGTAGGCTGGTCTGAAGATACTTCTCAGGGTACTAAGGCTCTGATCATATACAGTGTAGACACAATGTTTATTAGACTAACTGCACCTGCTGTTAGCCCTAGGCTGGCCACTGCTGTCAGTTAGCATTTCTAATGTGCTTTCTTGTCTACTGTCATGGAATTTTTTTTTTTTTTTTTTTGCATGCGAGCAAACATGTTGATGCCTTACCAGTTCATGTTGATGCCTTACCAGGTATATTTGTTGGTTATTCAATGTACTGGTGAGTTTTATTATCAACTTGACAAAGTGTAGGTTCATAGGATGAGGGAACCTCAATGGAGAAAATACCTCTACCATATCAGCCAATAGGCAAGTCCATGGGGGTCATTTTCTTGATAATTTCTGTGGGAGGGCCCAGCCCACTGTGGCAGTGTCACCCCTGGACAGGTGGTCCTGGGTTATATAAGAAATCAAACTGAGAAAATCATGAGGAACAAGCCAGTAAGCAGCATTCCTCTATGAGCTCTGCTTCAGTTCCTGCCTTGTGTTATTGCCCTGACCTTCCTCAATGGTTTCCTGTGATCAGGAAACGTCAGCCTTTTCTCCATGAAGTTGCTTATGATCATGGTGTTTATCACAGCAGCAGAGAGCAAACTAGGTCACTCAGTTATTGGACTTTTGTAACCCCCAGTCAGAATTTTAAAAGACAGTGGTATAAGAATGAGCAGAGAGCTTAGGATACTGTGTGGAAGGGGAAGAAACAAGGGACTGGCAGGTGAAGGTAGGTCTAGCTCGGGGATTCCTAGTTCTGGCTTAGGGTTTTATTGCTGTGAAGAGAGATCATGACCATAGCAACTCGTGTGAAGGAAACCATTTCATTGGGGCTGGCTTACAGTTTCAGAGGTTCAGTCCATTATCATCAAGGCAGGAAGCATGGCAGCATCCAGGCTGACATGGTGCTGGAAGGGCTGAGAGTTTTACATCTTGATCTAAAGGCATCAAGGAGAATTTTTGTGTCATGCTGGACATGACTTGAGCATAGCCAACCTTGAAGTCTGCCCCCACAGCGACACACTTCCTCCAACAAAACCTATGCACCTGAATCTGGGAGAGCCATACCTTTTTGAACCACCACACTTAGGGATATTTTAATGGAAAGGAGATCTGCAAAATCTGCCAGGTTTGAAGTAATTTATGGTTATTATTGGTTCACACTTTCACTTTCTGGCATCATGACATCGTCTTTCAACGTAAGATCTGGCATCTTATGAGGCAGGGAGGTAGATGTTTACATTCCTGTTGTTTATGTAAGGAAACCAGGGCCCAGGTTAAGTGAGTATTAAATAGTTGAATGAGTTGGGTAAACATCAGACCCATGTTTTCTAGTCCAGGGCTATTTGGAACAAATCAATAAGGTAAACAAGCTGGTTAAGTGTGTTAACAGTCACATTATGTATATTTCAAGTGGTGCTTGCTTGTGTCAAGTGAACCCTGCCTTATTATTGCCTGAAAATTTACCTCCCATTTACAGATGTATTTATTTTTTTGAAATGAAAACATATTAGTATTCTGATTTTACAGATACGACTTGTGTTTATGGTGTGAAAGCTGGGACTTGCTAAATGCGTGTCTTGTGGAAGAGTTAAACTCAACACATCTATTACTTGATAAACTGATAATTCTTGAGCTGAGATGTTACATCTATGTTCTTAGAATGATCAAATCTTTCATACAAGATCATTAGTTTCCATGGTGTAGAATTGTTCTGAGCCTACTCCTCTCATGAAACTGAAATTTCATGTCATGTGATCACATCTGCTCAAACCTTTCCTCACACTGGCAGTCACCATTCACCATTATACTCTTTGCTATTTGATTCTGTATGTAACTCACCACAAAACACTTTTTTTTTTGTCTGTGTATAGTATATATGTGTGCATATAAGTTGTACATTCTCATATGTGCATGTATGGAGTCCAGAGGTCAATGTCAGGTGTCTTTCTCAATAGCTGTTGACTTTAGTTTTTGAGACAGGGTTTCTTAATGAAGCCAGAATTTGATGGTTCAGCTAGATTCACCACCCAGCAAGTCACCAGGACTCACCTACCTCTATGTGCCTAATGTTGAGGTTACAGATGTACACTCCCATGCAGGATCTGAACTCAGGTCCTCATACTTGCTCCATAGGTACTTTGCTCACCGAGTCATCTCCCCAGCCCCAGAGTTTGTCTTTCTATGACTGACTTACTATATTTAGCATAATAGCTTCCAGGTCCAGCCATGTTACAAGTGGTAGGATTCGGAGTTCTTAAAGGAGTAGCTTTTAGTGTGTCTCTGTGTTACATTGTCCTCACGAGTGATGAACACTCAAGCTGATTTCCTCCCTTGTGGCTAATGATCAAAGAAACTTAAGGGTGCATGTGTCTCCAACATACAGCTTTCCATTCTCTCTAGATTCAGACTCTGCCATGGTATTGTTGGATTGAATAGTAGTACTGTTTTTCATATTTGGAGGAACCACCATACTGCTCTCTGTAATGGTGGTGCCAATTTGCATTGCAACCCAGTAACCCAGCATTGCCTTTCCTCCTATATCACGCTCACCCTCCTGTTTGCCGTTATCTCTCTCATTAACAACAGTTTTTCTGGTGTTACATTTCAAATTGATTTCAGCCCAAGGCTTTCCTGTGATTGTCATTGCAGCCCTGTGGCTCTTGCTTGCATGGCACTGGCATCTGTTCTGCAGCTTGTGTTTGGAGATGCTGAGCTGGGCTCGGTGGATGCTTGGTTGAATGAACTCATCTTCTGGTCTCCAAAGCACTTTCAAATGATTCATGCTGTGTGGGTGAATTTTCCCATGAGACCAAGTGGGGTGTACTGTAAGAGAGCCAAGGGTCTCCCCAGGACTGCCTTCCATGATGACATAGTGTAGGCCACCATTTCATCACCATGATGGAGCTATCTCTTCATCTTTCCAGACATCTGGTATATCTATATTCTCCTTGATTCTAATATACCTAAGACATAAACAACCCAAGCCGTAGTAACCAGCTAACTGCCAAACAGTATCATCAAAGGCTGAGTTGGCCACCTATCTCCACATTCCCTCCCCACTGTAGGATGTTGTTTACTTGCTTGAGTTGGAAAGGCCATAATAACATTGAGATCTAACACTCAGTAGGTAATCCATTAACTTTATCTTGGGACTAATTAGTTTATTGTAGTATCTTACTTAGAAACTGACAGGAGGAATCACTCTCTGAGCAAAGGTGTGAGTATAGAAGGAGACCCTGGGAGCAGCGGAGGCATGATGAAAGAGTCCATGCCTTAGTCACTTAGAGCAGAGGGGCTTGCTGATGTCTTGGGGTAGTGGAAAGGGGAGGCAGGGAGCTGAGAGAAGACAGCGCATGCTTAGTGGTTCATTCAGCACTTTTATTAATTTTACTATGAGCTCGGCACCTGGGATTATTAAAGAAATAATAAGGCGATGATTGTGTGTTGTAGAAACTCATTATCTTGTGGGAAAATTGGATACTGAAAGTCACAAAGCAATATTTTAAGTACAATGGCAGAGGTTAAATATAATATGCTCCGGGAGCACAGAGGAGGGAGCAAATGACTCTGACAGGGAGGGAAGCCTGAGGAACCAGGGAAACATCAGGGAGAAGGTAGCATTTACCTGTGCCTGTATACATACTGCGTTGGAGAACAGAAGAAAAACATTTGAGAAAGGACACCAGCAGGATTTGCTTAAAGACACTTATTGGGTGCCCAGCTAGTTGGTAGCCAGACAGGCAGAGGCCACAGAGAAAGCATTTATGTTCTAGTCTGAGAAATGGAAGAGTCAAGAGTTTCAGTTTGAGTGAATGGCCATATATTGGGAAGAGAAGGATGCTGGTCTGGTTGAAAACAGTAGGGTTCATCTTGTCTTTTAGATACCTAAGCCAGTGATGTTAAAGTGTCACTGTTGGCTAAATGGAGAGAGATACAGGCTGATGATACAGTACTGAAAGCCACCACCATCATATGAATGACATTTGAAGTCAGGATACTCTGTGACATGGATCTGTGGTGGGTCAACATAAAAGAGTCCAACACAGATAGACAGCAGGCTAGGTTATGACTGTCACTGTGGGAAATTTATATTTAGACAAGCTAGGAAAAGGAGGTGAATGAGTATAGTTGGAAAGGAAGATGGTGTGGCATCCTAACAGTCAAGGATGTAAATATCACCCGGATTTTTTTTTTTTTTTTTACCTGTTTCTACAGATATGACAGACAAAGGAGAGAATGAAAACTGTGTATTGTATTGCATGTAGCAATGTGCTTGCTCACCAACAAGCTGGTGGAGAGCCATTTCAGGACATCGACGAGGACAACTGCCTTGGAGCACACTTAAAATAAAAATGGGTGTGGTTCTGAAATACTCATCAGTTGATGGAGTACCTGCCTTGTATGTACAAAGTCCTGAGTTTATTCCTCAGCACCACATAAAAAAAAGGTGTGGTGGCTCACACTCTAATCCTAATACTTGAGAGGTGTGGTGGGAAGGTCAGAAGTTCAAGAGCTTTCCTGAATATATGATGAGTTTGACCGAGTTACGTGAGACCCTGTCTGAGAAAAGAGAAAGAGGGAGGGGGAGGGGGAGAAGGAAAGAGGAGGAGGGAGGAAGAGAGAACATGAAAAGACACATGATTGATATCAGTGGCCAGCAGGAAAGCTTCAAAGCTACAACAAGATATTTTCTTGACCTGGACCCCAGCATGGCTTCAACAAATACTGCAGATGATATGAATAGGCAAGGACGCAGAGACACTGGAATCTTTATGCAGTTTTAGAGGGAATCTAAAGGGGGACATCAACTTATAAATAGTTCCTCCAAAAGTTACCTGTAGACCAGAGCATTGCTCAGTCCTCAGCAGAGACACTTCCTTCTGCAGTAGATGGTAATTAACACAGACGGTGTCACCCACAACTGAACGGTGTGCAGAGAGTGAGAGACTTTAGAAGCTCTCAGTCACTGAGTGGGATCTTTATCACACAACTCCATGCAGGACTCAGAGATCTATGTGGAAAGGAGGCAGAAATATTGTCAGGGCCAGAGGTGATGGATGACACAAGGAAATAGTGTTATGTGGACACGACAGGATTGCCGCACATATGAATCCACTGAGACTGCGATAGAACGCACAAATTCTGCAGAGACTCAAAGCCGACAAAGTCTCAGAGAAGGGGAGGTAGACACAAACTCCCATTCCTAATCAAGAAGTTATTTGCAATCAACACCTGCTAGGAAATGGCAAGACACTGGGTCTATCAACCACATACTAAGGCAGACCCCATGCTCAGGAGGATTTGATCAACACAAGGCGAACTCTGTGTTTTTAGTGATCTTTTTCTTTTGTTTTTATTTAATTATTGTTATTTATTTATTTATCTATTTATTAGTGAGAGGAAGAACATGAGGTTGGGTAGATAGGGAATAGGAGGAGTAACTAGGAGGAACTGAGAGACAGAAAGAATATGATAAAATATGGTGTTTATTAGCCTCAAAGACTAAGAAAGAAAAATTTAGAGTTGCCACCTGATAAAAATAACCCATCCTTTGTATGTACGTGAGAGAAATAAAAGCGTCCGTCCAAATCAAGGAATATTTATAACAAGATTACTAATAACAGTAAAAAATGGAAAGACCTAAATGTTAATTGATGAACAGAGGTAACTAGAGCAGGGTCTTTTTGACTATGAAACATTACGCACCTAGGAAAACAAAGCACCAATTCTTGCTCCAGCTTGGAGATGTTTGGAAATTGCACGCTGAGCCGAAGAAAAATGATCATGAAAGGCCACATCCCATTTTGATTTCATTGCATGAAAAGCTCAGGACAGACAAACTGACAGCGATGGCAAGTGAGCCTAGTGGGTAGAGGATGTAGGTGAAGAGAGAATTACTGCTGGCTGATGGGGACTTTCTTTTGGGTACAACAGAAGTGTTCTGAGTGGGTTATACTTGTGGTCGCACAACTCTGTGAACCCTAAGCCTTGAGTCATGTGTTTTTTGTAGGGTGCATCTTTCCCCTCCAGTGCTGACTGGATGAGGAGTGTTGATAGCTATCTTCTTACAGTGGAATCTCTCTTGGGGAATGCCTCTGATCCAACAGAACTCTCCTTGACCATGGATAGCCATGTCACAGGTGGTTGAGGCCACAGCCAACAAAAAGCAGATCCAGGGGATTTGAACTCAGGTCCTTATGCATGTCTAGCATCAATCTTACCCACTGAGCCATCTGATATCACCACCCATCAAGGTAGTGGAGACCTCAGGGATTGATTCCTGAAGCTAGCTGTGGAGCTGGGATGCTTCCTGAGCTCTTTGAGGCAATAAGGCTATGCCCTTTGCTGGTAGTTGAAAATGTGAATCTCCATGGAGACATGGCCATGGGCAATGAAGGTCCTGTTGGGTCAGAGGCATTCCCCAAGAGAGTCCACTGTAAGAAAATAGCAATCAACACTCCTAGGAGGTACAGAAATCGAGCAATCCAACCTTAAGGGAGAGCTGCTGACATCTACCTTTGCTTCTTTCCCTGTTGCTATGGTAAAATGCCCCAGCAGGAGCCACTTAAGGGAGAAAGGGTTTGATCTCACAATGTTCATCATACGAGGGAGGTCAAAGTGATAGGAATTTGAAACACCTGGTCACTGCACACCCACGGTCAAGTCCAGGACGTGATGAATGCTGGTACTCAGCTAGCTTTCTCCAATCCATACAGTCTAGGGCCTCAGCTCAAGGAATGGTCCTTCCCTCAGGTACGATGTGTCTTAGCATGCCAGTCAATGTAGCTAAGATAATCCCCCACAGGCATGCCGGAAGGACCATCTTCTATGTCATTCTGGGGCTTGTCAAGTTGACAATACTAACCATTACAGTGGCCCATCGTAGGGTCTACTACAACCCATTTCCCACACTGTTTCTAGTACATGCTTGCATCTCTCAGAAAACTTCTTCCAAGGAGCTGGGGAGATGGCTCAGTTAGAAAAAGTACTTGCCACACAAGCCTGGAGACCTGAGTCTGAGCCCTAGGACTCATGTAAAAAGTCAGGCACAGTGGTGGACAGATGTTTGTAATCCCACTGCTGGGGATGTGGAGACCCAAGGTTTCTAGGGCTTAAAGAGTGGCCGATCTAGCTTGATCAGTGTACCCCATGTTCCAGTGAGAGACTTTTATCCTAACAAGCAAGGTAGCCAGCTCCTGGGGGATGTTGACCTTATTGACCTTAGGCCTCCACATACATACTCACTTCTTTATGTTTATTTATTTATATCATTATATTATGTGTATGAGTGTTTGGCCTGAATGTATGTATGTGTACCACATGCATGTCTGGCGCCCACAGAGGTCAGAGGAGGGCATTGAATGCCTTAGGATTGAAGTTACAGATAGTCTTGAGCCACTGTGTGGATTCTGGGAGTTAAATTTTAGACCTCTGTAAGAGTCTGAGTAGTCTTAGCCTCTAAACCAACCGACTAGCCCATGCACACTCAGTAATGCACACTCAGTAATGCACACACACACACACACACACACACACACACACACACACACGCAGGCATGCACACACACAGCCAAGGACCAGCCTCAGCTTGGAGAGGGCTTCTGAGAAAAGAGGTGTCTGGAAGCAGTGAATGTAAACAACCCAAAGTCAACTCGTGTGCCCAAGCTGGTGGCCCACGTCTCTGCTCAAGGCAGCTTTCCGACCCGCTTTGCCTCTGTTCTGCTTTCTCTGAAGATCTCCAGCCCACTTTACTTTTAGACAGCTTTCTCGGCTGGAGACCATTCTCCAGGCAGTTCTCTCTCTTGGATAGCTCTACTCTTGCAGATTATAAACCCAGTCTTTTATTTTTTTACATGTCAATCCCGTCGTTGACTCCAGGTTTCCTTTTGATTATCCTATGAATCTTCATCCTATGACCCTAAACCCTTAACCCTTAGGAGACAGCAAGCACACATTTACATTTAACTTTGCAAAAGAATTCAGAGATCTACCCGACTTTGTTAAGCACAGATGCTAAGCTAGTTTTCTGAAATTATCATTTCTGCCACACCTGGGACTAATCTGCCTCTGTCCCAAACTGACCCTGAACTCAGGAATCTGTCTGCCTTTGCAAGTATTACCGAAAACCCTGGCTGGGTGGCATCTCCTGTATCTCCTTCCTAGGCATCTTTCTGATGAATCGGCTCACAGCACAGGTGCTCCTGTTTCTTTAGATTCATGAAGCCCTTTGTAAAATTTATATTGCATCCTTTTTTTTCTTTTTTGCGAAAATATATATTTTTGAACCCATGTTTTTAGAGTTCTTTCCCACAGCCTTAAGGTTTGTCCTGAAGGTCCCAGCATTTACTATTTTGCTGAGACATTAGCCACACCTTTGCCTTCTAGACTTTGATTATCATGGAGTCCTTAACATTAACAGGGAGGACACTCCCAGGGAGGACTATTCCCTGAAGGAGGGACATAAAATATCTATATTATTATAGAAACAAACCGTACATCACAGCAGCCACCAACACTTGTGGAGGCCCATACCTGCTGGCCCTATTTCAGAGTCAAGAGCCATTCTGTCCCTGCCAAGGCGATGCTGGACCTAGCAATTTACTATACTCATATACACAGACTCATACACACACGGGCTCATACACATACATTCACACATACACTCATACACACAAACACTCATATACATTCACACACACCCATACACACAGACTCATACACACACACCCACACACTTATACACTCACATTCACATAACCACTCATACATACAACCACTCATATACACTAGCACCCACTCATACACACACTTATATACACGTATTCACATATACAGTAATACACACATTCATACACTCACATTCACATACACACACCACACACACAAATACTTATACACAAACATACTTACACACTCACACACACACATATCCATACACAAACATGCACACATACCCTTTCACACACATAAAACAAAAAAATAAGTAAAAGAATACCTCTTCCAGGATTCTTATTACTTTTGTCTCTAGACAAATGTGTTAGAGGTTGGTGGCTCTACATCACAAGTCTTCTCTCCAAGATGGCTTCCCTGCTATGACCCAGATTCTCATGTATTTAAAAAGTGTGCTTCTGGGACCGATGGCCACCATGCTATTCTTAAGCATTGACTCCTGCATTTATTTGCTTGAAGTATCAGTGACAGGTTACTTGGTTAGACACAGACTTCTCTCCTGCTTCTTGAAGAGCTGGCTTCCTTTGTCTCTTCTGCTACTATAATAACTTAACTGCTGGTATTTTGAGACAAGAACGCAGTGACCAAATAGCTGCATTTGTCTAAAGGTAAATGGGGCCTGGTGCACTCCATTCTGAGACGGAAGATGTCTAAGCACACGGGACAGTTTTAGGGCTAAAAACCACAAATCCTCAAATGAGTCCCTGTGTGTATAGATAAGACAGACCACATGGTTCCCAGACCTATGTGCCCGACCTACTGGGGCATGGGTGGCGTAAACTAGCCATTGAATAAAACTTCGTGCTCTGTCCTAGGGTATAGCACCCCATGCTTTCAGGGGAGCCTCTCCAAACTGGTGCACATACATTCTACAGTGCAGTGTGCTTGCTACTACCTCGCCCAGGCAGGCAAACGAGGCCTGACGGATAGAATGAAGTAAAGCAGATGCTCTGTAGAGTGAAAGCACTTGGTTTCCTTTAGACAATGTTATCAAACAAGGGGAAGAATCTGGTGCCAAATGTGCACTTTCGTTCTTCTCCATATGGTTAGAAACTGCTTCTGGTCCTACTTTCCGACAAGGATAGAAAGGGACACATTTTCCAGATCACTGGCTATTTGTGGACCATGTGATTAAGGCTGTGTACCTAGGAAAGACTTTAAACTCAGCAAAGAAGCTGCGATTGAGATTGGTTAGCTCCTCCGTCTGTCACTGTCATCCATCACAGCCCATCTGGTTTTTGTTGCAGGCAGAAGGGTGAAATTAAATGAGATATGACGGAGCCATCACCCCTGCATTCCTTTGGTCTTCGGAGTGAGATATCTCTGCCATTCCCCCAGGGATAAAGTACTGCTTTGATTTACTATCTTGGCTAGAGGATATGAGTTAAAGAATTCCTCTGGATCCTTCTCTGGGTTGCTTTGATTTCACAGCCCCAGGAGCCAATGTGTGGGTCTTGTTCACTCCCAAAGACAATCTGTTTCCACTGTACATGAGAGTAGAAGAAACAATCAGTGGGTGTGTTGAGAGGCAAATGGAGTTACTGTCATTTGTACCTGGGACAAGTCTTCATGTATTACTCGATCCTGAATCCCTTCTCTTTCAAGGGAGTCCCTAAAACTTCAGTTTTTGTGTCCAGCAATCCTTTAAATGTTATCTCTAATGATTTTATTTTTTCATTTTCCCCTTTCTGGAAAGATCTATTGTTTTCATAAATATTTATTCATTTCATAAATTGTTCTCTTGCGAACACATCCTCTCCTTTACTCAATGGGGTTTGGATTGGTCAACTGATTTTAACCTTCCGTTGGGGTTGCAGCCTTTGGACCTCTGACTAGTCACCCTCAGTTCCCTTTAGACAGTATATCAAGCCACCACCTTGCTCACTGCCCATCATCTTTTCTCTAAAATTGATTTTTAAAAAATGTGCTTTAAAACATTAGTCCATGGGTCGTGCAGGAAGCACAAGATCATTTCTTGCAAAGCCCAGACCTTCTTGATTGCTTTAAAAATTCTACAAGACTCCTGGTCAGAACAGGGAGGTGTAGGCCATCCCTGTGGCCCAGAAAGTCCAGGAAGAGACTAGGTCTTCAAGCTACATCAGTTCTACTGTTCCCATCTCCCATCTCAGGGGCTCATTCTTTCCCAAGTCAGTTCCTGACCTCAGCATAGCAATCTTCGGAAGGTTTTAATACTCCACAACTCTGCTGCTCCTGTATTTTAGTTTTGGCTTAAAGTTCAGCTTTGAGATCCTTCAGTAGCAGGAGAACCATTCCCTTCTAAAGCAGCTAAAGAGTTCTACTGTTTGTTTGTTTGTTTGTTTTCTACTTGACTTTTAGTTTTCCACTGATAACCTATCATCTTTAATTTTCATCCCTCAGTACCCTGATGGTCCCCAACCATCTCCTATCCAGCATCACAGCCATATACTTCAAGGTTCATGTCAGCAAATTTTATTGTCTCAGGATCCTGTCTGATTCACCACCGGTTGACATTATCATGATTTTAATCAAGACAGCAGTGTGTCTGGAGCTTCCCATTACTGCTGCTTGAGAAATCCTGATTCTCTCTCGGCTGGGTGTGGGATGGTCGGTCCCTAAAGGCCAAATCAGAGTTTGCCTTTCCAAGTCAGAACCACTGACTATTGGGATATAATTCCTTGTAATTGGGCCCTGGTAGAGATGCTCATGCAGGAAGTTTTAGGAGGGACGATATTGGGAGAAATACTTGATATGTAAAAGGGGAGGTTAGCAGAGTGGGAGTGGTGTTGGTGTTGGGACACTGACGCACCACAGTTGCAGAAACCTTAAGGCTAGCCTCAAGGGAAGGCAAGCTGGGTGGGCGGCTTTTGTGAATCCCATCGTGGATAGTCATTGGACATTGGATGTAGAAAGTCTCTAGGGATCCTAGGCAAGGTGTTCCCCCAGGGCTGATGAGAGAGGAGGCTGGAGGAAGAGAAGAGGGGGAGGACGGAAGGATAACTATGAACCAGGTATAGGCTGGTAAAGTCAATCCTTCTGACAATATGAAGATGGCCTTAGTCTTGAAGGTGCCTTTGTAGAGAGCAGTGTAATATTTACTGTCCCTGGCAAGCGCCATGCAGTGAGATGCTCAGAGGGGTTGTGAGTGCGTATAATCCACATGGCTCTCCAGGCTTTTAAGTTGCTGGGGGGTAAGCAGATGATGTTGGGGTGACTGTAAAGAAAAGGTGGGCAGATCAAGAACTTGTCAGTCCTGCAGATTTAAAGCGTCGTGGGAACGAGAGCCTGAGCAGGCAGAAAAGGTACGCTGCTCCATGGGGGATTCGTTAGTGGGATGTCTGAGACTATGGGCGGTGTAAATTCTTAAGTTTAACTCAACAACATATTCTTTCTCTAGAAGACTCTATTTCTGCTCTAAGCACCTTGATTCTCAAAGCTAATATATTATATCTAGGGATTCTCTGCTCATTAGGATTCATGCTCATTTGCATATCCAGTTAGTTGTCAAAGCTTGTCAACAACACCTCCAGCTAGTATCTTCCCATCCCTATCTGCCACACCATCTCAAGATCCTGGCACCTTGCTAAGTTCCCTTCCCCACTCACCTTTCATCTCAGCTTCTACAAACGCTTTGTGTCCTCAGCAGTGCTCATGCCCGACGTGATCCATGAATTACTACATAAGGCTCTCTCTTACGTAAACTTTGATTTCAGGAAGCAGTCAACTGGGGTCTGAAGATATTAAATAAAAATCCTCTATGTGAATAATTTGCAGATTCCTGGTTGCATGTTATTTTTAGTGTCATGGAACTGCATTCAGTTCCACTCTCTTCTGCCTGGAGTGTGAGTCTTCCCTTTTGAGCTTATCCATTTTGTATGCACTACTCTGTTGGGAGTTACTCCTCAGCCATCCAGATAACCAGCTCTCTTGGTGCTAGCGTTCAAATAACCTTTATTTTACTTAACATCACCACCCCATTTTGTCCTAAGGATTAAACCCAGGGTATATGTATACTAGACCTCTGCTCTATCATTGAACTATATTCCCAGAACTCTTTTATTTTAAATTTTGAAATTTCAGAATAGAGTCTCACAAAATTGCACAGGCTAGCCTTGAACTCACTCTTGGAGTTGTTCTGGGATTCCTGATCCTCTTGCTTTAGGCTCTGAGTAGTGTGGATTAAAGGCCTATGCCACCATGTCAAACTTAGTCAGTATTGCTGTTAGTGATTGCTCTACCTTTTAAAAGTAGTTATTATCGATCTCTTATGGTGCTTAATGTGCAAATGGCACTTTATGACAGATGTGTGTAAAGGAGGGAGTGCTGAAGCCATATGGTTTCGTGTTACCTGTGATTTCTGGGATGCGTGAGATAATCTCCTCCACAGATTTGGGAATCAACTTATTGGCTGACATTTGAATCTTGGCAAAGGATTGCTCTAGATGAATTGATTCTTTACAAAAGCTGCCCAGGACATCCCATGATTTACCATGTAAATGCAGAGGCTTCATGTCCTCTTCTAGGGTGTATCCCAGCCATGCCTCCTGACTTATTTCCTAACATGTCTCTGCTGTTTTTGACTGAAGGAAGTGTGGCCAACCTCACTCAGGTCTCCGTGTTGCCTAGAACAGCAAACTAGATCCAGAGGTCACACTATGCTATGGAGAAAGAGAGACACATGGGCCCTGGTGGAGGGGGGTGGAGACATTGCAGACTAAGACACCACTACAGGCTGAGGGTCCCTGCCCTTTGTGCTGTGCCATGGGGTCCCTCTGTCCTCTATGATGTCTTGCCATGAGGATGGTTCAGTCATTCTAAACTCTCTTTTTCTCCAGCTTAATCTAACAGCTGAGAAACCCATTTGCTCTCTTTCTTGTACATATAAATACCTTGCAGTGTGTAAGTGTGTTGGGGAGGGGGAGTTCAGCTTTTTTTCCCCCTTAGTGAAAGCATGAAGACAAACAAAACAAGCCCTACGCCTGAACACTCCCCACATTCTCAGAATTACAGAAAACGATGCATGTGTGAATGACTGGATTTGTTCAATAGCAGGCAAGGAGATGTTTGTGTAACAAGAGCCTCAGACAACAGGAGCCTTCCAGAAGCACAGCATGGCTGTGTCAGGTGCTACAGGCACTGGGAGAAACTGGCTTTCTGGTCAGGTTCAGACATATACCTTTTGTAAATCATGGATCAATGCTGGCCAGGCAAGCTTTGTCTCAGAGGCTTGTGAGGATAATGTTTCTTTGTAAGCGTAGTTTCTTTTGCCCTTTAAACTCTAATGTCATTGTTTTTTTTCAAATAAAACTTTGTGTGTGCTTGCTCCAGCTTGTTGGATAAGTAAGCACTTTAATGAGTATTTAATGTTATATAACTGCCATTTGGCACTTATAAACGGGAATCTGAAAATATCAGGTGGATAATAAAATAGATTTCAATATCATTCCTCAAAAAGGGAAAGTCTCCTGTTTTTGTTGTGAATGCTGTCTGAGGCTTCCCTCCCCACGTCCCCTCTTCCCTGAGTAAGAATCTTGTCTTCCAAGACCGGCAGAAAAATAGCCTATTTTTCAATTTTTAGACTTTCAGTCTTAGGGAAAAGGAAAATATTGTATGGAAAGCAAGAGTGGCAGCCGCCACAGCCGCAGCAACAACAATAAGAAAAACCTACCTCACAGTGTCGGCTGAATGCCCACAGATGCAATGCGCATGTGAGACACATCAGGCATAAAATGGATTCTAAGCATATTCTTAGATTAGATTTAGTTACACAGCATTTTAGAGAGAGGTGACGGATAAGCTTTCAAAACTGGTAGGCATTTTTAGTTCATTGTAGCCAGAAGTTAAAAATAATTGCAATGAATTTTAAATCACAAGAAAAAAAATCTTCCTTCTGACTTGGCTCCCAAAGCTGGCTGGAGAAAGGCCTTTAGCCAAGCATTTGGGACAGCTCTTTCTTCAGAGAAAAAGCCAGCCGTCTGTTTTTCTTCTCTCTGGGGTAGCTGCCATTTCGGACAGGCAGGCACAAAGCCGGGAACATAATCAAGGGCAGAGAAAACTCACCCCGTGTTCTATTTGTCATGCTGACCCGCAGGTCATAACCTGAAAGTTTATGGATCAGGGAGACAAGGCCTCCCTGGAAGCCTGTGTTCTGGGCTTTGGCTGATGCTTAAGTTCCTGACTTCTGAAAGAGGGGAGGGTGTGGACTTCCAGAGCTGGCCAGTGGGAAGGAAGTAATATTCATTAAGAGTGTCTCATGCGAGCCGCGCAGGCAGGCATGCTCGGTGTAAATTCTCCCAGAGTCTGTCAGCTATGTTTGAACTCAGTCCAGCAGGGCTGCCGCTGCCTCTACTTTTTTCCCTACCAGGAAGAATGCTTCATTACACTGTGCTTTGCCTGGCACTCGCTCTCTCTCTCTCTCTCTCTCTCTCTCTCTCTCTCTCTCTCTCTCTCTCTC
>NC_034599.1:36443530-36453205 GCF_900095145.1 Mus pahari
TTTTTTTTTTTTTTGAGAAAGTGGATCCAACTTTAAAGCATTGTTCTGTAACATCAGGTGATGATGATGTCACACTCAGCAGAACAAGCAAGTGTGCAAAGACAATTCCTCTAAAAACATCTGAGGGGCGGGGCTTAGGAAACTACGCCGCTTTAAGGGAGTCTGTGTCCTGAGCTGTTTTGCTATATAATGCACACATCTTTAGAGCAAAGGGGATTTTTTTTTCCTTTTCAAAACAAAAGGGCCAGTTAAGTATTATTAATTTGTCTGGGATTAAATATTTGCTGGCATACAGTGCATCACAGGCTACCAATATGTAAGTCAGATGTGCCATCTATTCAGGGCACATAAATGAAAGCCCTCAAATTTTCACAGGGTCAAATACAGCAGCACCAGCTCCTCATAACCCTCTGCTCCCAGGAAGGGCTGGGAAAGGCGGGGCGTGAGGTCAAAGGATGCGTGGCCTGTGAGCTGACCTTGCTCTCTTAACTTATGTCTATCTGCTCTTCAGGGGCAGCAGGTGTGGAAAGCTGTGAGTCACAGGACCTCAGGGGAGATCAGGAGGGAGAGGCAGACCCACCCTGGCTGGGACTTATGCCCCGTCCAGTGCTCCAGAGATGAGCACTGCTCGTGGATTTAGTCCTGGAGCTGTTGGCTGCACCTGCTTTTCTGTTTCTCCAAGCTAAGGTCGCTCCTCGTGGATGGATGGGCTTTGTTTGATGAGGACCATTCTCTAAGGCAACAGTGAGGGTCCTTCAGGCTCCTTTACTTTCCTCTAACTTACAGCACCTTTCTTGAGTGGTTTGATTGAAGGCACAGACGCTTTCTGGGTCTCCCTGAAGGTGAGTGTGTGCACGTGTGTGTGTGTGTATGTGTGTGTGTGTGTTTGTGTGCACAAATGTGTATGCATGGATGAATGTGTCCGTGTGTGTGTGTGCTTGCATATGGAGGTGTGAATGTGTACATGTGTGTATATGGGTGGTTTTATGAGTATATGTGTAAGTGTGAAAGAATGTGTATGAGTGTGTGCTGTGTCTGTGTGTGCCCCTGCAGCCTGGATTCTGAGACCTTGCTTCTTGGAAAGATTTGTAAGACTGGGAGTGTTGGATTGGGTCAGAAACCTTTCTAATTGTACTGACATGTGGTCAATATTTTCGAACTTTCTTCTGACTCTTTTGCCATTATTTACACCACTGCCTCCAGCTTCCTTCCCTCATCATAACCAATGTTTTGAAGAATAGCACCGAAACCCTTAGAGGTAAAAGGTAACCAAAGACTATGCAATGGAGCAGAGATGGGTCCCCTGGTCATCATATCTGGGTAAAATTTAGATTATAACAAGAGTGAATAGGGGAGAGGAGTCTGAATCTTATATTCATTTTAATAACTATATATCATTGATGTCCTAGTTTCTTTGTTACCAGTGTGCTGAGTGTGGATTCTAAATTTAACCCTCATCTCCACCTACTGGACTCTTGGGAAGGAAGGCATGGTGGATTTTATAGGAATAAGTGGTTTGCATCAAATAATGTCTAAGTTAATGTAAGTTTAGATCCTTTAGGTCTAAGTTTCAGCTGCTTAGTAGCAGCATAGTCTATGTCTGTGTCTGCACTGTGGACTCAGTTTCCCTATCTCATGGAACACTTTCTTAGACTGAACCCTCTGGTGTCACATTATCATAAGCCTGAGAAGGTTTATGGAGCTTTACAGGTAACTCGCATTTCTCCCTATTTTCCTTCAACATCATCCACTGAAATAGATAGGTTTCCAGTAATGGGTTGAGAAGATAAAAGCAGAAAACCAAACTAGGTTAGGCCTGTGTTGACATAAAAGGGGGCAGGATTGAATGACTTTCCTGCCTCAGGTTGGACAGAGACTGCATGGGAACTCATAAGTTCCATGTCCCCATGTGTCAGAAGCACCGCAGAGCTAGAATCTTCATAGCATGTCAGTTCCTTTACAAAGGAGAAAACCAAGGCTAAAAGAAATGACACGTATGCCACTCACACTTCTATTAAGACGTTGGGGAGCTGGATTTGAATTCTCTTTGTTGAACCCCAAATCATGCTGAATGATGTTCTATACAAACCCCTGGGCATTGCTAGGGTTCTTGGCATCTGTCTGTGCTCAGATATAAATGAGGAAACTAAGAGGTGACTGCGATGAATCTATAACTTGGAACAAACCCCAAGCTCTTGAGAGAGGTTGGTGTTGTTACTTAGCGACAACATAATAAAGTAAGTAATAAAGTAAGTACCAGTTATTCTCATTGTCCACACCAGGGTGGCTGTGGTGGGTCACCATCAGTGGATGGATGGCACTCGAGGGAAATTTATTGACAGTACAAACTGTGCTAAATGATAAAATGGGCTGGCTAGGACAAGTTCACCCCAGAGAAAGGATGTCAAGAGGTTGCCTGCACAGATGTATACAGACTTAGCCGTACTGGTGAGCCAAATCTAGTTATCCTTGCTAGGATTCAGATGCTACTGAGAGGGTATTTTGGATGGGAAAGTACGAATGGCTGGTCCACACTTAGGATGGCTTCATAGATTTGAGGGGGACTGAAAACAAGCAGTGTGCAGCTGTGTGCACCGCTGGCTATCGTTGATTGGAGATCCACAACATCTCTGCACTCCAGAGCTCCTGGGCTTTAGTGAGTGTGGCGTTGCAATAGAAATATCCTCTTAGAGATGGAAAGGTCAAGGGTCCACTTGCAAAGCAAATCAGTTGTTCCTAATGGAATATTTTCTATACTGAGAGCTGTAAGGATTCCCAATGTCAAGAAAGGGCCACTCTGCTTGCATCACGCACCCTCCAGTGGAACCAGTGCAGCATAGAAGTTCTGGGACTAGCTACATGAATGTAGGCAACACAGGTCTGAGCAGGCTGATGAAAGTTCCAGATGTCTACATCCAATTCTTAACTTCTTTTCTTTTTAACGGAGAGTTCTCTTTCAGGGGCTTTCCCCAGCCTTTAGACAAGTTTGTGCAGGAGTGGAAGGCCACCGAGGGGGGAGGGGACAGGAAGGAGGGAGTGTGGGTGGATGTTGAGAAGCTTTAGTAAGATCTTTCAAAGTTAAACCATCCCAAACTGCTGGCTAGTTTTATGTCAACTTGGTGCAGCTATAGCCATCTACATGAGGGAACCTCAACTGAGAAAATGCCTCCATGGGGGAGGGGTCAGACCATTGTCTTTGGTTCTGTAAAGAAAACAGACTGAGCAAGCAATAAGGAGTAAGCCAGTAAGCAGCATTCCTTCATAGGCTCTCCATCAGCTATTGCCTCTGTGCTCCTATCCTGAGTTCTTGTCCTGATTGCCTTTGATGATGAACTGTGATAGAGAAGTGTAAGTGAAATAAACCCTCTCTTTTTCAACTTACTTTTGTTTTTGGTCATGGTATTTCATCATAGCAAAAGAAAATCTAATTAAGAAGGAGGTTTCAGGGGAGGAACCCTGTTCTAAGAGAAGTGTATATGCTATATATATATATATATGGCTATAGAAGCACAGAGGGACCATGAGGTCACTGACATAGCATAGGCTTCACTGGCTTTTAAAGCATGTGTGTGTGTGTGTGTGTGTGTGTGTGTATGTGTGCGTGTGTGTGTGTGTGTGTGTCTGTCTGTCTGTCTGTCTATGTGTGTCTGCATCTGTGTGTCTGTGTACATATCCACACACCTATTCACTTGGAGGCTAGAGGTTGACACTAGATACTTTCTTCAATCACTTGTTATCTTATTTTTTGAGGCAGCATCTTTCCCTGAATTTGGAGTTCATCAAATGGCTGGGTTGGATGGCTAGGGGGTCTTTGGGAGCCTCCTGTCTCTACGAGCATGGCTTTTTGAGTGGGAGCTAGGATCCAAGTTTAGAATCTCATGCTTCACAGCAAGTGTTCTCCCACAGAACCATCTCCTAAACCTCAGGATGCCCAGTATCAGAAAGCTAATCTGGAAACAATGTGGCAACTCCTCAAGAAACTAAAAGAAAGAATTACCATGCCCTGGTGGCACACACCTTTAATCCCAGCACTTGGGAGGGAGAGGCAGGTGGATTTCTGAGTTCGAGGCCAGCCTGGTCTACAAAGTGAGTTCCAGGACAGCCAGGGCTATACAGAGAAACCCTGTCTGGAAAAACCAAAAACAAACAAACAAACAAACAAAAACAAAAACAAAAAAATTACCATGTGATCCAGCAACTTTGTTTCTTGGTGTATTTCTAAAGAATGGAAATCAAGGTCTTAGAAGATACTTTGTATCTGTGTTCCTAGTAGCATCAGTACAATTGCTCAAAAGCAGAAGCAACCTAAGGTGTCTTCAGTGAGTGAACGAATAAGGAAACTGTGGTATACCCATGCACTAGAATATGATACAATCTTGAAAATAAAGGAAATCCTGACATATACTACATCATGGGTCACATTGAGGTTATTGTGGAAAGTAACCAGTCATAAAAGGATAAGTGCTCATGATTCCATACATATGAAGTATGGAGGGAAATCACATACACAGAAAGGGAAAGTAAAACGCTGGTTCCTGGGTCAAGGGTATCTGAGAGGTATGATTAATACATAGAGGTTTGGTTAGGGGGTATGAACACATTCTGGAAGAGGATGTTTGGTGACAGATGGCCACCTGACAATATGGATGTTTCAAGTGCTTCTGATAGTGCACTTAAAGATGATTAATCAGGTAGATTTTTATGTCGTACATCATCAACCACAATAAAAAAACTTTAAAAATTGAGATTATAAAAATATGATTATATTAAAGAAAGAAGTGCCATAAATTTGAGAGGGATAAAGGTGGAGTGGACCAGGGTGAGGTTGGAGAGAAGAAAAGGAAAGAGAAATGATGCAATTTTAGTTTAATTATAATTTTTTAAATTAAAAAATGGTAGCACACACCTTGAGTCCCAACACTCAGGAGACCAAGGCAGGTAAATCTGAGGCCAGCTTAACCTTCATGAGATGCTGTCTCAAAAAGTAGACTTGTTAAATTTACAAGGGCTTCCCATTGTAAATGTGTGAGAATCACACTCAAGTGGAAGAGAATAAAATAAGCCAGTGGGGCATGGCAGAGATAGTTCAGCAGTTCAGAGCACTTGTTGCTCTTACAGAGGTCTCGGGTTTGAGCCCCAGTACCCACAACCATCTACAACTCCAGTTCCAGGGTAACTGATACCTTCTTCTGGCTTACTTAGGCACCTGGCATGAAGGAGGTATGCAGGTGGTGTACAGGTGGTGTACAGGTGGTGTGCAGGTAGTGTGCAGGTGGTGTGCAGGTGGTGTGCAGATATGCAGCTCAAACACTGATTCACATGAATAAAGTAAATCTAAAAAGCAAAATCAAGAGGTAAGTATTTTACACCAGTCAGTGAGTGCAGGTTTTGGAAGTGCCAGTCCCTGATACCCAGCAAAGGGGATTTCAGAATTTCCATATAGGAGGAACTTAGACATAAGCTTTCATTCCAGCCCTGTGATTGCATAACACCCATAGGACAAAACTTGAACTTGGTGTCTCTGGCAGCTGACAGGGGTTATGGGGTATCACCCGCCCTGCTGTGACCTTGTTTTGAGACACTGTCTTTGGTAGTCTGGTCAGTTTTCATCAGGGTCAGCCTTGGTAAAAGATCTTGATGAGAAGAGTAGTAAAACTAAAGAGACCCTTGGGGATGAGTCTAATTGCCTAATGGGGAGAAGGGACAGTCATAAGCGCCCACTAAGTGCTCTATTTGTGGTATCCATTCATGAGCACCCACTAAGTGCTCTATTTGTGGTATCCATTCATGAGCACCCACTAAGTGCTCTATTTGTGGTATCCATTCATGAGCACCCACTGAGTGCTCTATTTTTGGTATCCATTCATGAGCACCCACTAAGTGCTCTATTTTTGGTATCCATTTGTGAGCACTCACTAAGTGATCTATTTGTGGTATCCATTCATGAATACTTATCTCACTTGTACAATGGATTCCAGGGTAGATTTTACATGACTATTTTGTTTATTTTAAAATGTTGTTGTTGTTGTTGATGATGGATATTTGCATTTGATGTGTGCACCTGTGTGTGGGTGTGGAGGTAAGATGAGAATTCGAGGGGAATAAGTTCTCTTTTTCTACCATTTTGAAGGCCTTACATGACATTTTAATACTGGTGTCTTTTTCTTTTTTGCTTTTGGCTGTTGGGGTATAAGCCCATGCGGTTCAGTAAACCACCCTCAGTTGACTTTAGAAATTCCACTTCCCTAAACCCTCTGGGTAAAGCGTCTCTGGCTTTCACTATTAGAAGCAGCAAAAGGAAGGTTTTCCTGGGACAAATCCATCATAGTACCCCCCACACGCAGCCTCTCCAGGTGGTTTCCTGGGGGGACTCCAAGGTCAGAATTCACAATCTGAACTGAAATGTTCATTTTGATCAGCGCTCACTTGGCATGATGTCAGCTTCCTGGGGGACAAGGCCAGGTGTGAAGCTGGCTATCCAGAGAGCAGGTGCTGGGATGAATGGGAGTCCGTACTCCCCACCCAGGAAGACACTCACAGGTTCCTTTGTTCGGTTTGCATGCAGCCCTCTAAGTATGGTCCCCTCTGCCTTCAGCAGTTGGAGGTTCCCATCTTCTCTATGGATTTCCCACAGAATGTTTACTGCTTTTCAAGGTGTGACCTGCACCTCTAGCTAATTTATTTCTGTCATGGCTTCAGGACTCCGGAATGAAGTAGGGGAGTGGGGAGGAGTGGGCCCTGCAGGGATGGGGGATGGGGGCAGAGCGAGGTATCCAGGATGTTAGAAGTAAATTCAGCATTGGGCCCCCCTCCCACGTCACCCCACCCCCACCCCCCTCCACTTCGACAGGCAGGCCTGCAGCTCTGGAGGGCAGAGCTGTGAGCTCAGCAAGGGGACTTTGTTTGAAAATCTGCTCTGTAAGATTGAAGCCACAGCCTGGGGTTGCAGGAGGCCAGGATTAGAGCAGGGCCCCATGGGGACTGAGAGCAGGGAAGGAATGTGTTTGAAAATAGCGTCTTGACTGTTCCGGAGCCAGTCACCCTGTCGAGCAGAGCAGCAGCATTGGGTAGGTTTTTCTTTTTCTTTCTTTTCTTTTTTTAATGAAATGATGCCTGTCTAGGGGCAGGGAGGTGACTAGTGAAGCACATTCTCATCTTCCTTATGAGAAATTTTCAAGCACAGAACATCGGAGTGTCAGTCCCTGAAACTGCATTTACCATGAGTGACAGGTGAGATATTAAATCCAGGCACATTGACACAAACTCCCCAATCTTCTACGCCTAGGACATACAGCCGGGCCTTTTCACGATCTGATTTCACTAGATAATTATTAGAATGTCCACTCCACTTTTCCTGTGAAAAGGCCTTAAAAACCTGACAAGAGACAAACACGAGGAAGGACGTGGGTGGCTATTCTTGCCAGGGTAGTGCTTGTATTAGTGTATGGGGACGTAGATCACATTTGAATGGCATTTTAAACTTTAAAAAAGTCTAAATAACTTTTATCTCATTTTCATAGCAGTGCTATGAAAGAGGTGTTGCTATTTGCAAGCAATAATCTCAGAAAGGCTGGCTTGTTAGCCACCCTGCCACCTGGCCTGCTAAGGTCCCAGGATTAAGACATGACAAGCAGAAGATTCAACTTTGGAACTTTGGGCTCCAGGTGACTGCAGCAGTTCCTGGCACCTCAGACAGGGGGCATATTTTACCAGGGCCACTTGATAGTCCAGAGCTGGGGGGGGGGGTGTCACACATCCTAGTCCTGATTTGCCCATTCAGGTTAAAGACAGTCAGGGAGTGAATCAGAGTTGAGTAGAACACACAGATTTCTTATTTTCCTAGAATAATGTTTTTATTCTTTGATAACTTTATGCAATATATTTGGATCATATTCCAAACCCTCCCCAACTCCCCCCCCCCCCCAGATTTCCCCCATGTCCCTACCCACCCACCATTTCTGAGTGTGGAGTATGCAGTGAAGTGTGGCTGTTATACCAGGTGTCACACCATTAAAGAAAGCTGACTCTCCCTCCCCCAGTGGCAATCCTATGCCAATTGAGTCTCATCAAGGGGTGGGACTTCAGGTTCACCCCAACCCCCCTTCATGCTGGGATTCTGTGTGGCCTGACTTTGTTCAGGTCTTGTGCATGCAGTCACAGGTGCTGTAACTTCGTGTTTGCACGTTCAGAAGGTCTTATTTTTTTATTGCTGATACCAACTGCCTCTGGCCCTTGCAGTCTTTCTGTCCACAGTAATCACCAAGCCTTGGGTGGAGGACTGTGGTACAGATATCCCACACAGGGCTGAGCACGCCTCAGGTTCTTAATCTCTGTACATTGAACCACATGCGGTTTTCTAGTCATCTGGTGATGAGCATCTAGGCTGGTTCCCTACCTTGGCCACTGTAAGCAGTGTAGCTGTAAACATGAATATACATGGGCTTTTGTGAACACCAAGACTTCTAAGCTTACCTAGCCAGTGCCCAGGGTAGGCTTTCCTAAAGCATGATGATGTCTCAGAAGGGCAAGAGATGGCTACAGACCTTTCTCGCCCTTTCTCCTACACAGCTGTCTACACATTCAGGTATTGTTCTGTCAGCTACCCCCAGCCTCACCCTGATAGGTAGGTATACAGGTGTCCTGCTACCTTCATCAACGCTTATATAAAATAATCATGTCTCCTCAAGCATTACACCAACGATCATTTATCCACTGCTAACAGAACAGCAATCACATGTGAAACAGCTCATGGTGTGTATGCCCGTGACTGCCAGGGGCTCTGAAGTCCTCCTCCATTTCCAAAGTCTTAGTGTAAGGTCACCTTGTTGGGCTGAGGGCCTCCCATAACTGGCCTTCAGCTTGCAACTTCCTGTTTCAGTCTAATTTTGGGTAAATAAGTCCATTTTTGTCCTGACTGAGGGCCCATCTCAGGGCTCAGCAGCCCTGTGAAGAGGTTCTGGACACCAGTCATTCCAAGTTTAATCACAGAACAAAACTGTCTCAAGGTGTTCTGGTTTCGTTTGTTTGTCTGTCTGTCGATTTGAAACAAGCTTGAGTCATTTGAAAAGAGGGAGACTCAAAAGAAAATGCCTCCATTAAATGACATTTGCAGGCAAGTCTATGGGACTTTTTTTTTTTTTTTGTACTTGGTGTGGGAGGGCCCCACCCACTATGGGCAATGACACTATTGGCCAGTTGGTCCTAGGTTGTATAAGAAAGCAGACTGATCAAGCCAGGAGAGTAAGCCAGGAAGAAACGTTTCTCCAGGTTTCCTGCGTAATTTTCCATTTTTCTGACTTAAATTCCTGCCCGGGCTTCCCCTTCCCTTTATGACGGGCTATGACTAGGACGTGTGAACCAAAAATGCCCTTCCCTTGCCAAGGTATTTTTTGCCATGTTTTATCACAGCAACAGAAAGCAGGAGAAGGGACTCTTTTCTACAGGTGTATGGTGGAAAAGAAGGAATAACTGTTGAGAGGAAGCTAATTTTCCAGTAGGAGTAAAACGGAATGGTGCACATCCCTGTCATCAGTAAAGTTATTTAGGGTTGAGAAGATCTGCACTTGGAAAGGAAATATACTTTTTGTATCACATATGGCAGATTCTGAGGTAACTTCCCATCATCTCTGAGCTAACTTCCCATCATCTCTGAGGTAACTTCCCATCATCTCTGAG
>NC_034599.1:36453235-36473796 GCF_900095145.1 Mus pahari
AACTTCCCATCATCTCTGAGGTAACTTCCCATCATCTCTGAGCTAACTTCCCATCATCTCTGAGGTAACTTCCCATCATCTCTGAAGTAACTTCCCACCATCTTGAAGGTAACGCCTCATTATCTCTGAGGTAACTTCCCACCATCTCTGAGGTAACTTTCATCTCAAGACTAGTGATTTTGAAAGGAAATGAGTCAGGGCTACAAAACAATGAAGGCTCAGAGGATGTTTTTGTTGTTTTTCAGTTCGACATCAACTCACTCACACCTTCAGGTTGGCTTGGAATTGCACTGAAGACTTTCAGAGCTAAGAAAATCTGAAATTGAGCCGGATGCAGGAGTTGTCTGCTTTGGGCTCACAGCATTTAGCTATCATCACCAATGTAATGCAGTGTTGCTACTATGGCTGCATGCCTGTGTTAATGCTAAGGGTTGGTGGAGAACCCCAGGAAGTAGGTATGCTTAAATGAGTTCTTAAAATGCATGCACAGTTGCTTATCTTCAGAATAGGCATGTGACAATTAGGTCTCTAACAAGAGAGCTCCCTGGGACAATGTCATCATCATGTACCAAGCATATGCAGCCTCTTTGCTCTTCAATACCTTTCCTCAGTCCTGGCAGGTTTGCTCTGACAGTGTGTTCAACCCTCTTAGCTTCTCCTGCTCTTCTTTGGAAGTTCATCTAGAAACGTCTTGGATTGAAGTCTGTTGTCAGTAGAATCCCATCTCGCTACTCTTGGGAAGTTTTCACTTAGAACAAGATAACATGGTGGTGAACACGTGTCACCCAAACTTCCATCATCAGGAAGCTGATGATGGAGGTGAATGCCCACATATGAGGGAACACTTGGGAGAAAGAGGCAACCTCCAGAACTCTCCTTTCTTGATTCAGATGGACCTTCTGTGTCCTACCCTTCCCAAATTGTGCATCCTCAGAAGGTTATTCTAAGTTATGAAAGAATGGATATTTATTGTTTTACTATTTTGTTTTCTCTCTCTCTCTCTCTCTCTCTCTCTCTCTCTCTCTCTCTCTCTCTCTCTCTTTGAGACAGAATCTACATAGCCCTAGCTGTTTTGGAAATTACTATGTGGATTATACTGGTCTCAAATTCACAGAGGTCCACCTGTCTCAGCCTGCCTAGTATGAGATTAAAGGTGTCTGCCATCACACCTGGCTGCTACTTCAGTGACTATTTCAATTACTGGACTACAGAACATGCTGTGGTGAAGTGTTCTCATGTGGAGAACGAGGTTGCAACCCTCCACCCCAGCTCTGCTGCTCTAACCTCCACAGAACCCATCCTGCTTCTAACTCTGTGTCCATAGATAACAACAAATGGGGAGAAAGGGAGAGACTTGATCCAGAGTGTGTTATGCTAGTAAAGTGAAGTCAGAGTAGGACGGGGCATAGAATAATGATTGGTTTGGGTAAATATCCAAAATGTTCGTCAAATCAGATGAAGAAAGTCCATGAAGTTGTTTCAGTGTAGGTGAGAAACTGAGATATTTTTGTCTTTCTTTCTCTCCTTCCAACTTCTCCTTCCTCCTTTCTTTGAAATTTTCTTAGTGTCTAACTGGACCAAAATCAGTCACTTGAACTCTCCAGCACAGATGCGTCCTTAGGAGATGTTCTTGCAGTAGTATTGCATGAGATGTTTACTTTGGTATTCACCCAAAATGCCTTCACTTTTCTAAACTTCTAAACTCTCTACTTGCAAAAGAAATATCCAGAGAAGCAAGTCTGTGCTAGGAAGGGCATGTTAAAAGGATAGTGTACATCCATATTGGCTCATAGATGAAGCCATCACTCTGTATGCAAAGTCTGAATGCTGTCATGTTAAAAAGATGGGTTCACATTCCTGTCAAAATTCCCAAGAACAAGTTTATGCAGGTATAAAAATGAAGCATCCTGACTTTTCACAAATCCATCATTTAGAATTATTATTAGTACTATTGTGGTATATTAATTTGTTTTTTCAATTGAAGCACTTTAATCATGTAATTTTGACCCCTAAATAAGTGTTTAAAACATGGGTTATTTTTCCTGCTATCAGGATTATTATGTTAATCAATACTCTTTTTATCTGGTCTGGCTGATTGATAGTCAAATTTCTCTAGGGGCTCCCAGGTAGCTTTTCTACTTAGTGTCCTGAAATCAAGACTAAATAGTCCATATACTGCTTTGGTTATCAGGACTCTAGCGTGTCTTTCACTAGGTGGGTGTCTTAGTGTATCCTGAGAAGGTTTTACTGTATAATGGGCTCAAGACTGGGAACCTGGTGAAGCTCTGAAGTGGACCGTGTTAGGTGGTTTGCTCATTGCACCTGGTGTAGTGCCATTGTCAAACAGGTGCATGTTGGTCTGGTTCTGTCAAGCCTCAGGAATGGGGAATGTCACTGTCTATAGTGAGGGTACCCCAAGAACCAAAAGCATGATGAATGAGTCATGATCCCAGCAGAGGCGAATGTAACCCTTCATGTTAACAAAGGTGTCTAAAAGATGCTCTGAGAGCCCAGGGAGATAGATTTGAAGGTATCTAAAAGATGCTCTGAGACCCCAGGGAGACAGATGTGAATCCCCCAGGGGAAGGACTGTGTCTAGACTGTCCGTTTCTCCAACTTTCTTAGTTCTTTTGAAGCACTTTGGAATATGGATGAGCAAAGAGTTCGAGACACTTCTGGGCCATGCTGACGGGTTGTTCAGGAAGAGAGAAAATGACTTGAGGGTCCCTGGACTAGTGAGAGGATATCTAAGTCCTCAGTGTTGGGGACTCTTCAAAATGTCTGCTGTGTGACCAGAGCAAGGGACCTTGAGATTGAGTGTGGAGAGTGACGCCTTCACAGAGCTATTCAGAATACAGGTTTTGGTGGGGGTAGTGTGGTGACTGGGGGTGCCGTAGCTTTTATAGGCCATTAGGAAAGGTGCCTAGTAATTATAGATAGAGGAATTTAGGTTCTGCTCTTGGTATCTAACACCTTCTCTCTTAGTGACATACAGTTGATATTTCACTCTTTGATGAATAGAAACTGCGTTGGGCCTCTCTAAATTTACCAAACTCTTGAGAATGGGTAGTATCTCCCAAAAAAGTAGGGTTCTCAGAAAAGCACACATTAAAACTAACTAACTAACTAACCAACTAAACTCCCTCAATTTCTCCTTAAAGCCACTGCCTCAGATATCATTGTCTGCCTAATTTGGAAGGAATTCTGAAGATGATGAATTATCAGGAGGGAAAGGGGCAGTCAGGCACTTAGGGACATGTGTCTGCTGGAGACAGCATCTTCCTAACACCAGAGGAAGTGGAGAGTGAGTTAGCAGTGGAGAACTCTGTACTGAGACGTGAAAGGACCAGGGTTGAAGTCTCCCTCCTGAACTTACTAGCAGATTAATATGTCACTACCCGATTAAGGTCAGTTTTCTTTTTAATCAATAAAATAGGTAGAGGAATGCTCTCTCATGTAGTTTGTAATGCACATGGCATTGTCACTACTGACTAAAGACACTGGTGGTGGTGGTGGTGGGGTTTGCAGCCCCTCTTACAGATAGACAGGAATATAATTAGTCCAGAAAGAAAAGGCATCCTGTCTGAATTATTTGGAAGAGCAAATAGTTATAGGAAGGCTGGGTGGACTGGAGGAGAACCTGCTCAGGTCCCTAAAATCCAGAATGATCAAGCTTCAAGACTATTTATTTATTTTTGGAATAAAGAATGCTGGAATTTGAAAAAATTTTATAAATGATATAATTAGCTACAATCTCTATTATTAGGGTAGGAAGGTGTGCTTGAATAGGTATGGCTACCATAGATGTATATGCTTCAGTGCTTAGCCTATGGGGAGTAGTACTAGTAGAAGGTGTGGCCTTGTTGGAGGAAGTGTGTCACTGTGGGGGAAGGCTTTGAGGTCTTGCATGCCCAGTCTATGCCCAGTGTTGCTTCTTCTGCCTGTGATCAAGATGTAGAACTCTCAGCTACCTCCCTAGCACCATGTCTGCTCGTATGCCACCATGCTCCTGCTATGATGACAATGGACAAAATCTCCGTACTGCCAGCTAACCCCAGTTAAATGTTTTCCTTTATAAGAGTCGCTGTGGTTAGTTGTGGTGGTGCGCACCTTTCATCCCAGCACTTGGGAAGCAGAGGCATGGGAAATCCGAGGTCAGACTGGTCTAAAAGGCAAGTTCCAGGACAGCCAGCACTACACACAGGCAAACATTTTCTAGAAAAACAAACAAACAGGGTCGTCATGGTCATGGTGTTTCCTCAAAGCAATAGAAACCCTAAGACAGAAGGATACAATAATTATAGACATTTATTTAAACTAAATTCACGTACAGCATTAATGAACAGAACCCCAGTTTTCTTAGAAAATCAGGCCACAATAATGAAAACTTAGCTTTCTGGATACACTTGAACTTGATAGATGGGGCACTCTTGTGCTGAAAGGGTAGAAGGTGTGGCTACACAGTGTATTGTTAATCTGCACAAAAATCATATCTTAAGGCTGCTGAAAGAAAGGTAGTGGGATGCAGACCTTAAGCTCCTTGACCTTCATTCAACCCAGGTTGTAAAGCTTTGACAGGTGTACCATGTGGTTTTGTCTGCACAGCTTCGTGCTCCCAGCTGGCTGCAGGTGTGTACCCACCCAGGAGCTAGCTCAGATCCGTGGATGAACGACACATACACATTAGCTCATTTTTATCCCATCTTACTGTGCCAAAGGCTGGTCTCTTCTACGCCTCCTGAAGCTAGAGTGCCCTTACCTTACATCTTTAATTCTACTCTCAACTCAGTTGCCCTGTTACCTTCTGTGAAGCCCATTGGTCTTGCTGCCCAAGACATTTTCGGGCTCCTCTTTCATGGGCCACTTTTCCTTCTCCACCTACATATTAGAAGATCTCCTCTATAGCTCTGAGCCTGTTCCATCTCTCCCCCCTAGTATCCTCCTCCTCCTCTTTTCTAACCTGTGGGAACCTGGAAGTCCCGCCTCTTTTCTTTCCTCCCAGCCATTGGCCACTGGCAGGCATCTTTATTGATAGTGTTGTGAACTTTGCGAGGTTTCAGAAAGACCACACCAGGCCAAACAACTTCCACATGAGGTTTATTGAGAGAGAGAAGGGCAAGGTGGTAGCAGAAAGAAAAGGGATGGGGGTGGGGGAGAGAGAGAGAGAGAGATCAGAGGGGCCTTTCTTTATATATGGATTGTGATGTAGTCACAGGTAAAGGTGGGAGGTGAGCCAATTGGATTTTGGGAATATGGTGGCTGTTGCCTTGGCAACAGGTGTGCGGGTTACGCCTACATGATGTCACGGGCTTCTGAGGTCCTGATACCAACAGACAGATCAAAAACCAATTGGGGGCAAGAACCTTCAGTGTCAATAAACACAGCTTCCCAATTAAATCATGGCATCAGAACCACTCCTCTACAGACAGGAAGCATAGGAAGGCTAGAGAAGTGCATATAGTCTTCAGACACTCTATAGAACCTTAGGATGGAGGCAGCCATGGTGGTTCACACCTGGAAGCACAGTACTTGGAAGGCTGGGGCTGGAGGACTGATGCCACAGATAAGGCTGCACAGTAAGTTCTAGGCCAGCCAGAGCTACAGAGTGAGAGCTGGTCTCAGACAAAAGATGAAAGCCAAACGAATAAACGAGAACCCGAGTTGTAGAACAAACATAATATGCTCAGTTTATGATAAAGTGCAATTGTTACGAGGCCATGCTCTCTTCACTGCATTCTTGCCATTCCTAGAGGGCCATTAGTGAGCTAGGCATGGAAGAGGATAAAGATGGGGGTAAGGATACAAAGGATTTTAGAGAGCCAGGCATGAGTGAGGAGAAAATGGAGGGTGGAGAGGAATCAAATATGTGGAGTGATGAAACTCATGGGGAACAATTACTATCAGGTCAATAAATACAACAGTCAATGGATTTAATATCAATTATACTATCAAAATAAAAGGACAACTTGAGAAATTGAGAGGTAGATGCATTATGCCTACATATATCTACCATTTATCACTTTATTTTTAGTATCAACTATTGTGACCATATATTGCCTTTACAAAGCCAAATACCATACTGTGACTATTCTTTATCACGGTGTCTACTGAGCACATATCAGTTGGAAGGCTGTGTTTGTGAAGGAATGGACATCACGAGCCAACATTAGCCTAAGACTAAGCTAGATAGAAGCCGAGCAATAACCTGGGATTTGCAATGGCTGAAGACTGAAGGGGCATGAATACTTTCAGAAAAATGAGGAGAGAAGTAGTTACCCAAGTAGTTTTTCAGGATACCTCTTTTCTGGCTGTCTTTCATGAGACACTTAAATCTCACCAGGGCTTCAAGCTAAACTCCCTTTTCTGGAGAATTAGTGCTGTGAGAAGCTGCTCCATTTCCTGTAGCTCTAGGACTTGGTCCTTTTCATTATAGACATGCAACAAATTGCTTCTAAGATGGTATTTTATGACTTCCTCATGTTGACAGACAAACCTTGAGAAAGGTTTTCCTTGAAATACACAACTCCTTTTAGGCTGACAACCTGGGATGCCATTCAACCCCCAAGCTCAGTGAAGTCTGCAAAAGACATGGAAGGGAGAAGTTAAGATCCAAAAAGTCCTCCCCAAAGATGGTCACAGAGACAGCCATGCTGAATGCCCATGCAGAATGACTTCAGTGTACGTTGAGAGACTCTTAACTTTGTTATCTGCTTTAGAAAACAAATCAAGAACAATGACGTGAGTTGAAAGCTGAAGTTTGCAAGGTTTAGGTCTTATAAGTCCGTGTAGAGTCTGAGATCTCAGCCCTGTCTTCTGGGATTGCGTGAAATTTCTTTTTCTTTTCTTTTCTTTCCCCTCTGGCATGTTTTCATTCTCTTTTGCAACTCTTCTTCCTTGGAGAGTTCTTTGAGTTTAATCCATCAGTCACTTGCTGAAATGCACCCCATTTGGGAATGAGAGTTTTCTGTTGGCGCGGCTGAGTGTTTTTAATGGAAATATAAAATGTCTCTGGCATATATAATACCTTCAGTATGTTTCCATGTATTGAACCATATCTGAAGTGTTACTGGAGATTCATAGTGACAGATGGGCCAGTAAGAAGGAGGCACATTCCCTACGTGGGAATTTCTTGAGAAACCAGTCCTCCTTCCAAGGTGCTTGGAGCTATTCTTAGCAACTGGGGCTCAACACATTCACCCCCAACAGAAGTAGATCTCTGCCAAAAGGCTGATTGAGGCAGCTTTGTTGCTTTGTGCTTTGATCCAAACAAGAGGCAAGCCAGGCAATGTAGATGGAGAGAAATCTAGAGCCTGGATGGTAAGCCTAGCAGTATGGCTCATGCCACTGACCTTGTGTGGTCCCATGATTCTTCAATCCTATATGGGAGTCAGAAATTGTTCCTGTTGAGTTCCAAATTCTGATATGTTAAGAAAACATTTTAAGGTATGGTGGAAATAATAAAAAAAATTCATTATTCCTTTCAACTACCTTTCTAAAACAAGATTTTTAAGTTTTTATTTATCTATTTATATCTGTGCATGTGCGTTAGAATTCGTGCATGTGTATGTGTGTATCTCTGTACCTGTATGTGTGCTTCAGAAGGCCATAAGAGTGGGTCAGATCCCCTGAAGCATTAAGAAGTCAAAAGAATTGAGAAGTCAAACCATCGTAACTCAAGAACCATCTGTAGGTGAAGACTAGCGGATCCGAGAAACACGGGGACTAGAAGGGTTGGGTCCTGCAGGATAGATGGATGGCGAAGAGCAGCAGTGACAGGAGCTGTCAGGAGCCATGACCAAATGTGGCCAGAGCACTGTGGGAAGGTTGGGAGAAATAACTTCCCCTCTTTTCTTGCTTTCCTCAAACCTCATCTAATTGATGCTACAGATTTCCCTAAATGTTATCACACACTCCAGGATACTGCCGAATGGGGTGAATGGTGATGTGATTTAATCCTGTGTTTGTGGGATGGAGAGAAAACGTTCCCCATTTTGTTCCCCAGGTCCATCATGTCTCACCATCCCCTTCCTCTCTCTCTTACCCCTGTCCTCTAAACTCAGCTCTTCTCCAAACACCTGACTTGGCATGCTCATACTCTATTCTATGGTACTTGGACTTGGTGTTTGGCCTTGGTGTCCACGATATTTAGATAGTGACCTGTTCAGAAAAAGAGGAAAGCAAGGGCTCAAGGGTCAATGAGGACAGTGGGAAGGCTGAAATTGCAGGTGGGGACAGAACATATTCTAATGAGGACTTGTCATCCACACAATTCATTCTAAAACCACTGACAAGATGAAACCCCTTCTGAGTTTGGACTGAAGCATCCACACTTTGGTTTTCCATCTTCTTGGGTTTCATATGGTCTGTGAGTTGTTTCGTGGGTATTCTGAGCTTCTTTTGGTTAATATCCACTTATCATTGAGTGCTACCATGTGTGTTCTTTTGTGACTGGGTTACCTCACTTAGGATGATATTTTCAAGTTACATTCATTTGCCTGTGAATTTCATGAGCCTGGTACAGCTGTTCCCTGAGAGGTTCTGCCAGAGCCTGACCAATAAAGATGTGGATGCATGCAGCTAACCATCAGACTGAGTTCAGGGAGCCCAATGGAGGAGTTAGGGGAAGGACTAAAGGAGCAGAAGGGGTTTGCAACCCCATAGGAAGAACAACATTATCAACCAACCCGATCCCCCAAAGCTCCCAGGGACTAAACCACCAACCAAAGAGTGCACATGGTGGGACCCATGGCTCCAGCTGCATATGTAGCAGAGGATGGCCTTATCTGGCATCAATGTGGAGGCTCAATGACCCAGTGTAGGGGAATGCTAGGGTGCTGAGGCAGGAGTGGTTGGGTGGGTGGGTGAGCACCCTCATAGAGGCAGAGGGAGGGGGAGGAGGTAGGGGGTTTGTGGAGGGAAAACTGGGAGGAGGAATAACATTTGAAATATAAATAAATAAAATAACAAGTAACCAACCAACCAAACAAGTGGAGCCCTATCTCTATCATGCACTAACCAGTCTGCTTCCTGTAGGGAAACTTTCTTCTACCAATACTAGTAAGATATCAAAGGCTTTCTTCTATGGAGTATTCTACCTCACATCTATAATATTCTATGTTAGGAACCTCACTTCTCAGTACCCCCCAGCTGCTTTCCATAGATTCTGTTGTCCACATCTGTGATGTACATCTTTGCTTTTCTCAGGAACTCCACAGTTCTCTTTCTATGACCTGGCTTTTCCTTGATTCTTTTTCTGCAGCTTGATCACCAAACTTTTTTACATAATCACTTTGCTTCTAGAAACTTCTTCCATTCCACTGCCCATTAAGGCAATATGTCATTACAACCTCTTCTGATAAATTCAGAGCTTTGTCAAAATTTCTCCTTAAAGCAAAATATAGTTAGCCTTTAAAGGTATGTATGTAAGCGTGCATGTATGAATTTTGTGTGTGTGTGTGTGTGTGTGTTTCAATACAACTTCAAAATAGTGCTTTCACTTCTGAGGCCCTTCATTTATGGAAAACCTGCAGAAATTTCATCTAGAGTGGTGAATGCAGCTTTAAGGATAAATTGAGTTAAATCCCAGACTTGGCTTGGTTATATTCAGTGTTCTTTGACACAGACAAGTGTCACTACCAACAGCTGCAGAACTACAGACTTGACGTATCTGACCATTGTGATCTTGTACAAAACATCAGGATGTGAGACAAATCCTTCAGGATAACTTCTGCATGGGAATTTAGTGTAGAACTCTGTTCCATCAGTTTATGACCTGCAGTGCTGTGGGAATATTTGAAGACAGGTTGTTTGAAAGGAATTTCACAAAGCTCATGGCTAAAGGAAGATAGAACTCTCAGAAGACAGTCACTAACGGTTTCTTTAGACATTCTACATTCCTCCCTCAGGTATTACAAACATGGCTTCCTGAGAAAAAAATATTCTGCTGTGGCACTGTCACAGACTACATTTGTTTAAGACATTTTACTCTTATTACTTAAGCCAATTACCTGTCATATTTTATCTTTATGGGAATATCCAAATGTAAGGTTGGCTGGCATCCAGTTGGCTGAATCCTAGAAGATAATTGCTATTGTCTCTATACAACCTTGTTTTAGAGACTCTCTGTTCAATGCTGCCACCACTTGTAACGCAGAAAGATGTTTCTAAAGCTCAGGAGAAAGGTCATTTGTTGGGTGGTGGCTCAGTTGGGCAGACTGAGCTCTTTTACTTTTGCATTCTTCTGGAGATGATGAAAATACTGATCGCCTCTCACTATTTAATGGTAAACGTCTGAAGGTCTTGCTATCTCACTTGCAGAGTGTCTTTGAATGGCCCACTGCAATCTTATATACACTCGGAAGACACAGATATGCCATGGGGAATTGTATTTAATCAAAGACTTCAAACAGGATAGATTAGGAGGCAACACTATCTTAGTGTGCTTAGGTTTCTCTTCTGCAAAATATGGCCTCTATGTCTGAGAGGAAAATCTGCTTTTAACAACTTCAATGAGGGGATTTTTTTTTTTTTCATCTTAAGAGGCTCATTTAAACCAACAGAGTAATGATTTATGAACAAATGAAGGAGTAATAGAAGAATTTCATTTCTTTTTGAACTGTGCAAAGTAAAAGGCTTAGAGGAAAGGACAAGGCTCAAGATAAATGTCTGTTAAACTGATTTATTGAACCCTCATCAATGCTCTTAGATGGAAAAATTTAGATTCAAACACAATGCTTTCGTAAATGTTGCTAAGGGTTCTAGAATTTGTCTTTGAAACTTGCAAGCTTTAAGCACAGTTTCTAGCACACATTAGCTCCAGTGGAGGGGGTGGCAATCAGTTAATCACCATGACAGTCTCAGGGAAAAGGGACCCAAGCAGGTGATCTTTTACACCTTGTATCCACTTTTGTTTCTTCATGATCCATCGAATGGTTACTGAATTCCTTCCGTACACTGGCAGTAGGCTGCAAGTCACATCTGTAGTCCTCACTTCCAAGGCGTTTACAGCCAAGTGACATGGTCTAGACAGGAAGGCTGAAATGCTAACCGACAGTGTCATTATCATTTTTGGAAGAAAAAAAAAAAAAACCCAATGCTTCTCAACCTACAATGGCCTTGCAGCCTGACAAACCTGTCACAGGGTGAAAACATCACAAGTTGAAAAATGCATTCAGTATACCTAGCAACTGAACAAGGGAGGGGAGGAGTCACCAACACAGCAGGGCGCAGAGTCAGCTGCCCACCTGCAGGCGCCACTGGCAGTTGCCTTTTGTTTTGTCTGCCAAGGGTCAGAAGAGACTATGACACTTCCAATTCCTAGCCTGGATGGAAAAAGCAAAGCTCAAAGCTCTAAGTATGGTTTCTTGCGGGTGTGTTTATGCATGTGTAACATCGTGAAATCAAAAAATTTACAAGTCAGCCAGTAGTAAGCAAAGAACCATCTGTAGATAGAGCCTTGTGCGTCAGGGAGGAACAGGGGAGATGTGGCTGCCCCAGAGAAGGGCTGGGTCCTGGACCGTGAAAGGGTGGGTGCCCTCAGGTGAAGCGTGAAGAGAGCTGACAGGAAGCATACAACAGATATTTCTAGAGCACCGTGGGCGGGTCAGGAGTTGTTACCTCAGCAGCGCTTGTCCAGATTATCCCCTACAAAGCAGGGGCGTGCACAGCCTCGGGAGCCCTCAGAGCTAGACGCAGTCATGATTGTATTTTCCTAGGAGGTTCCTTGTTTACTGCCTTCTCACCGGTTGTCACAACTTGTTCTTCATGTTAAATGTGTGAAGTGATATTTTCTCAGTTTTCGAGACAAGGCTAGGAGACAGGATGACATCCCGTGATGACGTCATGAGTGAATGCTAGAGTTGTCTTGCGGCTTCCTTCCTTTTCCACTTCCTCCCCATCCTTCTCCACCATCATCTTCTCTACCTACATCTTCCTAAGAGCAGCCATCATTTCTGACATTCTTGCTGCGGGTCAGCTTCCTCCACGCATTCTTCAGCCCTGGTGCCATCACTGACTCCTTAGAATAGCCGGTATAGAGAATGCTTTGCCTTCTGCACACTCCATTTTTGTCTCCTACAGAACAGAGCTCAACTCTTTTTGGCCTTCATTCACAGCTTAACAAGATGGTGGGGGAGGGGAGGGTGACATTGAACTAGAGTACTTTTTAGATGAAGATTATAGACATAATCTGGTGTGACACAGAGTGTCACCTGGTTGGGTGTTCAGCCAGTCTCAGGCTAAAATTCCATGCCATTTTATTCTCTTGTGCATGGAGGTCATTACGGGATGTAACTGTTTCTATATTTGCTGAATTCCTGTTCTTATTTATATGGTGTTATGTATGATTTTTTTCTTCTTTCCTTTTTCCTTGCTCACGCATCAAGTCTGTCTTATTTCTGGAATAAAGCAACATAAATGATTAAAATGTAATTACATTGCTTGGGCACAGCATAGAATTGGAGGGCTTTGCTTTGTTCTTCTATGTTGCTAAGAGGTAAGTTGTCATGTCAGCTCTTATGCCTGCATTGATGTCTTCCCTAGGGCCCTGGATCTTGTTGTTGAGCTGACAGTCTTGGTTGAAGGATGTTCATGGGACACAGGACTGACTTGGTGTGGAGTGTTCTCAAATCTCTTCCAATAACTTTGGTCTAATTGGTGCATATTTCTTTCCTGTGGAGCTCAGGTTTCATTCTGTAGGTTTGTCTTGCTTCAACTTTGTGATTATAATTGTTTCTTTTAGCTGAAGTGCTGAGGTTCCAGAAAGCACTTAAGAAAGCTACGAAATGAGGGTTGCTTGCTTCCCAAGAGCAGAGGCCACTGTGATGTGCAGTGAAGTGATACCGCTGAGTTTAGTAGGTGTCTCCACAAGTCAAAAATAAAAAATGGCTCTAAGTCATCTCCTTCCCCCCTTCCCTTACCCTCATTCCCCTTCCCCTTTTCCTTCTTTCCTTTCTTCCTTCCTTTTCTCCTCTTCTTCTCCTTCTCCTCTTCTTCTTCTTCCTCCTCCTCCTCCTTCTGTTTTTTTTTTTGAGACAGGGTCATATGTAGCCCAGGTTCGTCTTGAACAATTTATTTAGTTAAGATTTAGTTAATTATGACTTTTAACTCTTCTTCTTCTTCTTCTTCTTCTTCTTCTTCTTCTTCTTCTTCTTCTTCTTCTTCTTCTTCTTCTTCTTCATTTATTTATTATATGTAAGTACACTGTAGCTATCTTCAGACACCCCAGAAGAGGGTGTCAGATCTTGTTATGGATGGTTGTGAGCCACCATGTGGTTGCTGGGATTTGAACTCAGGACATTTGGAAGAGCACTCGGTGCTCTTAACCGCTGAGTCATCTCTCCAGCCCCGAACTCTTCATCTTCTTAACTCTGCCTCCCAAGTGCTAGGATTTCAGGCCTGTATTACCAAAGCCCAACCAAGTTTTGTTTTGTTTGTTCATTTTTTTAGAGGTGTCTGTATCCCAAGTTGGCCTTGACGTCACTATGTAGCTGAACCACTCCTCCTCATGTGTCCACCTACAAGTATTAGGATCACGGGCTCATGCCTCCACACCGGGCTCACTCATTTGTAGAAAACAATAAACACCCAGCTCTTAGAGATGTTCACTAAGTCTGCTAGGGGTACCTAGCTAACGAAGGGTTGCTTAATATCCTAAGCTGAGATTCCAGAGTCCCATAAGGCTATCACTAACTTTGTGATTTCAGATCAGGCTAGGTTGTCTCCGTATTCACATTGGTTCAAACTAAACATTAGCTTCTCTGGGACTTGAAAGGGTTCCAAGGCAAACTTGACCTTGCTGAATAGAATGCCTGGTGCCCGATATATGTTATTTATTATCACCAGCGCCCTTCTTCTTACTCTTTGTATGTTAGTTTGGTTGTTATATCTTCTGGAAAGATCATGAACAGAAGTAATGGTTTCTATTATATTCACTGTGGAGTGGTCACATGTATGGAGGACTGGCGTTATTGCCATTTTTTTCTAATTTGTCGTTTGTAAAACTTCACTTCTTCCTTACTGTCTCGGTCCCTTGTCATCCTATTTTGTTAAACACACTTCTATCAGTTTCCGAATGCTTAATTTTCTTGTTGACTGTTTCCCCCGACTTGATCTACATCGTGAGGTGTAAGAGGGCAGGCATGTGTGTACAGGGGTTGTCTTGTTCATGCTATGCTAATCCTTGGCACCGAGAACATTGCTGGGCATGTAGTCATCATATGAATCTATATTGAATCAATGAAAAGTCTTTAAACATCATCAAAATTTCATTAATATGAGCTTTGATGATACTTGAAAAAGATTAGGTACTTCTTTGGCTGAGGGCAGAAGCTCTTCTGTGGAAGTGGGTGCTTGAAAGGCCAAGGGAAGATGAGGGTTATGTGGCTCTTTAAAGTGGTTGGCTTCTCAGAGTCCTCTAATAAATTAGTTCTGGTCTCTTTGTCACAAGCAAGTGGAGTGCCTACTGAAAGCCGGGGAAAGATCAGACAGGAAATCTCTCCATGCGCTCAGGATACTGTCCTTTTGTTGTTGAGACAGAGGATTTTGACAGAAGTAAAAGACATGAATATTTGAGATAGAATTAAGAGGTATGAAATGTTTTCTTTGTGCAGCCTCTCATCTGTTGATGGTTTGGAGTTGTGAGAATGGACCATTTTTGAGTGAACACTTTATTAGCTACAATCAAGCTAAGTCTTGCTAGGTGGAGGAATTGTCAGATAAATGAAGCTTAACACATGTTCATATCATGCATAATAAATGTAAAGGTTCTATACGGCATGGGAGGTGACACAAGGACAAAAGCATGTGCCTGCCATTTAGGGACCATCACACAAGGAGAAGAAAACAACACCAGGAAGAAACAATAAGGAAAATGGTTTTATGTCGGGTGTGATGGTGCACGCCTTTAGTCCCAGCACTCTAGAGACAGAGGCAGGCAGATCTCTGTGGGTTTGAGGCCAGCCTGGGCTATATAGGTAGTTCTAGGATAGCTAGAGGTGTATGATAAGACCTTGTCTCATAGAGAAAGTCACAGCATAGAGAAAGTCACAGTGCCAGCTAGTTTTCTGTTATAGTTATAAGTTACCTGAGATAATCCTTTATGCAGACTGATGCCTATTTGGCTTCCAATTTTGGAGATTGTGGTTTATGACCATCATCCTCTACTGGTATGGACCTATATTATACCAGTCCATTATCATAGGAGTATCTGGCTTGGAAGGCCAGGGACACAATATCAGGTTTTAAGAATAAAATGCAACAGTTCCATTTTCCATAACCACTTTTGGAACCAATGTAATCAATGACCAAAGTCTCTAACTCCACTGACCTCTTAAAGGATTTTTTCTCATCTTCCAAAGTGTCTGTGGACCATTATTTCATTGTTATTGTTCCATCTACTTAATTCTCCCCTTGTATTGGTAGCTTTTCTGATTCTCCAATAAAGCATCATTCATAGAAACAAACAAACAAAAAGACCTTGTCTCAAAAACAAATAAGCAAAAATAAATAGAGGAAGAAGAAACTGGCTTTCTTATTGTTAATACTTTATAGATTTAAAATTGTATTTATGTATGTGTTTATATGTGCATGCATTGGATGGGCTTGTGTGTGCCATGCCATACACGTGGAGGTCAGACAGCAATGTTTGAGAGCTGGCTTTTTTCCTCCCAACCTGTGACTCCTGGCAGATCAGAGCCAGATAATCAAACAGCAGCAAGCACCTTCACCAGCTGAGCTGTCTCTTTGGCCCCTGGAAATTTTATATAGACCAAAGCTTTCAGGAAATGTCATTTTCTTTAAGACAAAACTCTTAACTAAGAATCTTTCCCTGTCTCTCTGCAGCTAATGATGAACATGTTTATAGTCTTTGTACTTTCTGCATTGTACTGAATATTAATTGCCAATAGTCTCTGCGTAAGGCCCTGCTCGCCAGCTCTTTCACTCAAGTCCCAATATTTTCATCCAAGATCGTCTTATGATTTCACAGGTAGAGAAAGCGAAGCACACATGTAGACATCAAGATTTGCCTGAAACTCCTCTTTTAAGAAAAAAGTTTAAAGGGAATAGCAACTAGGTTTCCAGAAGCAAAGTGTGTGTGTGTGTGTGTGTGTGTGTGTGTGTGTGTGTGTGTGTGTGTGATTTAAACCTCATGGTTTTTTTCTTCATCTTTTCTCCTTCATCAGACAAAGAGGCTCACCTCTCTGAGAAACAGGACCAATATCACAACAGCCACCACTGAATGAGAATATTAGCAGAAACTTACATACACAGAATGTGTTCTAGTTTTTTTTTTTTTTTCCGGCTAATTTGCAACATCAGCTGGATTGGATTTAGAGTCACTCTCTGAGTCTGTGAGCATGTTTTCAAAAAGGGTCACTCAAAGAGGCAAAAGCAACCATGAATGTGTGCTGCGTTATCCTGTGGGCTGAATCTCAGACCGAGTGAGAGGAGAAAGAGAGCCATGCACCAGATCACATAGCTGTTTCCAGAGCAGAGGCAAGGTGGGACCAGCTGCCTCTTGCTCCTCCTCACCTTCCCACAAGACCGACTTGAATTCTAAGCCACAATAAACACTTCCCCCTTCAGGTCGCTTCTTGTCATATCTTCTGCTCACAACAATAACAAAAGTAACTAACAGGAAACTTTAGCAAACATGTCTCAGATTACAGCCTGGAAGACATATGTGTGGTTCAGAAAAGTCTTTTGCTTTGTTTGCTTATTTATTAGATTTATTTGGTGTGTGTGTGTGTGTGTGTGTGTGTGTGTGTGTATGTGTGTGTCCTGCCCTGCCACATACCCAGTCACTTGGGGTCTCCTCAATTACTCTCCACTGTATCTTTTGAGATGGGATCTCTCACTGAGCCTGGAGCTCATCATTTTGTCTAGGCTGGCTGGCTAGTGAACTCCAGGGCCTCTACCTCCCTAGACTTGAATTACAGAAGCATACCTCCATGGCCACCTTTTTTTTGTGGATTCCAAGAATCTAAACTCAATTCCTCATACTTGCGTGGGAAGTGTTCTGCTACCGAACTATCTCCTTAGCACTTACTTTAGCGATTTATGCAAAATGTTATGAGACTCCTAAAACAGAAAGTCTTGAAAAGGGTCCTTTGATAACACAGGAGTAAAGTGTCCTCTTGATAGAGGTGGTGGTTCAGGGGGACAAATGGTTTTCCTGAGCTCTTACAGTTGTTGAAGGGTCCAAGCAATGCCAGAACCCACTCTGTCCAGTTCTCCGTTCTTCTCAGGGTTATATGCGAAATTAAAGAGTAACTTGCCATTTAGAAGTTTCATGTAATTTCTTTGTGACTGTTCAAAATTGTAACATGACATTTATTTGTATGGAAGCCACTGTTCCTAAAGTGCTAAAATCATTCCCCCCCGTTCCTGGCAGTACAAAAGTAAGTTGCACCGTCTGGTTTGGATTATCTTCCACTCTGAATCAGTGTGACTCAAATGAATGAGATTTCACTTTGAAGAATTTAATATCACTGTGAAGATGCTCTGGTTTGTATTATCTTAAATTCAGGAGATTGTTCCCATCATGCTTTGGCAGTCTGTTTTCCACATGCCTCATGTAATCCTCCTCTGCTCCTTTATCACTGACATGGCCCATGCCTGTCTAAAGAGCAGCCACTTAAGTCAAGTGGCTGAAGCCTGGAATCACAGTGCTGAGATGTGGAGGCAGGGGGATTATGAGTGGCGTGGGCTGCACAAAACCCTTCACCTCTACAAGCATCCCTTTGGTGTTTTCCTAGAGAGTTTCAGGTTGACCTCTAGCAGACATCCTTCCTGTCTCAAGGGTTTTCTGGTTGGTAATTATTTTGACTGTTCTGAATGGGATCAAGAAAAGATAAGGAGGAGGATGTGGAGGAGGAGGAGGACAGGAGAAGAAGAAAGCGAGGGAGAAGGCAGATGCTTTTTGTTTTCATGGTAACCCTTAAGCAAAGACAGACAGACAGGAAGGGGACAGAACAAACATCCTGCAAATGCACCCCTCCATCAGCCCCCTTCCTCCAATCAGGCGCCATTTCCAAATGATCCATTCAATATACATTTGCCAATGACTTCATCTACTGATGGACTTGGTGTCTTCATCGTCTAACCTCATCTCGATGGTGCCCTATCTGGGGACTCAGCCATTCCGGGCACATAGTAACACCCTTTTTGCTAGTTTGCTTTGGAGACAATGCTAAACAAAGTATCGAAACACTTGCTGGCTTCCCTGGTTATAACTGGATGCTGTTTCTCAAAGGCACCTGAAGCACCCCGAGTCAGTCAGGGAGTACCTGTGTCCAAATCAGTAGGTGCCAACCGTCAGTCCCCACTCTGCACTTACTGAGGACGATGGTAGCGGTGATTCAGTCATTGATATAAATTCCCACTGTCCCGGCTCCCAGTGGTTCCAAGAGAAAAATGATTGAAAAGTAAATAGAGAATTCGTTCATGTAGACAAACTGCAGTGTGTCTCTAATATGCACTAAACCTCAGAAGCCAACAGTAAAGCTGTTCAAGGTAGACACGGTCATGGGTAAGTGTTTGAATCTTATTACACACACACACACACACACACACACACACACACACACACATACACACACACGGAATGGGGGATTAAAAAACATCATTTCTGGATTGAAGCGGGATGCTTCAGAGCACTTGGGATTTCCCATGGCTGATCCTGCCCAGGGACTAGGGACTATATATATAGTGCTATACCTTTTCAGATTCTCTGTAGTGCTACAGGATTTATTGTGGGCATTTTCATCAAATTTCCCAGTGTTGGTGGCATAGGAGCATCTGCCCCACAGGGGACAGAGCAGAGGACCTCATAGTGAGCTCATCTCAGGCCCATCACCATTCTCAGTGACCTGTGTGGCATGCTACTAGACAGGAATGAAGGCATGAGTAGATAGCTAAATACACGGGCCAGCCTTTTCTGGATATAGGTCTCCTTTTTCCTTTTGTTTTTGTTTGTTTGCTTTGTTTTGTTTTCAAAGACACCATGGTCCTTCAGGTTCCCTTTCAGCAGCTGTAAAAATGTCTGCGCTGCTTTGCCTCATGGTATGAACATCAAGTGTGAGGACCAAAGAATCATTTTGAACATGCAGTGTCCTTGGTAAGACGTTCGTCATGTAAAGAATTTTTGTCTTAAGGAGGAGGCCTTCCAGGAAAACCACGAGGCAAATCAGCAGGAAAGATGTGAAGAAGTGGGGGGGGGAAGGGGGGAAATGAGAATGAGGTAGGTAAGGGAGATGAAGGGCAGGGGTGGGGAATAGAATAAGTAAATACAGAATGTGATGCCCATATTCGGGCTGCAGATCCCGAGTCAGGATAGGTGTGCAGCAGAGAAATGTGATCAGGAGGGACCTACTGGCTCACAGGCCCAAACCAGGCTTAGCTGGACTCGGGATTCAGTGTCTGTATTTGACCTTTAACAGGTTTGCTCAGCAGCTGGGGGAAGCTTTTTGTTACAGAAACCCAAACTCCACTTGCTTTCATCTCACCGTCCCCGTTTTCTTGATAGTTTTAGTCACATAGCAGAATGCGGTTGATAGGACAATGCTGGCCAGTGGCACAAGGGTACCAAATGCCGCACTCAAGGCTAAGCCCAGGTATACACGTTATCCACCACCCAGTGTTCACGCACAGATGTGTCAGCAAGACCACGAAGGGATGCTGTGAGAACCAAGAGCTCAATGGCAGTGTTGGAGTGTGTGGTGCGTGGGGGATGGGAACCTGGGGCTGTGGAGTGGCGTGACAATTCTCAAAGGTTTGTCATGTGTCCAAGGGACACAGAGAAGGACTCAAGGGTGTGGAAGAAGAGTTCATGGTCCTAGTGCAGAGCTGTTTCCAGGAGTATGGACAGGAGGGAAGGAACACACAGCAGGAGGCAGGATGAGAAGGCACTGAGCTCCCAGTACTCACCAAGCCTCATCATCCTTCTTTGTAGCTGTAAGAAGGAAAGAACCAACAGTGCCAGAGGGTCCCGTTAGGCCAGAGCATTTTTATTAAATAAATACCAACTTGTTCAGTGTAGCGAGTGTTGAATTATAATAATTATAATAACCAATCAACTTACTGGTTACTGTGCGCTAAAATGTTTGCACATTACTTCTTCCTAACACAGCCTTAAAAATAGGTGTTTTCTACTCATTTTTATAAACAAAGAAACTGGTCTGTAAAGCATTTCAGATATTCGGGAATGTCCAACATCCTGCTCTTTTTTTAAACTTTTTCCAATTTTTTATTAGGTATTTTCTTCATTTACATTTCAAACGCTATCCCAAAAGTCCCCTATACCTTCCCCCCACCCTGCTACCCTATCCACTCCCACTTCTTGGCCCTGGTGTTCCCCTGTACGGAGGCATATAAAATTTGCAAGACCAAGGGCCTCTCTTCCCAATGATGGCCCACTAGGCCATCTTCTGCTACATATGTAGCTAGAGACACGAGCTCTGGGGGTTCATAATATTGTTCCTCCTATAGGGTTGCAGACCCCTTCAGCTCCTTGGGTACTTTCTCTAGCTCCTCCATTGGGGGCCCTGTGTTCCATCCAATAG
>NC_034599.1:36476231-36520761 GCF_900095145.1 Mus pahari
CATTGATGGATTTCTTTATATTAAACCATCCCTGTATCCCTGGGATGAAGCATGATGGATGATTGTTTTGATGTGTTCTTGGATTCGGTTAGTGAAAATTTTATTGAGTATTTTTGCATCGATATTCATAAGGGCAATTGGTCTGAAGTTCTGGGAAATTCCTCTGAAGTTCTCTATCTTTGTTGGGTCTTTATGTGATTTAGGTATCAGAGTAATTGTGGCTTCATAGAATGAATTGATTAGAGTATCTTCTCTTTCTATTTTGTGGAATAATATGAGAAGAACTGGAATTAGGTCTTCTTTGAAGGTCTGATAAAACTCTACACTAAACCCATCTGGTCCTGGGCTTTTTTTTGGTTGGGAGACTATTAATGACTGCTTCTNNTTCTTTAGGGGATATAGGACTGTTTAGGTCATTAATCTGATCCTGATTTAACTTTGGTACCTGGTATCTGTCTAGAAATTTGTCCATTTCATCCAGGTTTTCCAGTTTTGTGGAGTATAGCCTTTTATACAAGGATCTGATAATGTTTTGGATTTCCTCAGGATCTGATGTTATGTCTCCCTTTTCATTTCTGATTTTGTTAATTAGGATGCTGTCTCTGAGCCCTCTAGTGAGTCTGGCTAAGGGTTTATCTATCTTGTTGATTTTCTCAAAGAGCCAGCTCCTGGTTTGGTTGATTTTTTGAATAGTTCTTTTTGTTTACACTTGGTTGATTTGAGCCCTAAGTTTGATTATTTCCTGCCTTCTACTCCTCTTGGGTGAATTTGCTTCCTTTTGTTCTAGAGCTTTTAGGTGTGCTGTCAAGCTGCTAGTGTATGCTCTCTCTAGTTTCTTTTTTGGAGGCACTCAGAACTATGAGTTTTCCTCTTAGGACTGCTTTCATTGTGCCCCATAAGTTTGGGTATGTTGTGGCTTCATTTTCATTAAACTCTAAAAATTCTTTAATTTCTTTCTTTATTTCTTCCTTGACCAAGGTATCATTNAGGAGAGTGTTGTTCAGCTTCCATGTGAATGTTGGCTTTGTATTACTTATGTTGTTATTGAAGATCAGCCTTAGNCNGTGGTGATCNGATAGGATGCATGGGANAATTTCAATATTTTTNNATCTGTTGAGNCCTGTTTTGTGACCAATTATATGGTCANTTTTGGAGAAGGTACCATGAGGTGCTGAGAAAAAGGTATATCCTTTTGTTTTAGGATAAAATGTTCTGTAGATATCTGTTAAATCCATTTGTTTCATAACTTCTGTTAGTTTCACTGTGTCTCTGTTTAGTTTCTGTTTCTAGGATCTCTCCATTGATGAGAGTGGGGTGTTGAAGTCTCCCACCATTATTGTGTGAGGAGCAATGTGTGCTTTAAGCTTTACTATAGTTTCTTTAATGAATGTGGCTGCCCTTGCATTTGGAGCATAGATAGTCAGGATTGAGAGTTCATCTTGGAAGATTTTACCTTTGATGAGTATGAAGTGTCCCTCCTTGTCTTTTTTGATAACTTTGGGTTGGAAGTCGATTTTATTTGATATTATAATGGCTAATCCAGCTTGTTTCTTCAGACCATTTGCTTGGAAAATTGTTTTCCAGCCTTTCACTCTGAGGTAGTGTCTGTCTTTTTCCCTGAGTTGGGTTTCCTGTAATCAGCAAAATGTTGGTTCCTGTTTGTGGAGCCAGTCTGTTAGTCTATCTATATCTTTTCATCGGGGAATTGAGTCCATTGATATCAAGAGATATTAAGGAAAAGTAATTGTTGCTTCCTGTTATTTTTGTTGTTAGAGTTGGGATTCTGTTCTTGTGGCTATCTTCTTTTAGGTTTGTTGAAGGATTACTTTCTTGCTTTTTCTAGGGTGTAGTTTCCGTCCTTGTATTGGTGTTTTCCCGTTATTATCTTTTGAAGGGCAGATTCGTGGAAAGATATTGTGTGAATTTGGTTTTGTCATGGAATACTTTGGTTTCTCCATCTCTGGTAATTGAGAGTTTTGCTGGACATTTGCAAAATCTTGCTCTTAACCACTGGGCTTTGACAGTAATAATACTACAAAGTAATATTTATAGCTGGTCCTGTGTATGGCAGTACTTCAAGCATTTTGCATATATCAATTCAGTTGATTTTTACAAGCCAATGAAGTGGATGCTCTACTATTATAATCCCTACTGTACAAAGGAAGAAACTGAGTCATGGCAATTGTGTACATTTGACCAAGTTAAAGGTAAGCTTGGGGTTGAAGAGATGACTCATCAGTTTAGAGCACTGCCTGCATTTCCAGAGGTCCTGAATTCAATTCCTAGCAGCCACATCATGGCTCACAACCATCTATATCAGGACCTGATCCTGTCTTCTGGCATGCAGGCGTACATGCAGCTAGATTACTCATATAGATAAAATAAGTAAATCTTAAAAAGAATTCAAGAAGGCAAGTCTGGTATTGCAACCCAGGCAACACAGGTCCGTCTGAATTCTTAACTATTAAACTATCACACCCCCTCCACCACCCTCATCTGTGTATAACTGGACGTGTGGTTGCATTTTAGCATTGTGGTAGTGGTGTGTGTAAATCTTGATTATGGGTGTAAATCTTGATTATGGCCTCAAAAAGAGGTACAAATAGAGGGGTGGATAAAGCTCTACAGAGCGGATTGCTGTTATGGTTTAAATCCAAAATATCCCTTACATAATCTTGTTCTGAATGTTTGTTCCCCAGCTGACGGCTTTGTTTTGAGAAGTTATGGAACCTTTAGGAGGTAGGGCCTAGTCAGAGAAAGTGTGTGAGTTATTAGAGGCATGTCCTTGAAGATTATATTGTGGGCTCTGGTTCTGACCATATTCTATTTCCTGGTCCTCTAGCACTGGGCCACACCCTTCCTTGACCATGACACCACACAAAGGGCAGGGCTTGCGAATAAAGAAACTTGAGACAGTTCGTACCCAGAGCATCACACAGACCCACTTAGCCTGTAAGTCAGTAGTACAAAATGGCAAAGCAGGGCTCTTCTAGAGTCAAATCCATGCTAGCGCCAACCACTGTGTGTTTTCCCGCTTAACCATGGCTTGAAAGAGTGTGGTGGCAATAGAAGTCTGCATCTTTAGAATTTGTACGAATTGTCAGGTCTGTGCTAATTTGAAAGCATCAATCTAGTTAATGTGTGCCACTTGTCTTCAAAACGGGCTCTAGGAGTTTGTCTATTCTACAGATACAAAGAAAAATTCCACATCTTAAGAGAAGTGACTTGCCCAATACCAACAGCTTGTTTATGCTGGGTTGAAAAATTTGATGTCATGTCGTTCTGATTTCAGAGCCTAGATACTTTTTATTTAATTAAAATAAAACCATCAGTTTATGTAGAATTAGGATTCATAGTGGCATTTTTCAATTTTTTGTCTTTCCACCACTTCCTTCTCCATCTCCCCTCCCTCCCTCATATCCGCTCACTCCCAGTAGCTCTTGTCCATTCTCACCATCATGTGCTCCTTACCCCTTCCCCAGTTCCTCTCATTTCCCCACCATCCCCACCCCTGTCTACTATCTAATTTCATAGTCTAGCCTGTTCTCACAAGCCCTTATTTACTTACACACAAACATTCAAAGTTAGGACTGTCATGTAAGAGAGAACGTGTGCCTTGTCTTCCTGAGAATGGGTGACTCCGTTATCATAATGCTTTTCAGTTTCATCCGCTTTCCTATATTTCATAATTTCCCTATACTTAACAGCCGAGTAACATTTCGTTGTGCATGTGCACCACTCTTCTGTTGATGGGCAGAAAGGCTGGTTCCACTCTCTTGCTCTTGTGGTTAATGCAGAAACAAACACAGATGTGTACGTGTCTCTGGGAGGATCCTGAAACTTTTGGGTGTATGCCCAAGAGGGGCAAAACTGAGCTATATGGTAGTTTGGTTTTTAATATTTTTGAGGAACCTCCGAACTGATTTCTCTGGTGGTTATGTGAGTCTCTGCTCTCCCCAGCAGCAGGTCAGGGCTCCTCTTTCCCACAGCCTTGTGAGACTGAACATCCTTTGTTTTCTCTGGTCTGTGGTTGGCAAAGTTTCTCCCATTGTGTTTGTTCAGAACCTAGACTCCTATTCATCAGTCATATCTGGCATCAAAGGTGGCGTTTAAATGACACTTCTCCATGTTCTTGTACTTAAACACACAAACACACACACACACACACACACACACACACACACACACACACACATGAACTCAGCTTCACTAAAGACACTTCTAATCTACCAGGATATTCTTGGCACACTAAACTGCCTAAAGACAGACTTGGCACCTAATAGGAGAAGGAAGAAATATAGTTTATGTCTTGAAGTGTCTACATCTTTATGTGTAGCTGCATCAAACAACTATTATCACTGAAAAAATTGAAGCAAAAATTATATGCCGTTTGGCGAATTGGCCAAAGTTGGTATGCCAACAGCTCTTAATGAATAGCAATGAATCTGACGATGCCTACTGGACACAGGAGCAGAGATGTCATTCCTCAGTAGCGAGGTGTCACTTTGTTTCATTTTATTTGAAATATTGTTTATTTTAAGAGTGGAAAAAAACCCAAACTCAGAAAATTAACTGTCAGTTACTTAAAACATCAGGTCAGGGTTTCTACCCGTGTTTGTTTACTTCAACAACTTTTATTAATATTATGGTTTAATTTACTTTTTCTAGTATAACCTATACTATGATTTGAAAATTATTCTTTGAGAATTTCATATGCGCATGCAATGAATATTTGATCATATTTATCTTCTCCAGTGTCCCCTGAATCTCTCTCAACACATCCGGCTCTTAACTTTTCTTCTTATAACTAACTCTTCTCCTCCCTCCACCTCCCGCCGGCTCCTTACTCCTCCTCTTCTGCAAAGTTAAATTGGTGCTTCCCAGACATGCGTGCGCCTGGGGTTATCCGCTGGAGCACGGTATCATCTGCTGGAGCATGGACAACTTTCTATATTCACAGCCACTTCTCAAAGAGGAACTAGCTTTCCTCCCTCTGTACCTACCAACTGTCAGTTCTTCATCAGTTAGGAGTTGGTCCCTGCAGCTTTGCCCTCACGCAAGCTGAAAATTTTGAGTGGCTTGATCTACAGATCTACAGATCTACAGATCTTGTAGCAACCCAGCTGTGCGAGTTTATGAATGCAGAGTCTGTGCTGTGCTAAAGACGGCACCCCTCTCCTCCCTCTGACACTTACATCCCTTTTGCCTCCTCTCGATTCTTATCGAGCTCAGTTTCCTGGATAAATTTGCTATTGTTTTACTTGATAAGGACAGATAAAATGATTTGAAACTTCTGTAAGGTGAGGTATCCGCAGCGTCCCCGATGGTGACACTGAGGATTGAACTTCAGACTTCGAATATGCTACACGGATGTTCTGCCACCTAGCTATATCCCCAGCCTGTCAGGAGCATGTTTTAAGCATCAGGTCAGCTTTCAACTTGTGACCTACCTGCTACTGCCTCTTCTGCATAGCACACCAGTCTATATAACCATGCCACCTAGGTCAGCTTTGGGATGTTCACGTGTTCGTTGAATTGAATGCTCAGATTTATCAGCCCCACGGGCTGTGAATTCCATCCTCTCTACAAGATGGAGCATCCAGCAATATACTGTTGACTCAGGAGGCTTGAAATGTGTTCTGCAGATTATTTATGCAGCTTTTTAGACATTTCTCTTTATTATAGGTAAGGGGTGTTTACTTACGTCTTTTTTATTCAGGTGTCTGAGATAGACCTTCCTCTGGCAAAGTGTGCAGTTTTGCCAATTTTCACTCAACCACAGAGCGTCAGTGAATTGGTAATCTGCATTCTCTGTATAATTGTGGGGCCTACGGTGTGAGGCTGTGTCTTCAAAGGTTTGTCATAAATCATATCGTATCTCTCCATAATCCAGTAAAAGGTGAAGGCAGCTCACCTGGGTCTGACTTCAATTCTTTTTCTATGAAATGCATATGATATCAGCAGGCTGTGTGCATAGCATGTGCAATGGGGAGTCGGTCATATGATCAAACTGGACCACTGTTGGCTTTCGGGGTGTCCTGCTCCAGTTACCACACATTCCTGGGTTAGGAAGTTCTGTCTTGAAGAGAAATGCTTGTCTAGTGTATTACGTGTGTTTCAAGGTCATGTGGGGGAGAATAAAAGGAAAGTTTCTTGGGCTGGTGAGATGGCTCAGTGGGTAAGAGCACCCGACTGCTCTTCCGAAGGTCTGGAGTTCAAATCCCAGGAACCACATGGTGGCTCATAACCATCCATAACAAGATCTGACGCCCTCTTCTGGAGTGTCTGAAGACAGCTACAGTGTACTTACATATAATAAATAAATAAATTAAAAAAAAAAAAAAAAAAAAAAGGAAAGTTTCTCCTGGGGAAAAAGTGAACTGCTTGCTTCAACACTGTCTGTCTATGCCCATACACCCCCCCCAGCCCCCATATACTCTCTTTGCCTGTTACTGTAGGTACCTACCCTGGGCTGCATATTGGGGCAGGAATGCAGTGTTATATGTGGTAAGAGCAGTACAGAGTCTGTCTCAGCCTGCTTATAGGTAAAGCGTAAGTCAGAGGTGTAAGAGAAGTTAGCAATGTGCTAGGCACTTGATAATTTTTCAACTGAATAATGAAAACAAGTGTGGGTGTTTTGGTGTGTATAGAGGTCAAGAAAGAACCTAAGTACCAGGGGAATTTGGAAAAGCCACCCTTGGGCTATTTCATTTGAAGAATTGGTATTGCCTAGACAAAGCATCAGAGGACTGGTGGCTCATCCCTGTAATGCTAGAATTTGGGAGACAGAGGAAGACTGAGGTTTAAGGGTACCTTGGGATACATAGTGAGGCCCTGCTCCAAAACAAAACAAAACAAAACAAAACACAATGAAAAAGTCAGAGGAATGGAGGGACGCACAGAAAAGAAGGAATTGCTAGAAAAGATGGTGTCTTCATGGACTGTTAATATCTCTAAACAGTTGGAACCCAGAAGAGTCCAAGGCTTTGGCAGAAGTTGAGTTCAAGATGTGCACAGGGGTAGACTAAAGGGGTCTGTGTCCCTTTCTAAAGGATTTGATATTTATTTTGAAAGTGAGAAAGAAATACTGCATGGTTTTAAACAGCAAAAGTAGCATGTTTCTTTCTCTCTTTTTAAGAGAACATTCTTGTTCGGGTAGAGAAGTACTGAAGGATGCATCGGAATACTAAAATACTGAAACATTATATGTCACTACAATCTAGACAAGAGCAACAGAGGCTGTGGGCTGAGACTGCATTACAGGCACAAGGAAAGTGAGGTGGACTAGTTGTTGGGGATGGAATGTTATTCAGATGAAGGAACGAGGGTGACTCTCGGGTTTCGAGTTTTCTAATTCTGTGGACAGTCAAGTAGTGCTGAACATGTGTGTGTGTGTGTGTGTGTGTGTGTGTGTGTGTGTGTGTGTGTGAAGGGAGTGAATCAACATGAGTATTAAATTCTCTTATTCAGCCATGTTGTTTTTAAGTTTCCTCCGGGAACTAGGAGAAGTACAGGAAGTGTTAGGAAGTATGTTCTTTGCGGGTTTCAGAGTCAGATGTAGGATGACAATGGTGAACATGAAAGGAGAAATATTAGTGGGGCGGACAGCTATGGAAGCTTCAGCTATGGAAACCATTGGCAGTGGCCCAGAAGAATGGTACAGGAAGTCGTTTGGTTTGTACCTGTGTCTTCGGGATCCAGTGGACTTGACTCTTAAGGAAAGAATCCCTGGGAGCCATAGTCCTAGGCGCCTCTCTGGGTGGCATACTTCTCGTTCAGGTAACTCTGGAGTAAGTAGGCTGTGATTTGATAGCTCCTGGGTGTTGTGGGTTTCTTCTCTTTCCATACCCCTGCCACTCCACCACTTCACTGCAGCTGAACCAAAAAAAGTCAGAGGAGAGCAAAGGGATATGCTGGGGTATGTGCAAAAAGACCTCTAGTTCGTTAGATCAAGGATTTGATGAGTTGTTATTTTGAGTTTGTATTACTATTCCCAGAGGCAGCAATAATGGTAGTGAATTGGCGATGTTAATTATAGTCAGTGTGTGAAATGTTTTATTTTACTTGTTTTAGTAGAATCCCTCCACAAGAATTTTTTTTTTTATACTCTCCAGAGTAAAATAGTCTGCTTCTCAGAAGAACTTTTCTTTCAGAATGTTACCATCAATTCTTATGCTAAGAGGGGTCAGGAGATGGGGCATTCCTCACATTACCCTTGAAGCAGCTACTCATGAGTAATGGCCTATTCCACATCTATTGTCTGCCTCTGGAACATGAAACATAAACATACAAGCAGAGAAATTCAAGATCATTCATAATCTGCAGAGCAAGTTAAAGCAGAGTTGGTATGAAGAGGAGAAAAATTGAAGGTTGACCAGATGGATGGTTATGCTGCGGGTAATGCTTAAGGATGCCAAAGGATCAATAGAGAGAGAGAGAGAGAGAGCCTGTTTCCCTGGTTTAAAGAACAAACAACAATAATAAGATATTTCAAAATCTTCCTAGTGAATTTAAAAGCATCTTCACCAATGAATAATGAAGCTAAAATTAATCAGAGGTCGTTATTCCTAACTGAATGCAATCCAGTTAGGAATACTGTGATACTTACAGCAGCTTTCCCTGCCGCTTCCCACGGCTTCCTGTGATTTATGCCGCCAGTTGCTGCTGTCGAGAGGAAATCAGTGTCTCTAGATACCTTTTCCCTTCAGTTGTGAATTGATTTCCCCAAACTCCAACTGGGACTATAGATTTGAGGGGGCTGGGCAGACTGAGAAAAGCACAAAGTCCTTGAAAAACAAAACACAACACCCCCAAACAAACCCAAGGACCCCCAAATGGCATCCTAATAGAACCTACTTTTGGAAATGCAGTTGCCATTGCTTTTGTTCTTGCTACAAGTAGATGATATGCATAAAACAACTCATTCTTACAACTTTGCAGTTTGGCACCTGCCTATTAAGAGCTTGGCGGAGACTTTCAAGGGAGGGGCTGCTTTGAAAATGGAAACGTGGCTTAGCTTCCATGCAGTGCCAGCTGAGTCATTTTTGAAATGAGCAAAGGAAACAAAGGCCACACCAACTGAGGAGGTCATGGAGTGTGACAGGGGTCTGTGAGAGGGCATACCATGCAGCCGAACTGGAGAAAACCAAGCCTTTTGTGTCGGACGAGTCCAGGGGATGATGGATGCTTTCTGTGCAGGGGCCCAGACCTTCCTGTGCTTTGGCCTGGCCACTGCTGGGCCCAGTAAGATGACAGGCTTTGGGAGTGTCTGGCTTTTTGTGTCAATGCCTGCTGAGGCAATGACATCAGACTTAATGGACTATTGGTGCCTCCAGAGAGTCAAGTTTTATGCTTCTGTATGTTTATTTTATTTTATTTTATTTTATTTTATTTTATTTTATTTTATTTTATTTTATTTTATTTTATTTTATTTTGTTAAAGCTTGTTAGAGGTAAATAAAAAGGTGCCCTTTAATCCTAGCCGGGATTAAAGACAATGAAGCTCCTAAGTAAGAATAACAATAAGGCTACACAAATCTACTTCATCTCTTCAGTGTTAGGAAAAGATTGTCTCATTCTGTCCGCCAGTAATACAGAAGGAAGTAATACAGCAGTGAATGCTGGATACAATCTCTCTCCCTCCCTCCTTCCCCCTCCCTCCCTCCCTCCCTCCCTCCCTTCCTTCCTTCCTTCCTTCTCTCCACCTTTCCTGACAAGCTCTCCTCCCAACTCTTGCATAGCAACCCAGCATTTGCGGCACCAAAGCAACGACTGCACCTTGCTGGCACCCAAGAATATATACTTTGATCTGGTGGGCGAGTTGGGTTCCAACAGAGTTGAGGGGTCTGGTGGATGTGGAGCCTAATTCTTTCAAGGTGATGGTTTGGGGGAGGGTTCCTAAGGCCTAGCTAAAGTCTCTGCCATGATCTTTCTGGGTTGAGATGGTGATAAATTAGAATCTAGAGAGTCAGAATTAGAAATGGAAAGGGCTTTTGAAGGTACCTCTAGACTATCTTATACCATCTGCAGGGTGCCCTTCAATTACCCTAGACAGATTAAAAACTCCAGATGTAGACCCCAAGCCTTCTGATTAAATAAGAACTAATATACAGGATTAAAAGCAGTCCTATGGATGTCTTAGTCAGGGATGGTTCAATTTTGTGATATGCAGAGAACTTCCTTTTTGAAAATCTCTTTTGGACTTACTGAAATCCTACCAATATACAGATTAATTAAACCCTTCATTTATCCCATAGGCATTGATATGTTAAGTGCCTCGAGTGAGCACAATGTAAGCTGAGCACTGGGGAATACAAAGAAAGGAAAGGAGCGTACTTAGTCTTTGAGAAGTCTATCATCTTATTGAATGAGCAAGGAAATAATTCACTAGTGACTGGAGAACAATGCATCCTGGTACTGTGGAAGTGTGATGCTGCAGGGGAGGTGGTGCGCTCTGGGATACAGTGATGTGTCATGGAACCTAGCCAGTCTTGAGCTGGCTCTTGAGGAATGTCTTGGATTTAGACTGGTAGAAAGAAAAGAGTTCTTTTAGGGGGTGGAGGTGTCTTCACTATGTGTAGATAACATAGGCATTTGAGGTTTCACTTGCTTACGTCCCCAGAGGCTTCCCTCTTCCGTATTCCCCTACCATCTTACCCATAAGCTCCATCCTTCCCCACCTTTTCCAAGCACCACTGCTTCATATGACCCTCTTGACTGGGGCTCTGTTCTGTCATCCTCCAAACAGTATCCTTTCTAAGAGACACACAGTGGGTGCTGTGGGAGGTATTAACCCGTGAGAAAGGATATCAACTGCTCATTTTGCCTTCCTTCACTTTGCTGGGCAGACTGAGACCAATGCTTGACTTTGTTTCCATAGTGACGAGTTGGTGAGCTTTGGTACCCAGCACAGAGAGCATCTTCTGGTGGGAAGTCTCAGCAGTTTCCTCCAAATTTATTCAGGAAGAGTTTGTAGTCAAAGCTGGTGTTTCTTCTTGAATATTGTCTGCGTGTCCCTTTAAACTCTGTTACGGTCTTCCGTCACATCAGCCAGTACTGCTCTTTATGATATCCACATCCCAACTTGTGAGTCTTTATTTACTAGCGTGATTATATAACTGACTTTTCTCTCTTGAGTGCGAGCTGTGTTAGTCAAGGACCTAATTGGTTGGGCACAGACAACAAACCTAGATATTAAAAGAAAAAGATGCAGGTATGAAAGAATTTCAAAATAAAATCAGGAGTGGGTAGAGATGATGGTCAGGGAATAATAATAAGAAGAAAACAAAGGGGGGAGGAGAATAGAGAGTGCCTGCTGTCACCTTCCTGAGGAAAGGCATCTGTGCTCTTTGAGGGAATCCAGGGCACCTTGGAACTGTCAACCTGGTTGTGTCAGAGGCACGGCCTGTCTGATTCCACAAGGGATGCCTCCAGCATCGCCACAGCAGCCTATGCTGTGCACTGTGGGTTTCCCATTGGGAGAGGAGATCAGTTCAGAATGGCAACTTCAGTTACAACACATAACTCAGGAGAGAATTCCTCCTTGTTTCATATTTTCAGTTTCTCACTGACTTTGTGTATGGACATGTGTGAACAACGGTGTGCCCGTGCATGTGTGAACATGGGTACATGTGCATGCATGTACCCATGTATGTGGAGGCTGGAGGTTAATATCAGATTCCTTCCTCAGTCTCTTACTGTACCCGAAACTCATGGATCCCAGACAGCCTGGCTGTCCAAAAGAGCTCCAGGGATCTGCCCGTATCCACCTTTCCAGTGCTGCGATTGCAGGCATGTACTTCTGTGCCTGAATATGTTTATGTGGATGCTAGGGATCCCAGCTCAGGTCTCCCTGCTTGCACAGCAAGCACTTTACAGACTCAGTCACCTCCCAGCCTCTCTTACTGACTTTTGACCTAGAAATTTTAGTTTGCTATTTTAGGCACTAAAGCTCCCAGTTCTGGAGTTATCACATTTGCTGTTCCCAGCAGTTTTGTGCAATGGTTATCACCGTATTAAGATTTAATAGAGAATAAAGTAATAGGATTAACGAATGGTAGACCTGAGATCTGAGCCTCAGGTTTAGGCTCTCTGTTCTGCCTTCTAGTCCATAGAGACTAGTTTGAGTCTTACTAATATCCCAGGCTTTCTACATAGTCCACAAACATCTAAGTTACTGCAGCAACCCTCTGAGGTGAATGCAGTTACCACACCCACAGTACAGCAGATGTCATCCAGGAAATGTCCCGAAGATCACAGAGGCACCGTTAAACTCAAGCATCCACCAGCGTGCTCCAATTGCTCTCAGCCACTCTCCATTGTCCCTCATCTGTGCCCATCATTCCAGGGACACAGTGCAGGGTGGCAGCATTGCTGCAGCCTACTTTACCTGCTTGTGTGCTTAGAGTGAACCTGTGGTTTTGGTTTTCATTCTGTTTGAACTGGTTCCTGCCACTGCAAAGGGAGAGAGGGCATTCTCTGCCTAACTTCAGCCTGAATTCCACTTTTGTGCCAGGGAAGAATAAGGGTATTTCCAACTGTCCAAGACAACCCATTCCCATGACAGCCAGAGCTCCATGTGTTAGGGAAATAGAACTTGAAAACAGCTTTTGCAGACGAGATGCCCAAGTGTGTTCATGTTCCTCGGTCTTGACCTAGTCTGTTGATACATACTGTCCACATGCCAGGTAGAAGACTGGACCCAAGTTCTAGTCCTTTCTCTCCATATTTTCAGCCTTTCTCCTTGTGGGGTGCTTCAGCTCCTGTTGTCCATTCTGTAGAGATTAGCTCAAGTGGGCCTGATCTTTTCAAACTCAAATGCCTAAGTGCTCTTATCAGTATTTGGGCCCTATGAGGTCTTTGTTTAGCTCTCATGACTCCTGACTTTCCTGGTTTCCTTGAGGCGCATGGCTTCGCTTAAGCTCAACCCCTCTGAATTCAATTTCAGACCCTTTCCAGCCTGGTCGATTCTGTACAGACCTGGCAAATTTCTTCCTCAGTCTGATCACACCTGAAATCATTAAAACCACTGTATAAACCTTAGAAATGCGAAATGCTTGCCTCTGACGTTGATCATAGAAACTTCCAGTCTTAGTGATGTTGAAAAACAGAAAATGTCTTTAAGGCCCCTCCCCCCCCGAGAAGTTAAATATGGAATTGTATTGGAACATGTGGGACTCATATAGGTTTGGGGAATCTACATGACACTATTGTATTTGCAGTAATTAATGTGGATGGGGAAATACATTTGTGGGCCTGGGGAGAGGGCTCAGGTACCCATGTGGCAACTGTTGACATTAGAATATCCCTAGCACCCATACAGAAAAACCGTGTTCCATGATCACATCTGTAACACCAGGGGCATGGGATGGATTCAGATAGATCCTGGGAGCTCACTGGGCAGCTAAGTTTGTGAGCTCCGGGTGCACCGAGAGACTGTCTCAAGAAATAAGGTAGAAATCCATCAAGAAAGACACCTTGTATCAACCTCTGTCCTCCACACACATACACGAACCCACACATATACAGTCCCACATTTCCATGTATATACATACCCCACACTCACAACCTTTAAGAAGAAAGATATATTTGTGATGATTGTCAGAGAGTATAGATAAAAATATACATAAACACACCGGTGTGTCTTATATATCGATAAGAAAAACAATACTTATGCAACATTGAAAACGGAAAAAAGGAATGAATAAGTTGTAAAGTCAGAAGAAAAGCTCCCTGAATGCTTGAAATGCCAGTCAGGGCACGCTCGCTCACCACTCACCAGTGCTAATACGTCACAGAAATTAAAATAAACATAGCTCAAAAGGAATGGAACTGCCGGGAAATCCAATAGCTACATAGGCAGACCATGCTTTATAGAACACTCTATTTAGTAAACTCATACATGTACATTCACATACACAGACACACAGACACATGAACACATACAGACACACACATAGACACATGCACAGACATAGACACACAGACACACGCACACACACAGACAAATATACACAGACACACAGACACACGAACACACACAGACAAACATACACAGACACATACACACACACAGACACAAGCGCACACACAGAGACACACATGTGCTGCAAGTATTTTATTTAATAAACCCATTTCTCATCTCCATGAAAGATGTCAGGTGCTTAAGTAAAAAAATATTATCTTATATATATAATCTAAAATCTGGAAGCATCTTAAATGTCCAGTATTGGTAGAATGACTAAATAAGTTATATTTATCAAGTAGAATGCTCTATAGGTTGTAATGTGCATTTGAACTTTGCTTAGGTATCAGGTGACAAGGCAGGAAGGAAATCTGTAACTATTGTGATTCATACATTGTAAAAATTCATATATCTATGTGGATTGTCTTAGGGTTTCTATTGCTTCGAGGAAACACTATGTCCAAAAAGCAAGTTGGGTAGGAAAGGGCTTATTGAACTTACAATTTCACATCACTGTTCATCATTGAAGGAAGTAAGGACAAGAACTCAAACAGGGCAAGATCCTGGATGGTCCTCTGTGGATGCAGAGGCCAGGGAGGGGTGCTGCTTACTGGCTTGCTCACTGGCTTGTTCAGTCTGCTTTCTTATGGAACCCAGAACCACCGACCCAGGGGTGACACCACACACAGTGGACTAGGCCCTCCCCCATCAATCATTAAGAAAATGCCTTATATCTGGATCTTAGGGAAGCCTTTTCTCAATTGTGGTTACCTGCTTTCAAATGACTCTAGCTTGTGTCAAATTGACAAAACAACTAAGCCAGCAAATGGGTAAACATCTGTATCCGTAGAGGACGAGGAAGAGATTCATCGACTCGCATGCAGCTGTCTACAGCCATCAGGGATGATTTGAATTGTCATCTATGTGGCCTTTGTAACTTTTACCCTCATTTTTTGGTAGTAAATCTGTGTTATTACACTCATAAAGGTAATTGGCATTACTAAAGTGTGAGCACCTGTATTACTTGCATTATTACTGAATTTCTGTCTTTAGTTTCCCTCAAATATTGGTGCAGAGCGGAGAAGGTCGGTGCCTTCCTTCCTCTTGTGGTGTCTGGGCTAATGTGAACTGTGGTGTTGAAAGTTGTATGTGTCTCCAGTATTTGGACGGTGAGTCCTGGAGGGCTCCAAAGGCAACAGGGCCTGTAAACCATCCCTAGGAGCTTCACTGTTTTCTGGAGACAAGTCTTGTCATATCATCTGGAGTATGCTGGATGTCATCAGGCTGGCCTCGGTCGGACTGTGATCCTCTCAACTGCCTTGGAGTGTTAGGATTACAAGTGTGAGCCACTCTACCTGGCTATCCATAGACAGAAATGAGGAGACTACTTATCATGAAAGTAGATGTAAATACAATTGAGATGTGCTCTCAGGCAATCTTGTATTGTCATCCTACTGTCTTAAAAGCTATTTTTAATGGAAAAAAAAAATTCTGATTTCAATTCTAATTTTCCTAGCAGAACTTCTGCTTCCTGTGTTGAGATCAGGCCTTGAAGCTCTCCTGGGGCAGAGACTCTCTGTGGATCTGTGAATGAATGAAGTCTCCGTGGATCTGTGAATGAATGAAGTCTCTGTGGCAGAGCTGTGCTCCCTCCATGCATGAATGAAGTCTCTGTGGCAGATGAATGAAGTCTCTCCCCTCCCCCTGCCTGTCTGTTCGTTTCTGATTGTAACTTTACTCAGCCAGTGAGTTTTTCCTCTCACAGTTTGCCCATTAAGCATTTGGTTCTATTTTATTCTGAAGTTCAGCTGATGGAGATCTAAAGATCTAAAAGGAACATAGATTCTGGTACCAATTTGTCCAGGTATGACTGTTAATGAACTGGCTTTGTGTCCTAGAACAAATCACTTGATCCCTTTGTGTTTCACTTCTTCCTCTGCCAAACCCTGGCGGTAACTATCACAGAAGGCTTGAGGGCGTCCCGAGGACTAAACGGGTTTTAAAGTGAGACTCTTTTCACTCTCTAGATTATCTGGCACAGAATAGGTATTCTCGAAATTGCAACTGTGTCACTTTCTCCCCTAAAGACTGCGCATATAATCTTTTGTTTGCCATACCTACAGGGATAGGTCGTTTGTGGTTTCTACAAGGACCCAAGTAGTCCACCAACCATAACAAGTGCATTAACTTGATGTCTTTTAAGAAATGTTTATTTAAAATTATTTCTATGTTTGTGGGCATACGTGTATGGGTGCAGATGCCTGCAGAGATGAGAGGCCTCTGATCCTACTGGAGGTAGAGTTATAGGATGTCAGGAGCGACCTAATGTGGGCACTGGGAATTGAACTGGGATGCCCTGGAAGAGCAGTATACACTCTTAATTGCTGAGCCATCTCTGTGGCCCCTGAGCTTGATGTCTTAATAAAGCTTGATATTCTGTAGCAGTTCTTTGAAGCTCTCAAATCCATGTTCGCTTATCATTAGTTGAGGATTATCATGCCTAAGTAACGAAAAGAATGTTGTTTTGTTGTTGGTTTTTTTTTGTTTTTTTTTTTTTTAAAAACAAACTGCTTCTGGCATTGCAGAGATGGTTCAATGGGTAAAGTGCTGGTCATGTACATGTGACTGGAGTTTGGATGCCTGACACCTATATGAAAGCTAAGTGGACTTGGGAATCTACCAGTAATCCCAGGATACAGAAGGTAGAGACAAGCCTGGGTAGCTGGATAGCTTGACAAGCCAAATCAATGAGCTCGAGGATCTGTGGGAGACCCTACCTCCCTGTAGAAGATGGAGAACAATCTAGAAAGATACCCAATGTCAGCCTTGCTCCTCCATCCCCACTCATGTGAACATGCACTGACATGCACATATGTGTGCATCCACACAAGTGAACGCACACACCCCACATGAATACATTTGCAAAAGAGAAGCAAGAACGCTTTTCATTCTGCAGATGTCTGACCTGGCTTACTATAAAACATTGTCAGGAAACTCGTCCCATTTCCCCACTTAACAATTCATCGTTATAATCATCTCCCGATTTAGAATTTGTCTTCTTTAGACTCTAAGATTTTAGACTGCAAAAAAATGTTTTCCCTACATAAGCCACCTAAGTAACTACTGTTAACTATTTACTGAGAGCTGAAAAACATACTGAGTAGCTCCTTTCCTCTGGGGAACAGAGGTAATAGTTTATGACACTTTGTTACATTTCTTGCAATCTCGTCTTAGTACTTTAAGTTTTTAGGATTTTCTACCCTCCGAAGACGTCAGTAGTACTAAGATTGGGACCACTAGGAAAGTGGATTTAGGAGTTATATCCTTCCCAGTAGAAATGGCTGCTCTTGCTTTATGGCTTTGAAATATGCCACTAGACCTGGGTCACAGCATCCACTCCTTTATGCAAATGTTTCCCCACTGAATTTCATGCTCTATTTTAAAAAGTGTACCAGTTCGTGTCAAAGATAATAAGATCAGTTATAGGGGTGAACAGTTTATAGACTTTTCTATGCATGTTATCTCATCTAATACTTAAGTTAGACTACACTCCCCTCCCCTTTTAAAAGGTATATCATTTTTAATAATTAAATACAATTACATAATTTCTCCTTCCCTCTTCTCTCTTCAACTCCTGCCGCACTGCCCTCAGTCTCTCTCAGATCCATACCCTCTTTTTCTTAATAGTCATTACTACCAGTGTGAGCACTCATGCACATAAACACATAAATACAAACAATCTACTGGGTCCATGGTGTTGCTTGTGTGTCTGTGTCTTTAGGGCTGACTACCCGGTGTTGGATTGAGTTTTAGGGTGCTTGTTCTTGTGCTTTTCATGCATATCTGAATATTCTGATTTTTTTTAAAGGTCCAGAAAGGCAGGGCAAGGAGCCCTTTAGACCAGCCCTTCTGTGCCCTGCCACAGAGAACACCAGCTTTGCTCTCAGGCCCGTCTCTGGTGACAAAATTGTTTAGGCAGGCACAGTGTTGCCCTGGCATGTCCCTTACTGTGATAATCTGGCTTGTGGTAGAGCTCAGTGAACATCCACGCTAGCCTGTCATTGCTCTAGCCTGTCCTCTGTGCAGACTGTCACTGAAAACCAAGATCAGGGCTCTGGTTGCTCAGGGCTGCCTTCCTAGGCAGAGAACAATGGCTGCCCCTCCCCAATCTGCCCTTGCTGCAACCAGCACATCAGGATTATTTGCACCAAAATCCCGAGCAAAGACGCGTTTGTTCAGATCCGCGGTGTTAGAATATTGCAGTGTCTTGTGACAGGAAGGCGAGGCTCGGCCTTGATAGCACCAACTCCTCACTTGCTCCATCCTCACAACACTGGTTGGAAGGGCAAAGCTCATTTTTGGGCCAGGGAATTGTTGCCTGGCGTGCTTACAGAATCCATCTTCCTAAGTGTTTCTCCTTTCCAGTCACGTTTTACTGCTGGAGTTACTCAGCGAATTAATAGCTGCAGAAAATGCAGAGCTCTTTTCTTATTACATTCTATCGATCTGATTGCAGTGCCATTAATTGAAAGACTCGGGAAGTGTGATGGGGAGTTGAACTCTGGATTCTCCCTGTCTTTGGGTCCAGATCTGTCTGAAAGGAGCCTTTTGGTCTGACGTGAATTATTCTTTCTTTGTCAGTTCTTGTGAGAGCTTTATTCAGGCCTTGTGAGATTTACAATGTGAAAGCGTACACTGTCTCTGCCCTTAAAGGAAGATTCGAACTCTTAGTGTGTGTCTGTGGGCCTTCGAGGCGTCGGGAGTTAACCCATTTTGGACAACTCTCTTTCATAGATTACCTACATGCAGCAGAGAGGAAAAGAGAGACTCCCAGATGTGGAAGGCAGACATCTTGCGCACATATTAAGCAGTTTTATTTACAATGTTGCATGTTACAAGGTTGCTTTGGCATATTTCCACTCCCGATTCTCAGAATATATGAAACCCCAGAGAGACTGGTATGTAGTTAGAGATTTTGTTTATGATTATCTTGCTATTTTGATTGCTTAACCTACTTTCCCCATAGATTTCTCCCATAAATTCAAATTAACTTGAGAATTTTTACATACATCAGGTAGGTCTGCATGCATATTTCATAAGTACGTTAATATGAAAAAATTAAGGGGGGTCTTCTAAAATATGTCAATGGGGGGCAAAATCTCCATATCAGATTAGAACACACCAGATTTGGTTGCTTTGGTTCACAAAGTAATGCCCAGGTATTTGTGTAGTAGTTTATTACATTTTAATGAGGTGAGAGTTTATTATTTAAAAATTTCAGGCTAGATACCCAGATTTTCACAACACATTTAAATCTACCACAAAGGGTCACTCATCTCTTGTTTTTTTCTAGAATAATACAGTTTGGATGCATTGAAAAGTTTAGTATGGGTAATTAATAACACATGTCCAGCCTAAGGTTTTTACTCTTCCGGCTGGGCCTGTGCTAGAATTTTCTTCCCCAAGGTGTATCTGAATCCTGCTAATGCTTTTAGCCTGCAAAGACAGGAAGTGCACACACGGCCACAGCGCATGACCCTCCTTCTAGAACACATCTTGAAAATGTTTCGACTGCTTTCTGAGCACAGGGACAATGGCTTATGGTTGGGGGTGGGGGTGCTCTCCTCCTGCCTGACCTTTGGCTTGCTGAGAGATGTGTATGGCTACCCTGGGCTCTCTCAGCTGCTTTCAGGCTGCAGAGAAGGCGGCACCCACATTGGGAAGCAAAAGCTGTCGCAGGCTGCCTTGCCCATGACAGCGTGTCTAAAAATACATCCACCGAGATGCAGGCATATGCTCGCGCCTCGGTGTGCAGGAGCTCTCGCCTGTGTTTCTTGCTATTCCCATCTAAATGCTGGAGTGAGGAGTTAAATTATTCCAGAAGGCCCGCCAGGGTCTGATTTGCCACTGTCTGCTTCCTCGGTGCCTTTGAATGGGACCCTTGATCCAAGGCTTTCAGAAACCAGCCGGTGCTGATGGGGGTCCGTGACTTGGCGGTGGCGCCTGTTTGCTCCTTCTCTGTCTCGAGCATGGTTTTCTATCCTGCCGGGGAGGGCGAGAGCGCTGGGCAGAGGTGGCACCTGACCCGCTAGAACTCCGATGTCACTGCTGTGGCTGTTACTCCCCTCGGCAAGAGTCAAGGCGCACGCAGGACGGTGGGTCACCTCGCTGGCTATTTTGCACATTTCCTTTCTTCTCCTCAACCTTGTTAGTTTTTTTTTTTTTTTTTTTTCTAAGTGCCCAGGGCTTGAGGGGTTTCCTTAGCCCCTCTCTATCCTCGGGTCTATTCTGATTTGAATCTCTCTCAGGATTTGTAACACTTCCTCTTATTAGGAAAGCTTTGCTAGACTCGCATTCCCTGTCTCTGTAAACAGTTTTTTTTTTTTTTTTTTTTTTGGTTTGTTTTTTTGTTTGTTTTTTTAAATGATTTGTTGTTTTTGGGGTCTCTCTTTTGAATGTCAGCTCCAAATGTCTTAGCTTCTGGGGCTACCTCACACACTGAAACGGTTGTTGAGCTATTGTACCCGAGAAGAGAGAAAACAGAAATGGCTCTTCAGAGTGATAATCTCAAAAAGGAGATCAGAGAGACCACAGAGGACAGCCCGGTGCTCCTGCTTCAGCCTGGCAGAGAAAAGGAGGTCTCCAGGTGAGACGACTGTCTCCTTTACAGAGTCAGAGAAACATCAAGATACTTTGTGTCTCATTTAAAATGATTTTAATTCTAACAAGAGGCACTAATGAAAGAAATCCCATTTCCCATGTAGGAGAAACGAGAGGCACAAAGCACACATATGAAGGGCTCCAGAGCACACCATTCCTCTGGAAATTGGAAAGTGAGGGAGAGCGATTGTTACCTAGTCTCTCTCTCTCTCTCTCTCTCTCTCTCTCTCTCTCTCTCTCTCTCTCTCTCTCGTTTTTCAGATTAGCAGTATTTCTGTGTCCTTGGCCTCCGAAGGCAGTGCATTGTTTTTTCCAAAGGTTATGTGGAGGTTTCTGTAAAATGAAATAAAAAATTATTTATTTTATTTCAGACGGTGAGTAAGCTCAGAATGCATTCAGTACTAACCAATAGACATGTCCAACATAAGCTGTTATTCTCCATGAGCAACCAAACACCACACACACACACACACACACACACACACACACATCCTCCCCCTGAAACAAACACACCCAATGTTAGCCAAAAATCCAGACTGCCTGTAAATCTTGAAGTGCTTTCCTCTGTGGAGAAGAATGAACCTCCCCGGATGCTTTTCTGCAGCTGAGCATTTTCTTTTGCTTTTCTTCTCTGCTCAACCTCTCTTGCCTCTTTCTTAGGAGTCACTGAGACAAAGAACGTTAGCCACACAGTTACTTCCAGTTCTCTGTTACAGCTGGTTAAAATGGAGAAAGGATCAAATACGCTGTAAAGAGAGGCATTTTTGGTTTTAGTTCAGTTTAACGTATCTTATTTCCAACCATGCCCAAGGAGCACATGTGTTTGTGGATGTGCCACAGCTAATTACTTGGCTGGGTCTGTTCATAGCCAGAATAGGACATAGATTTGAGGGGTAAGTAGGAGGCAAAACAGAGAGGAGCTGCTGTGTACATCCCGTGTGCTGTGTGATGCAGCCGCTGGAACCTATGCACATCTTTCCAGCTTTGTCCCTTCAGAGGCGTTGAAAGTCTCAGCTAGTGCTGACTAATTGATATTTGTAGTCACGGTGATAGGCTCCTCAGGTCAGACGCACATGCAGATGTGTGTGTTGATGCAAATACCAAGGAACACACAGGCTCACTTCCAGGAGCAGGTGGTCTCCATACCAACGGAAGAGTGGTGGAGGTGATGGGGCATAAAACAGGAGAGAGGAGAATCACCCTGCAAAGAGCTCTAAAAAGCATCCGAGGATGCAGGAAGCGTCAGAGACATCCAACAATTCAAGACACCCTTTTTATTTTCCTTCTCTGCGGGACATCTCCATCCAGACTATTTGCAAAATAATAGTAATAATGATAATAACCTGGACAAGGTGAGAGCCCTGCATCTTAGCTCAGAATCCCTCTGGTTTCCTTCCCCTCTCTGCCTTGTGTTTCTCAGCTCATTGTCCATGCATCAGATGGCAGCCACCCTTGCTCTTGAATGCCAGTGTCACAGCAGGCCTGGAAAGGGGGACGAGGGGCAGCATTGTCAGAGCCGGGGGCCTGTCTATTGTCTTCTTCACTTTCACAGCTTTTCCTTTAATTTTTTTCCCCTGGGGCTTTCCTGTCCTAGTAGCCTCTGTCCAGGAGGAGGGAGAAAATTACAGGGCTTCATAGAATAGAGGAATGGAATGTTTTCATTGTAAGCTGGTTTAATAAACAGCTCAGCAGTGCCGTCCCCAGAATTGGAAAATCGAGCGAGACTGGAGGATTCTGGTGGGAGACGGAGGGAATGCTGTGGAGACTGCCTCAGCCTCCCTGCCCAAGATGGTTCCTTCTGTCACAATCCCTGTTGTGTGCTGTTTCTTTTTAGTCTTTAAAATGGTGAGAAAGGGCCTCCTCCTCTCTCACGCTTCCGCTTACTCCTTTATTGGTTCTGTGCAAACGTATGTGGGAATTTTAGGGAAGGCCAGAACTCCTGTGTATGTTCTGTTCTGAAATCAGTTCAGCCTGAGCCTGTCTGTGTTTGTCCTTTTCAATCATCTAAGTTTGCATGTGGAATTTCTGTGGTAACTTAATGAACTATGTCACACACACACACACACACACACACACAGACACACACACACACGACCATTGTTTGTGTAGGTATCTTTCTTGATGTTCTATTGTTTTGTGTCTTAATCTTAGCTGCTGTTTTGGGTGGTCTTTATGCGTGTTCTTCTGTGAACAGGTCAACTCCTGATAGCTCCCAAAGTAATCAAAGGTTACAGAGCCACACACCCAAATGAAATTCCTAGAAGTTACTTTAAATGTGTATTTGACAGAGCATGACAGTGTTGGGCTTTGCAACTTGCCTCTTTGACTTTATACAGCTTTTATCTCTACAAATAAGACCAACTCACAATGAGTCCGTACACAGTGATTCACAAGATGGATTAAATGCTAACTTTGTAAAAATAATTTAGCTACCAAACATTTTCATGCATTTTACAGACTTAAGTTTTAACTTGGAAAAATCTCTTGGCTCCAAGTGGCTAACTATAATTTACTTCCAAGGTTACGTCTAAGTAAAAAAAAATTCATATATAATGTATGTATATATGAATATATATATATATATATTCATATATACATACAAACACATACACATATTCAAAGTTTTTCTCCTTTTTCTCCCCTTCTGACTATTTTTCCCCTACTCTGGTTGGAGTCTAAGACTCTTTACTATTTTCAGAATTTGATAAATATTCAGCCTTTCTGTTATAAAATGTTTTTAAGTCAAAGGTGACTGTATCTACATGCAGAGACCACACTTTATTCAGAAGACATTCAATTAATACCATATGATGTGGGTGGGTGATTGCTGGTTAATACAAACTTGTTTCTTCCTTTTCCAAATAATGATAACAGTCTGGTTGTTAATGTGAGTGTGTAAAAATCTTTTGGATTCCCTAGGAAATCAGCTAAGTCTCAAGCCTGAGATCTTAGGTACATGAACATCCGGCCTGGTGAGCGGCCTGTGCATCCTTTCTCTTTCTCCTCTCAGTGATGGTATTACAGGATCTCGGGCTGAGCCACCTTGTCTTTCTTTTGTAAAGAGACAGTATGAAATATATATATATATATATATATATATATATATATATATATCCATATCCCAACAAAACAAACTTCTTGAAGAAATGCAGGGCAGGCTGCAGTGTGCACGAAAGGCTGAGTTTAACTGTGGCCACCCTGCCAGGCCACTGTGTAATTCCCAGTGTGTGTCTGCAGCCTGTGCAATCCTCGCAGCAGCTTTAGACCAGGCTTTGTGAGCAAGGACAATTTATCTGTGATATGGTAATTATAGATTTTTTTTTTAAAAAAGTTTACTTGGCCTTAAAACAAAATATTGCTACTGCTAGAAATAAAACCCAAGGCCTTGAACATGCTAGGGAATAGCCATTAAGATATATATATATATATATATATATATATATATATATATATATATATATATTCATATATATATATGAATGAATTATTGAGTAGTCATTTGGGACTGATTCAAAGTCAAAATTAAACAAGTGAGCTTTGGGAATGGGGAGATCAGAAGTCAGTCTCTCTGGCTTCTTCAAAGCTCTTTGGCCAGAGAGAAATGGAGCAAGTATCTCACTGGTCAGCGCTACTTTGGTAAAATCTGAGGTCAGCCAAATATGAGGTTGAGCTGTCTCTCTCTACCTTAAAAATGTCAGAAAAGCCATAGAGGTGGGTTCAAGTCCAAGGGTCTGTAGGAGTGAAGCTGTGGAAAGTTCTGTTTGCTCTTTATCAAGCCATTGAGTTCCACACAGGGCTGGAAGGTGTTTTCATGCCCATGGGGACAAAGTTGGAGAAAACTGCTCCTGGCCTGTGCCCTCTAGAGATGTTTAACTTCAGGGACAACTGGAAAGGAATTACTGAGTTTGGGACAGAGACAGATTCCCAAAGGTGTTAAAGGTGTAGATCCAAGTTTAAGTGTTGATCAACATATGTCATATGATCTTTGTAATTGTTTCAGTAGACATAAGACTTCAGGGTTTGGTTTTATTTTCTGAGACAGGATCTCGACACTGTAGCCCAAGCTGCTTCTTCACTCCCGACTGTCCTGCCTCAGCCCCTCAAATGCTGGGATTGCAAGTGCATACTGCTACACAAAACTTTTAAAACATATAGACGTCTCACTTGGACAGTTCTTTTTCATTTCTCTATGTGTGTTTCATGTGCACATGGATGCATGTTCAAATGCATGCAGGGACATGTAGTATGTGTGTGTATGCATGTGCATACGCACACACAGGTGGACATCAGGATTCGTTCTCCATCGCTTTTCACCTCACTCAAGGAGGTAGGTCTCTCAGGGAATGCTATGGTGGACAGATAGGTCTAGTGTCACTAGACAGCTTTCTTGGGGGGGGATTCCCCTCCATCTCTGTCCCTTCCACCTGGCACGGTGAAGTCGGTTCTGTGGATCCAAACTCTGGTCCACACACTTTACTTATTTACCCATCTCTCCAGCCCAGGGGCATTTCTTAATTGTAGGTTTGTTCTAGTTCCTGTACTTTTTTGTATTGACACTTCATTCGGCCAAAATATTAACTCATGCCTTTTGTCTCTTGGAACCTAAAATTATAAATATCTGGAAAAGTTTTGTTTATTGTAACCTTAAAGTAAGTGTATGTATGTGATTGCATATGAGTGCATGTGCCTACAGAGGCCAGCGTTAGAGCCTCTCAAACTAGAGTTATGTATGAATAGTTGTAAGCCACCAGATGTGGGTGATAGGAACCAAACTGAGGTTTTCTGCAACAGTAGACAGTACTCCGAGCCATCTCTGTAGCTCACAAACATTTTTTTTTTCTTTTAAGAAAGGACAAAATAGTTCCTTCTGACCTCGGGGGGGCTATATCTTATCCAGGATCAAACAATGGATCACAATCATTTGCACACAGAAGATAGAATGTGGTTCTTCATTACTCCTTACCCATAATGCCCTGATACTGGCATAAAGAACCTGCTAAAATGACAGAGCATAGCCATGACTTAGAAACTTGTTTCCAGTCTCATGACTAATTGAAAACATTTTCTCGTTTCAAAACTGTCTATCTATTGTTGAGATTGTCGAGTTCCGAGGCAATAGCATCTTTTGGACTTCTCTCGTATTAGTACTGGCACAATCTCTCTTTTCTTTCTCCAGTAGGGGAGACACAGGTGGCCTATCTCTTTGAATGCATGGCACGCCCTCTACTATCAAAGGCTAGGAAGCCTCTGCAGACCCAAGGTCACATGATTTCACTGTGATGTAGGGATCTTAGTTGTCAGGGAAATATGAGACTTCTGCTCAAAGAAGAATTGTTGTCAGGGCCAACCATAGGGGCCTACTGTCCCTGTGATTTGTGGGGATATAAATAGAAAAACCCTGGTGATTTGTCAGCTCAGCAGAGGGGTGGCACTTGGAGATGATGTTCCGTGTTCAAGGAGTTGAGTTTAAAGATAAGCAAATGTGAGAAACAAGGATGGTATCTACGGATGGTGCTTCGGCAATGGTTTGTTTTTCATTCCCAACCCTTTCAGGATAAAGTCTAGGGGTACACCTGAATCCCTGTATACAGACTGCCTAGGCAACCCTAGACCTTTGTGGGTTCTTTGAACATAATTATCCTATCTTGGCAGTTGGCTTGTTAAGTAGATTATAAAGTTCTCTAGCAGGTAAGAAACAAAGTGTGGTAATACATGGGATACATGCACATATGTGATGCTTACGCATTAAGTATAAAATATTTACAATAAATACTTTATTAACTTACTTGGGGGTGGAGAATATGCAAGCTACTGCACACATTTAGAGGTCAGAGTACAACTCACAGGAATTGGGTTTCTTCCTCCACTGGGTTAATTCCCAGGATCGGGCACGGTGACAGGCACTCTTATCCACTGAACCACCTTACCAGCCTTTATCTGTACTTGTAGTAAGAGAAGCAGTGAAGATCTGGGGGGTTCTTCCTCTTGCTACTTCTCTGCATACATAGTTAGAAATGAGGTGGTATGGAAATTAGTCACTCCATAACTGTTGAGAAGAAGTTTGTAGGAAGGCAATAAGAGGCATTCTCAAATGAAATCCAATCCTTCACAGTGTTAGCAACATCACAGGATCTTTCCCCTCTGCCCTTGGGAGCCTCTCATCCCATTTACCTCAGCCTCTGACAAGAAGAGACTGAAATGGTACCCAACAGAAACACCAGCATCACTGGCCAGTGAAGCCAGGTTGTCTAAGCGTAAGCTAAGAAATTATAGATAAGTGTATTTTATTCGATCTGTTTAAGGAAATCCATTATTACTGTGCAAAGTCATTTGGCAATGATAATCTGACTCATCTTCATGCTTTTTCTCCCTGGTATACATAAAGGGAAACTGGGGGTTCAGTGGAGTTTTGGCTTACCCACAATTAAGTAACACGTGGTGATGGGCTGGGGAGATGGGACCTTATATTCTGGACACAATGGCACACACCTGGGATCCCAACACTGTGAGATATGAGACAAGAATACATTTGGGCTTGTGGCCCAGCTAATCTAGCCAAATCTAAGTGTTCAGTGAGAGAATGTGCCTCAAAAGAAAAAAAAAAAAAGACAGAGAGCTGTTGGCAGTGGTCAGTGTCTGGAACTGGTGTTACAAGGCTGCTGGACTCTTACTCAAAGAACTGTAATAAAGATACACACAGATTGCAAAGTAGCAAGGGGGCTTAGTTCAAAAGCAAAGTGGTTGTATAAGTCAGAATACTCTGTTGAGACTGACAGCGATCTACCTGATAGGAAGAAAAATGCCCTGTGTTGGGGCTTCTTTTTTCTGGAGTTCAAAGGACATGGCAGTTTCTTGTTCAGGGACACAGTGCGAGTGGTTATCTGTTTTGATTGACAGGTTTGGATTATGCACATTTTTTTGCTTATTGCGTATGCCCCTTCTCACAATGCATCTGACTTTAATTACATGCATGTTCAATTATGCATAGGCATAAGAGGACAAATGGGGAATTCTCTCAGAAAAGTTCAGTCGGAGGGTAGAATTTGCCTTACTACGTCTACCCCAAAATAGTTCAAACCATATTGGTTTGAACTCATGGCTCCTAATCTAAGCTATAACTGGGGATGTTTGAATAGAAAAATGTCCATACCTGCTGGTTGTTAAGGGAAGTAGAAACTTATTTCATCATTCCAGGAGAGAATCTCTGCGGTCAATGCAGGTGGAGACTCTAGGCTGTGGGGCAAATTGTTAAAAGAGGGGTGTGCATTCATAGTAATAAGGTGAGGGTCCTAGATTGTCGGATACATCATTAGAGGAAGGGTGTGCCGTGTATACCAAACCAAGCACAGACTCATGTTGCTAAGCTGTTCTATGCCTTTGCCCACCTCACAGTGGTTAAGGAAGATGCCAAAAGTCATCTTGAAGCCTCCACACACAGAAAGATACACCCCCCCCACACACACACACACTCCTACTCCACATACACACAGGAACCTGTATCCACACATGCTAATAAAATGTAATATGTTGAGTCATGAGTTGAGCCTAAGCTCACGCCTGCTAGGAGCTTCTTGGTTCAGTGTGCATTGTTTCTCAAAGTCCCTTTGTTTCTGTAGGCTGGTTACTGTAATCAAAGACCCAAACTGGTCTCCAGAAACCCATGCTCAGCTGAGGTGAGCTTAGAAGGGAGAAATAAGTTCTAGCTCTAGCATTCTGCTGCATGGTAGGGAAGTGGCAGACTACAGAATGAGCTCAAGTTCTCATAACAGCTAGAAGGAAAAAATTGAGAACTTTCAATGAAAAAGAAAGGTAAATACTTAAGGAGATATTTATACTCTTATTCACACATTTATAATATATTATATGTTGACATAGCACATGAGACCCTATGAAATTATACAATTTTGTGCATCAAGTAAGTAAAATTCATAAATTAAAATGAGAAAAAAATTGATATACCTTGCTAGTTTCCTGGCACATAAATCAACCTTTATGTACTTCACTCGCATTAGCTAGTTCTTAAGATTTCTTTGTTCCTCATGAAAAACCGATAAAGCAGGGCAGAGGGACATCAGGGTGAGCCACATAAGAAACAGTGTGACTTCTCAGAATGTTTTCTCTCCAGTACTGCTGTCCTGGGACAAATCCTGTCCTTTCCTTGCAAGTAATTTTGGATTTTCCTACTTTTCTACTAGTGGCCTTTTGTTATGAAGATCAGTTACTGCGATCACTTAAAACTGTAGCAATCTGTTTTTCCACCTACTGCCAGCTTTTATAAGAATAATATGATCAGGGCATGGTACTTAGCTCTTGTCATATCACCACTTGGGAGACTGAGTCACTAGGATTGTTGTGAGTGAGTACAAGGCCAGACTGGGCTAAGAATAAAACCTTGTCTCAGTAACAAACAAACAAATACCCCCCCCCCCAACAACAACAACAAAGCCAATATGGAGACAAGGTTACATTTTTAATTTAATTTCTTTCTTTCACGAGTCTTAAAACTACTCTGCTATAGCTAATCACACAACCGAAGTCACTAACAAAAGAAGAAAAAAAAAAGTGGCTTGGGTACAGAACTGTAGTACAATCAATACTCTTGGAACTGTTACATAAAACCACAATTGTTAGGCGAAATTCACCTATGTCCCATGAATTTTACCTTAAATAAACAGTATAGCATCATTATTTTCTGACTCCCAAGTATTTTTATACTATAGGATCTTGGGAAAGCTCCCTGGTTTGTTCATGTCTCTGTTATCACGCATTATGACGGCCGCCAGACCTTCTCCCTCTCCTCCTAGTTTATAGCTCTGTCACTGTTGAACTTACTTTTTTTTGTTTAACTCAAGCTGATGCGATTTCCTAACATTTAGAAAACTTATTTCCTTGGCTGCTCATCAGCTAACTTAACGTATTGGACGGTGACGTCAAGGATGGCAGTAGGATGTACAAAGTCATGTAAGGAAGCTTGTGCTATCTTATGCAAACAATGTATAAAAAAGTGCGTGTTTCAAAAACATCACAGGTAATTATTATTGTTCAAAATAAAATACTACAAAATATATTGATAACTTTTATTTTAGCATTCATGGAATATTGGGTTTATTTGCATACATTTATCTCCTTAATAAATTTCCTAAAGAGAACTAATTTTCCTCCTTGCAGATGGTGGCAGGTTGAGGCTAGTGTGAGAAAAGGGAGTGACTTACCCAGGGAAGGAGGCTTAAGCAAATGGGTAGTCTCTTGAGCAAATGGGGTCTGGAACTGGTATATGGTTTAGTCTGGAACTGGTGTATGGTTTAGTCTGGAACTGGNTATGGTTTAGTCTGGAACTGGTGTATGGTTTAGTCTGGAACTGGTGTATGGTTTAGTCTGTGGGCAGAGGATGGTTTGGGGGAGGGGAGAAGGCAAAGAAAAGACTTACTCAAGTCGAGATAAATATTTGGACAATGGATGGATAAAGCAATCCTATGTTTTCTAACAGATTATAACTATGAGTGCTTGGAACGGGGGTGCATGCTTTATGATGGATAAAGCAATCCTCTTTTCTTTTCTTTTTATTGGTTATTTTATTTATTTACATTTCATATGTTGCCCCCCTTTCCGGTCTCCCCTCGGCAAACCCTGCATCCCCTCCCCTCTCTCCTTTGCGTCCATGAGGGTGTTCCTTCACCCACCCACCCACTCCTGCCTAACCACTCTAGCATCCCCTACCCTGAGGCATCAAGCCTCCACAGGACCGAGCCCCTCCTGCCAGTCCTGTGTTTTCTAATGGACTGTAACTATGAATGCATGGAATGGCAGTGCACCCCGTTGGCTTTGTACTTGTCAAAGCAGTGCTTGCTTTGACTTTTTTTTTTTTTTCTCAATTTTAGCCTATGTCCTTTTAACCCTTAAAAAGTTTACTAGACAAAATAACTATGATGCATGTCAATTTGGTGACTGTATCTGGGTAACTACTAAAAACAAACCAACCACTGATCCAGGTCCACGATCTGAAAACTGCAAAAGCAATGGATCTACCTTTCCTAGTGACTTGACTGAACCTGCTGAAAGCCCAGAATCAACTGCACAGGGAAATAGCCACTAAGAGCCTGAATCCTTCCTTTTCCGGCATCTACAAGATGTCTTTATCCTCTCCTAGGCAGGCATAGGCTTATTCAGCCAATAAAAATATGCTAATTGGTACTTGTTTGTTGAAGACTTGTTCTCAGTGCAGAGATGGAGAAGATAATGCTGAAAATATGAGAATAATAAAAAATGCAATATATATAGTACATAAAATATAATATCTATTAGTACATATAATATATTATCTATTATATCTAATAAATATAATACAATAAAAATATAAGCTATATTATATAATGTATATAGTAAAAGGTGCTCAAGAAGTCTGTCATCTGTAAAGAGATGATGATGAATTCAGTCCAGTTCTCACAGTAGCAGCCTGTAGACACTTCACAGGTCTTGGAAAGTTTCTGGAGGGGACAATCTAATCTGAATCTTATATTTACTAACATCATGCTCGTGAATGGGACTCAAAGGAGCAAAAAGACACTGTCTATATTTGAAGATATTGTGGTCTAGTTTAGAAGACATGCAGGACCTTAAACATACAACATACGGGGTTGGCATAGACAGTAGACCACGATAGAAACATGAAATCTTACCCAGGAGTCTGAAGGATAAATCCTTATACCTTTGAGAGTCCAGCAAGTCCGGCCAAGCTATTTGGAATTGGCACTAAACAGAAGTAGAACCCGGCGAGCAAAGTGGTGTGGAGACTTAGAGAGATCAGAGACAGACTCACCTGAAAGGGACTAGGAGTTAGTCAGGCTTCAAGGGAGGTAGCGTTGGCTGTAAGTAGTGAAGGTTAAGTAGATCTTTCTCAGGCAAGGAGAGAGGGAGATGAAAACAGAAGGGATTCTGAGAGGACATAAAGATGAGATGCGAAGCATGGGCTTGTGAAAGCGTGTGGTGTGTTTAGGGGAAGTGGATCTCTTTGGGTTTGTCTGTAGCTGGTGGTGAATGGAAGGAAATGGAGACTTTGGAAAGTGACCTGGGTAGGAGAGCAGGCTGGAGAGGAAAAAGATTAAGAAGCAGTATTCATTAAGGGTGGGCAACATCTCAGAACAAAATGAGAAGTGTGTACAAATACCCAAAGCTGTTTTCATCTTCTGGCTTTTGTCTTCTCTACCCGAGCATCTGGTATGATAGGAGGTGCTGAGGAAGTAAGCAGGGATATTTTGGTAAAGCTTGCTAATACGTCATCATTCCAAGTCTGATGTTAAAATGATGACATCAGTGATGCTTAAGTTAGGCATGAGGATGGTGGTAAGGAAAGCTGGATCTGAGAAGATGGGCAAAAATCAGCAAGCAGGACGGGCTGTAAGATGCTGATGTGGAGAGGAAACATTGTAAATACTTAAATATCCAGTTGATGTGACCAAGATGAATCCAAGAAGGGAATCAGGGCATCAGCACAAGATTCTGGGCTCTGCTAGATAAGTGGTCTTGGACGGTAGATTGGCTGTACTATATAGAGTATTAGACTTTTGAAGCACTTAAAAGCATAGATGTGCAAGTCAGTTGTGAAGCAGTACAGGTAAGTGTTCAGCGACGGCAGCAGAAACCCAGAAGCAATGGACAGCTGTGCTGGTGGGGACAGAGAAGTGTTCCTGGAAGGGGGAACTAGATTTGCTTCTTACAGCACTAGGGAAGTGTTACCTCAGCAGAGGAGGAGGGTTACAATGGAGATGGAGGGCCAAAAGTGTTCGAACACTTCAAAAGGGCAGGCCTGATACAAGGGACTGAATAATAAAACTAAGTACCCTGCCATTTACCCCTTACCTACAGCCAGAGTCATTATTACCCTAATTTGTAGATGAAATGGATTCTGAGAGGTTAAATAAAAGTCTCAAGTGGTTCCAGTTAGTATACTAGAATATTATACAAACCCTTTACTCACTAAAGTCTTGTTCTGATTGGTTAGGATAAATGTCCTTTAAGGTAGGATCTTCTCTTTCTCCAATTTAATTTGATTTTTAAAATATTTTAACTTTTTAATGGTTAATTATTGTTATACCTATATAATAACTATTATTAATTGTTTATTATTAATCTTCACTGTGCTTATGTATTGAATGTGGAGCTGCTATGTGCATGCTTTCCCTCATGTTTTGTTTGGGTTATCAGGGGCCATTTGTGCTACCATATGAATTTTAAGGTTGTTCTTTTTTTTTTTCTTGATTATTTTAGTTGCATTCTGTCTCTTAGGTATCTCCAAAGGAGTAGAAATTTCAGAAATCTTGAGTTAAACTGAAATTATTAGTTCTTGTGTGCATCAACTTAATGGTTTCCCACTAATGCTTAGAATTGAACACAGGAGAGTCATGTCAGATTCAAAAGCCCCTCTGAAGGTCTTCTGACCTAACTAGCTCACGTAGAGGAAATAAAGAGAAAGAGGGAGAGATGGGAAGTCTTGCATCTAGTTAGAAGCAAAGTGGGAGCTCAGCTTCTCAACCAGATCTCAAATCACATCGCGAGATCTGAAAAATCCGCATACATGAGTATAAGTCAGTTCTCCTGCCTCTGAGCTCCCTAGAATTAGATGGAAATAAAAACCATGAATAGGCATTGCATGGGGATTAATAGGCAAAAATTCCTGGACTTTTTTTTCAGTAACTAAGAGAAGGCTGATGAAGGAAGCCAATGTAAGAATTGATAAGCAATTCATCCCAAAACAATCCCAACAAGTACTAAAAGGCCAAGGGACGTGAATGTGGATGCCAATGGGGTTGAAAGGGGGAATCACCTCTTTTATTCCTTATAGATGTCAAATATAGTCTTGACCTCTTAGGACAAATAGGAGCAGTGGTTCTCAACCATTTTAACATTGAGACCCTTTAATACAGTTACTCAAGCTGTGCTGACCCCCAACCATAAAATTATTTCATTGCTACTTCATAACTGTAATTTTGCTGCTGTTATGAATGGTAATGTAAATATCTGTTATGTAAGATATCTGATAAGTGAGCTCTGTGGGGTTTGCACCCCACAGGCTGATAACTGCCCTGGAGAAGAGGAAATGCTATCTCAAGCTAGATACCAGATGAGCTGTGAAACATAACAAGGGTCTGGGGATGAGGTATAAACTTCTCACAAGGACTGGTTTGTTTTTCTCTGGCTACTTGCTCTCTCTCACCTGAGTTCCTGCCCAAAGCTAGTGAGCCTTTTTTTTTTTTTTTTTACACCAGTAAGCTGGGGAGAGAAATCCCTGGAGAATATTTCATGCTCTCATGGATGTTGAGATTCTAAGCTGGACAGACCCTGATATGGCACCAGTAATGACTGTTAGCCATGGCTGTGTCACCACCATGTGGAGCCAGATGGCTCATCTGGTCCCTTCAGCCTTAGCTGCGGGAGTCAGTGAAGCCCTACTATGCATGTGGGGGTCTCATCTTCCCTGGTTCTTGCTAACAGGGTCTATTGGGTTCAGCTTCACTCTGGCCTTCCATGTTTGGTCTGTCTGCATATTCTTGGAGATGACCACAAATGCACTTTACCCATAGCATCCTATCCCCACTTTCAAAGCAAAACTGAAAGCAGATTCTTACATGTACCTGGAAACAGTCTACCATTGAGTTAACAGCTTCCTTCCCCCACTCTCCAAACTTCACATGTATCTGCTTATCCTATACTGCTCACAGTTGTGTCAGGGTATGTGTATATGTGTATGTGTATGTGTATGTGTATGTGTATGTGTATGTATGTGTCCATGTACATATATTTATGTGGATGTGGTAACTTATGACTTAAAGTCATCTTAAACACATATTTTTTTCTTTAAAAACCTTTACTTCTAAAATTAGCATATAAAGAAATGAAGTCTCTTGGGTGTGTGGGTCTATGATTTTAATTCCTGTTTGGAATCATCACTCATAGCAGAACACTTGCCATCCTAAATGTTTTCCCATACCATTGCTTTGTACTCACATACCTCTGCCATGTCCTTAGAGCCTCAAATTCGCTGAGAGTAGTGTATTAATGGAATTAGAAGGTAACACTTGGCGGGGTGGGGTGGGTGGATTGTGTCCTCCACTCAATACAATGTCCTTTAGCCTTGTCCGTATTGCTCTGTCAGTAACTCTTTTCATTATTTGAACAGATCCTAACTATTTCATCCACATCATTGTTGAACTAGCATTAATCCTGTCTCAGCATCTTGAGTGTTGGGATTACAGTCATAAGTTACCACATCCGCATCCAGCTAGAACTTACTCGCTTTTGTAGCTCGATAGTGTTCCGTGTGTAACTACACTGTTCTTAGTCTTCCATTCATGGATTATGGGGCATTTTAATTCCTCCCAGCTTGGAGTGACTGATTGCAATAATATCCCTCTGCTTATATTTGTGTGATTATAAGTTAGTTGTTTTCCTCTACAGTAACTGACTGTAAGCGTACCTCTTAGTTTGGATCACTTTCCCCTTTTGAACTTGAGTGTGCTCCACCCCTTGGTCTGCGCTCAGACTCAGACCTTTGCCTTTCCTTACGGATGAGCAGGCCTTGTGGACCTTCTCCTTCTCATATCTTCCCTTCCACAGCCTTTCCTTGGTAAATGAGGAACTCCCAGAGCACAATTCGAGTGGAGCCCATTTTAATTCATCTAAATGTTCTCAGCTCCATATTTGTTGTGGCTTGGATTATTGCACCAGTAACGTAGTACCCTCTGCTGGCTGGTTCACAATGCTGGCTCCATGCCTGTGATTTAAACAAAACAAAACAAAACCCTATAGGTGGAATGGAAACAAGCGAAAGGAATGGGGTGGGGGAGGAGGGGAGAGAAGGGGGAGTTGTGGGAACTCCCATAGATATAGCAACCTGACAAGTGCACTTCATTTATTTGATGCTACACATATAGATACATGTTGCAATCTTTTTATGGAGCCTTACAATATTGTCTTCTCAATTGTAGGCAAAGATGGGCTGTCTGGAAAGCTGGACCCAGCCTGGAGCTTGCCACCCAGATTGCTATTTTGTGAAACCTTCTGCATACAAATGACTCAGATCCAAACATTCAAAAATGATCTCGGAGGGCCATCTGGTTCTCACTGGTTCTCAAAGCTTCATTCAGCCCAGGGTGTGGATCCGGTTCAAAAGATAGAAAGAGCTTTTCACAGAGAAAGGTCTAATGTGTTCCACGGACCAAGGCTGCAAGCTAGCTTTTAAAACCAGCCAGCCATGATGCTCTGAGGGCTGGTGGATGATGACTTTCATAGGTCAGTGGAAGTCTGATAAATATTTAATTGATGATGTGGTTGTATAGTGGTTTGAACACACACACAGACACAGATGCAATTTCGTATCATCAGGAAGCATGTGTTAATTTGTTTGGGTGTCTGAATCAGTCTGTGATTTAGACTGAACCAGCATGTCAGGCAGGCCACGAGGTCTACCAGAGCCGTGTAATCTTTGTGATAAGTCATTTTTAATTCGTGAAGACAATACTGTCAACCTTGCAGTCCAGATGCTGGTGTCGATCGCCTTTGCTGTTTGCATGGCCTGGCTGCTTGCCTTCCTGATCAAAGGAAGGTTTGTGTCCTCTGAAGCCAGGGGATGGGGGATGCTCCTTTGGGAGGCTCACAGCACGAACAGAAATGGGAGCTTGTGTGATCTCAGCCTCAGCTCTGGGCTACACCCACGTTCAGAGACGAGGCATCGGGGCTTAGCAAGTGAAGTGCATGCAGTCTCGGGTGGGGTACTTGATTTACTTCTCATTTCTGTGGGTTTCACTGACTCATCTGACAGCAGTGTTCAGGGAGAAATGTGTGTTTCCATTAATGCAGTCACACCAACCCAAAACGTAGCACATGTTGTAGTCTTGAAATTTTTTTTTTGTTAGTGGCATCCCATACTCTAGGAGGAAGAGTTCAGGAATGCAGAGGCTGCTGGCTCCCTAAACCCAGTACAGTGCTCAGCGTAAAGAAGATATTCAAGGGAGTTTGTTAAATACTGGGGGCAAAACCCAGCTTGTTAAGGGCACCCATGTGTGAGATGGCGTGGGTGAAGGTTGGGACCTTGGTGCGGTCATTGTACCCCTACTCTAGGTGACTCGGCTCTCTCTGTTCACTCTTAGTGAACCCTGCACTGGACTGACCTCATCTTTCCGAGGCTGTGATATTTCAGGAGAGTCTCATTATTGCTGAACAACTGAGACCACCAGGAGCCAGGTCCTAAGTGCAAAGAGACTGGTAAGTTTCTCCAACAGATAACGTTTGTTTTCAAAACCAAACAACTTCAGTTGACCTTACTCACCAGGCCTCTTCCAGGAGACAGGAAACCTTTCTGCAACCAAAGGCAAAAAAAGTCAATGATGGGTAGTGTGCTTGTCTGTCCTAGTGTGCCTATTCTATATGACAGAGCATTTTAAGTGACTTCTTTAAGTGATAGAATTTAACACTCTTGATTTCGCAAGCTCTTGACCAGTGGTTCTCAACCTTCCTAATATTGAGACCTTTTAATACAGTTCCTCATGTTGTGGTGACCCCCAACCACAAAATTATTTTCATTGCTACTTCATCATTGTAATTTTGCTACTGTTATAAATCATAATGTTAATATTTTTGGAGAAGGTTTGCCAAAGGGGTTGCAACCCATATGTTGAGACTCACTGCTCTAGAAAGAGCCTTGATCTTCAGAGAAGTCTTACAGGCACTTGGTCAGCATTCTTTAGCATGGCTTCCCTTTTGTGTGTGTGTGTGTGTGTGTGTGTGTGCAATTCACAATGGTGTGTGTGTGTGTATGTATGCATGTGTGTATGTTACATGCATTTTTATATATTTATGTATGTATGGAGGCCAGAGTTCACATCAGCTGTAATCCTTGATTACTCTTTGCCTTGTTCTTTGAAACAGCATGTCTTGCTCAGTCTGGAGTCCATCAGTTCAGCTACATGGGTACTCAGTAATTGTATGCAGGGAGTGCAATACCTGTCTCTGCCACACCACCACTGCTAGGATTACAAACACTGTCATTGTACTTGTCTCTTAGATGAGTGTGGAGGATTTGAGCTTAGGTTCTTGTGGTGATGTAGGAAGCACCTCATTCTCTGAGTTGTCTCTTGAGATCCATGCTGAATCTTGAGATTTCTTTGTTGAGAGGGTTTTCCTGTGTCTCTTGGGTGAATCCTTACAGTACCAACTGGTCACTGCAGACCTATGTTGGCTTACATAGAGGTTACTGATGATGGCAATTCTAATGTGTGTGCTTATTAATATACAAGTTACCATCTTGTCCATTTTGGAGCGAAAGTATAGTCGTGTTAAATCATCCATGTCACTGAGCTACTGTCAATACTAGCCATCCACCAAGTTGTTTCCATCTGCAGAGTGGACTCACAGCAATTAAACAATACTTCTTTCCTTCCTTTCTTTTCCCAGACCTGGAATCCACCCTTCTGCTCTCCATCCCTATGTGTTTGAACTGCCTTGTGTACCTCTCATATAAGTGGATCACTTGTCTGTTGATTGGCTTATTATAATACAGAATAATGTTTTTTTAGATCTAGGATACCATAACACACACCACACTTATTTTCATTTTTTAAAGGCCCAACAATATTTTTATTTTGTTTACATGGCATGTCTCAAACCTCAATTCATCTGCCCCTGGACATGTGGTTTCTTCCTTTTCTTTCATTGGCTTAAAATGACTCTACTGTGAGTATGGGTGCCCAGGTTTTCCCACCAACTTCCCAATTTCAGATCTTTTGGATAAATGACCAGGAATGGCATTGAGGGATTAAACAGTTCTTGTATTTACAATTTGTGGAAGTTCCACCCATGTTTTACATAGTAGCTGCACCATTTCACACTCACTAAATATTCCAATTCTTTGTGTTTCTCATCAACACTTCTTATGTACCAACACTTTTGCTGTTTTCGTGTGTGTGTGTGTGTGTGTGTGTGTGTGTGTGTGTGTGTGTGTGTCTTTAACTTAGATGCCCTAATGGGGTAGAGTGGATCACATTGTATATTTGATCTCCTTACTTCTAACCTTTTCTTTCCTTCATTCCTTCCTTGCTTCCCTCCCTCTCTCCCTCTCTTTCTCCCTCCCTTCTTCCTTCCCCTTCTCTCTCCCTGCCTCCCTCCCTCCCTTCTTCCCTTCCTCTTCTCAGTACTGGTGACTGAATTTAGGACCTCACAGGCATACTAAGGAGGCACTCCACTACTGAGACCCAGCCCAAGCCCTCTATTTGCCTTTCCTTTTGAGATGGTCTCACTAGGTAACCCAGCCAGGCCTCCAACTCGTGATTCTCCTGCCTCGGTCTTTCCTAGTACCAGGGATTGCAGGCTTTTACCATCAGACATAGACGATCTGCATTTCATTAGGGTTCCATTATGTTAAACTTCACTTCAGGTGTGTCAGTCTTCTTTCATCTTTAGAGAACTTTCATGTTCCGTGTCTGTCTTGGAATTGGCTTGTTTGTTTGCAGGTGACATGTCATATTTCCCTTCTGTACTTCAGGTCTCGTATGAGACACATGGTTTGAAAATACATATTTTTCCATCTAGAAAATTGTCTTTCCCATTTTGTTACTCTTATCCTGTTAAATAAGTTTTTATGTAGTCTAGCTTATTTAATGTTTCCTGGGTTGTCTGACCTTTTGGATATATATATATATATATATATATATATATATATATATATATATATATATATATCACCATTCTAAATGCATTACTAGCAAGTTTCTCCTAGTCTAAAAGTCTGATAGTTTTAGGTCTTCCATCTATCCTCTGACACTCTGTTTTCATCTCCCAACCCAGATCCAGATAATGAACTTCCTGAGCTTAGAGGCTGCAAATGAACTTTGCAGTCCTAGCACTGAGACACACCCTCAGCAAATTATAACAGGATAGGACTCCTTTACAAGCTATTACGAGGATAAGTCAAATGATAATTTCCCATCTTCATAATACTTACAGTAGTTTCATGAACTTTGACCACCATTGAGGATCCCAGAGAACTCTTTGCATTAAAAGGATAACTTTTGTCTGTTATTTATTTACTTCCCCCAGGGATGCTTCAGTAGACTGTTTGGGCATTTGTGATGATCCCTCTGCTGTTGCTACACCTGGCTCAGGGTCCCTTCATCATGAGGCCCATGCACTTGGGCCTGTGCTGATGACAATACCTTGTCAGGAAGGCTGTGTCTTTCATCTACACAAGTGCCTAAAACCCTGCCTGACCACTAGGGAAGGAAATATTGAGTGGGGTGTTAGCCACATCAGTCTCATGGCCTTGGGGAAGCTATTCACTTCTTTGAACCTCTCTCTATTTTCTGTAGACAGTGAGAGGGCACAGTTTGAATAAGTACTTCCTTCCACTTCCAAGATCACAGAAACTTAGGGGCTGGGTGATAGGTCACGTTTAAGAAGAGTAAAAATTCAACCACCTCTGGGAAGAACCAAATCTAGGACTCAACATGATTTGGCTTCTTAAAGGAACCTTCCTACTCGCAAGAATGATGGAGAGCTACATGGAAAGAAGTCTATGACTTGGCATTCTGAGTTATGATCTTTTTTTTTCCCCATAAGGGCTGGTGGAGGTCGAAAGCAGAATACAATTACCATTGTACTTGCTGTAGCTATTAAATCGGGGACATGGAACTTTCAGCCACTCCAGAACACAGAAGAGTTGAAAACAAGAGAACTCACTCCTGTTATAGTTTCTATCTTGAGTGTCTTCCAAAGGCCCGTGTGCTGATGGCTGGGCTGATAGCCTGTGGTCCTACTGGGAGGAGATAGAGCCTTTAGGAGGGAGGTAGAGTCAAGTGGAAGGAAGTTAGGTCACTGGGGCTAGGTGCATGGGGGAGACATTGAGACTGTGCCCTTTGGTAGGGATGACATGAATAAGTACCTTCTGCCACAGGGTTCTGCCATGATGCACTTTGAAGCAACAGACCCAAAAAACAGAACTGACACTTGTAAATTCATGAGCCGAAATAAATCTTTACCCTTAAAAGTTGGTTGCGTCAGGCATTTTGGCATGGTGATGGAAGCTCAGCTGACACAGTTACAGTGTTAGCCAAGACCACAGGTATTAGCTAATGTTCAAATCCCAGGTCCACCACGTTTCCTTGGTGATTTTCAACCATATTTGAAAAGCAACTGAAGTTATCATCTCCCACGTAGATCTGCTATCTGTGGGCTGGATTCCTTCCACCATGGCAATCACTGGGGCCTTCTGAGGTGACAATTAGGCCATTTTTATGGTGCCAATCGCATAGCAATAATGAGCAAATAAATCATCAGGGAAAGGATGGGATTTACTACTCTGTTTTACATCTATTTTTATGTAACAGGTAGAACATTTCTTATACAATATATTCCCTTTTTCTTAGGAGAGAGTGAAGAACTTTTTCTTTCTTCCTAAGTGGCAGATACTCTCATAGATGCTTACATAAACCATCAACCCCCAGACAGTCCTTTGGGGACACATTTGTTGGGATGGGATGCTTGATTCTCAGAGAGGTTATGTGACTTGCTCAAGGTCACACAGCTGATATTACACACAGCAGAACTGGTCTTTTCCCACTGAGTTTAGAGCAGACACACTCTGTGGCATATCCGTGGACTTGAACATGATGCCAGGTTGACATGTTCTCTGTGGAATGGGGACCTGTTTTCCTGTAGTCTCAATGTTGAAATCATTCATTTGTTTATTTCTTTTGGGACTCCCCACCCACTCAAAGAGAGCCCTTGTCCTTTCAGGGCTGAGTTTTATCCTTGCCGGTAGCACTTATTCTCATTGAGAACACTGCACTTGGTCCGATTTGGGCAGCAAACAATTCTGTTTGAGACCGAGACCCAGACACACATGTGCAAGGCTTCATCTGTCTGTGATCCTGGCTTTCAGCTTTTCTTTTTCTCCCTCTTTTCCTTTCCTTTGACATCTCTCCAAGTGTTCACTATCTCTGGGGCCCTGGTGAGTCTGATGGTGTCCAGATGCTCGCTCAGGGGCCTCTGGATTCACAAAAGGCCAAGTTGACATCCATTCTGCATCTGGCTTATTTGATGCCAGAAGAGTGAGTACTGGAGTCTCCTGGGGGAGCCAGGAGAGATTTGCCTCCTGCAGAGGTTTGGATAAGCCCCAGCTAATCTCCATGGCTTCTTAAGGGTACACCTGCTTGTCTGCCAGCCAGCAGCCTCCTTGCTCATTTCCCGTGGGAGGGCTGGGGTCAGAGGTTCTCCAGAAAGCCTTTTATCTCCCTTTGCCCCCCTCTCCCCACCTCAACAGCACCTGGGTCTGTACATAAGACTTCCTTTGAGAAGAGGTCAAGACACTGTCCCCCACCAGACTGGGGGCCAATACCCTTTTCCTTCCTTTTAAGGCGGCTTGCTTGTTGCATCTCTCTAAACAGGCATCCAATTCAAACTTTATCATGCGTGGCTCAGACTTGATCACACTAGGGATAAGCTGATCTGAATTAGTTTCAAGGCTGCTACTGGGCTCTGAACAGGTAATAGGTGCTCAGGAAACAAATGTTCATTGGGACCAGCTCACCAATCCAGAAGAGACACAAGCCCGATCCTGTCAGAGGACTCAGAATCATCTCAGCTTAGCTGTGAAAGGGGTGGCCTAGCATTCCCCAAAGCACATCTTTCCCCTGCCCTCTCCGGTTTTGTTTTTTGTTTTTCTTTGTTTGTTTTTTGTTTTCCTATTAGCAGTTACAGTTGATCTGTTTTCTATGAGCATTTCAGCTATGATAGGCGGTAAGTCATTGTTGTTTGGCATGGAATATCAGGGTTTGAATTCTCTCTTGTTACCCTTTCTCCTCATGCCCCAGCCCCATTGTATTGTGCTCAAACACAGATCGTTATTAATGGTAATTGGATGAGTGTAGCTTGGGCGTTTTAATTAAAACAGCAGTGATCTTGCCTTGAACTCACTAAGCGTGGTACAGGTTTCAAATTCTACTTCCCCCCCTAAATTTACTAACATTTATGAGACCGAGCTGAGACAGCATGAATATCCAGGCCTGTGGGAGCTTCAGTGTACTTGTAAAGACAGGCCACTGAATCTGCTGCGTAATTAAACGAACCAGTTTGTCTGATAGGTGGATGGCCAAGTTAAGTCCTGAAGGAAGAAACAGATGTGTGGTACTGGTTGCCTGGGATATGGATCAGCTATGATGTCACAAGCTTTTGTGCAGTTGATTTCATTTCCCTAAACCGGTGTAAAACAGGAGGATTAGTTCATTTTCAAAGGTGAGGGACGGGGACTTGAAGGCATCAGTGATCTGATGGATGGCTCCTATGCTCTAGACACAGAGCTTGCAAATCATAATACACTGAAAGCTGGGAGCAAAAGCTAAACCAACCTTGACCTCCAACATACTCAGTCTGTGTGCAAGCAGATACTTCAGTAGGGGTTGTGGCTTTTAATGCTTCATACTACAAAGATGCTATTTGTGTGTGTGTGTGTGTGTGTCTTTGTATGTGTGTAATGTATATATGTGTGTATGTATATGTGAGTGTCTATGTGTGTGTATGTGTGTCGGTGTGTATGTGTATATGTATATATGTGTGTATGTATATGTACATATGTATATGTGTGTATGTGCATGTGTGTATACATGTGTATATGTGTGTGCATAGGTGTGTGTGTGCATAGGTGAGTGTGTGTGTGTGTGTGTGTGTGTGTGTGTTGCTAGAGATCAGAACTTGGGCCCTTGTACTTACAAAGCAGGTGATTTATAGACCAAGCCACCTCCCCCAAAGTGAGGAGTTTTTCAGTTAATATTTTTTAAAGGTGAAAGAGCATAGTATTAATATCTCTCTCTGCTCACTGCTGATTTGCCATCTCAGGCCCTAAGGAGACTGGAAAGGCTGGGTATTACCGTTTTAGCAGAACTGCTTTGCCTTCTACTCTGCCTGCAGCATCTCATGAGGAGACTCTGCACTGTGTCTCCTCTGACACTACGTACACACACACCTCCACACCCCCCTTCCCCAGTACAAACAATGAGCAGACTGAAACCAAGGAGGAGATTGAGCTCTGGGCCCATAATATTGTGGCCTAAAGTAGAAAATATAAACACCAGTGCTCTGTACAAGATAATAGCATAATAGGATAGGCGAGAGAGGCGGGAGGCTGAAATGGCCCTGGAGATGCTGAAATTCTGGGAAAGTAGGGCAGTATGAAAGCAGAGAGCATCCGTGAGACCTGGGCAATTGTGAGAAGCTCTGCTGAATACAATATGGAGATCTTGTACACAATATAATACGCAGTAATAAAGAAATCATAATCTGGTCTTACAGCTCTCAGGCACTCTCTGTTTGAAATGTCACCATCCCAGCCACCGATGCAAGACTATCCAAGGTTATAAACAGCCAAGCTATAAATCACCTCCTATTTCAGATAATTAAAGGTGCAGAAAATAAGAATTTAAAGGAGTGATGTTCCTTTTCTTCCTCGATAGACTTGGCTGCTCGTCACTGGGTGCGCTCTTTCTTCATCCCATGCAAGCTCGGGCACAGCATCTGTAGAGCACCATCCGAGGGATTGGGGAAGGCAGTACGTTCCAGTGAGAGTGTAGGTGTGCCAGGAGGGATGCTTAGTATATTGAATGTCACCTCACATAGCCCTTTGACATTTTTAATGTGGTATCATCATCTCTGTTTAAGCTACAAAGGGCTGGGGACACAGCTTAGTGGTAGAACACTTGTCTGGCATATGTGAGGCCTTCAGTTTGATACCTAGTGTTACAAAAGGAGAAAGAGAGGCAGGATGGAGAGAGGGGGTAAGGAGGAAAGAGGGAAGGAAGGAAGAAAGGAAATAGTGAAGGAAGGAAGGGATAGAGGGAAGAGAAAGGAAGAGGAGGGAAGGGGAGGGAAG
>NC_034599.1:36520843-36522384 GCF_900095145.1 Mus pahari
AAGGGAAGGGAAGGGAAGGGAAGGGAAGGGAAGGGAAGGGAAGGGAAGGGTGAGGAAGGTTTGGTGTAGTAAAGTGACATTTAGAGGTACATCCAAGAATCCATTTCTTCTTGGACAGCTTATTGCTCTTTTCTCTATCTTCTTTACCTGCTTTCCCTAAAGATGGAAAAATGCATGTCTCAGCTCAGACTCCTTCCTAATTATCCATCACTCTCTGGCATAAAATTTGTTCACTGATTCTGGAAATCCTTAAATCATATCTCCATCTCTAGAAATCTGAAAGGCATGTCTCTATTCTAACTTGAATTGAAAGGCACAGAAGAGAGCTTAAGAGAGTGGGTAAAATGCTAACTCCTAGAATATACTTTTCTTTTAGCACTGTCTTTCCGTTAACACTTGAGACCTTATACTGTATTAAATAATGTCTGCTGAAGTTTACAATGTCAACCCAGAGGTGCTGTTAGGGCATGAGTCGTGGAAGATGACCAAAGCAGAGTAGAGAAGACAGTAAGGTCTGAAAGTCCCAGGAGCATGGCCTTGAATCCTTGCATAACCAGATTGGAGGTTTGGGAAAGCTGGTCAGCTTAACTCTAGCTCTGCCAGCCAAAGGAAGTCAAGCAGCAACTCAGTTGTGTGCTTGCTCCGTACACCTCGGCTTCTTTCATAAAGACCATGATTAACGTTCATGCATGAGAAAAACAAGATTGGCCATTTATACTGTTTTCCTGTTGTTACCACTGGGGAAACATTTGTGAAATGGGTCAAGAGAATTATGCAGGCCATTTTACCTGTTTGAAAGGTGAAGGAGCCCTGAAAGCAGGGTCCTCACGTGAATTTATGCGCTGGCAAGTAACTCTATGCCTTCTATACTATTTGCATTTCTAGAGAGAGGGGGGGGGAAGGGAGGTGGAAAGGGAGGGTAAGTGAGTCCTACTACAATGTACTGGTTTACTGCTTTAATTTAAACCCTCTTTTCTCTAAACAGGTTTAGCCAAGCAAGCTAGATCATATGACTATGCTTAAATCTCTATTTGCACTTCTCTACTACCCGTTTTTAATGCATCCACCCTATTCCTAGAAGGCTCAACTGCCTTTGAAGACATCTGTCCTTATTCCCATGGATGGACAGGCCGGGGCTCATCAGTGATCTCCAGAGAAAGGCTGGAGCACTATAGAAAAGAATCGTGGAGGAGTTGCACGATCCAGCTTTGGAGTGGAGGCAGATCTTCCGTCTTGGAGTTATCATTTATGATCTTATGATACTGGGAAAATGACAACTTTTCTAACCCTCAATTTCTTTCTAATTAAAGTTCATCTGGATTATGTCATAAATATATAATAACTATGTTTTAAATTCAATTAGCTTTCTGTTTCTCCTAGTGTTAATTTCACTTGGCTACTTTTAGAAATCTCCTTTGAGACTAAGGTATAGTTTATTTCCAGTGATTTTGAAGCCCTATGGTGTTCTATTTCTCCTTCTCCTCTTCCTTATATTCTTTTCTCCCTTCTTTTTATTCCTATCCCCCCCTCTCTCTCTCTCT
>NC_034599.1:36522464-36523604 GCF_900095145.1 Mus pahari
GAGAGAGAGAGAGAGAGAGAGAGAGAGAGAGAGAGAGAGAGAGAGAGAATGGATATTTTCATGTCCCAGCATACGTGCATACATGTGGAGGTCAGAGGGCAACCTCAAGTGGTGTAGATTCTTGTCTCCTTCCTTGTCTGAGATAGGATCTTATGCTGTTTCAACTTGTATATCAGGATGTCTGTCCTGTGAGCTACAGACACATGCCACTGTGCCCATCTTTACAGGGTTGTGGGGTACTGAACTCAGGTCTTCAGATTTGCATGGTAAGAGCTTTATCCACTGAGCCATCTCCCATGCCTGACAGTATTTTCTTCTTGGCCTGATGGACACTGACCTGTTTGGGATTTCTTCTACATGATCATCCCTGGCATCTGCCAGTTCCATCCCCACCCCTTGTCCTCCTTTTTTTCCTCTCATGGATAGGCATCTCAGGGCTAACGTCAAGATGGCAGATGTTAGGGTTTCTGTCAGGAAGCCTGAGAGTGGAGCCATTTTCTCTGTTTGCTGTGACTGTTTCCTGCTTCAGACATTGCTCTTTAGCATTATTGATTGCCCCTGTCTACTGAGCCAGTCGTATGCCTTTGACCTGGTTTCACCGGAGCTGTCAAAGGGCCGCCTGAGACTGTCTGGCACTGTGACTGATTCAGTATCTCCTGACGCCTGCAGATGGTTCTTTGTTCTGCCTTGAAATGATTGAGACCACTGTAGGTGAGATCCTGAGTCTCCACCCCAAGCAGATATTTCTCCGTATAGTAACGACGTCACCCAGGACCATTCTTTTATGCCTCTCAAGGCTCCTACCATCTCGGCGATGAAAGCACTCTCTCGGCTTCTTTTCCCGGAACGTTAATCAATAAGGTTTCTAAATGAAGCAAGGAGGAGTTAGAGAGGAAATTGTTTAATTTGAGTATAAAAACAGAAATGGGAGAAAGGAGTGAAGAAGAAAAGACACTAGGCTAAGAAGAGTGACATGGAGATTTTCAAGATTTAGATTTCATTTCTCTGTAGAATTGACATTTTCTCAGAATTACCTTATAAGGTTTATATAAGACAAGGAATCTGAAGACTCCTCCCTTCCTTCCTTCCTCCCTTCCTCCCTCCCTCCCTTCCTTCCTCCCTCCCTCCCTCCCTCCCTCC
>NC_034599.1:36523620-36570428 GCF_900095145.1 Mus pahari
CCCTCCCTCCCTCCCTTTCTTCCTTCCTTCCTTCCTTCCTTCCTTCCTTCCTTTTTCCTTGGCTTTTGGTTTCTCTGTGTATCTCTGTGTTCCTGGCTATCCTAGAACTTATTCTGTAGACCAGGCTGGCCTCAAACTCAGAGATCTGCCTGCCTCTGCCTCTTGAGTGCTGGGGTTAAAGGAGTGCGCCACCACTGCCTGTCTTAAAGGCTGCTTCTTTATCCTTTTATTTTATTAATCTGATGAACAGCTTTGACAATCAGCCTTTTCAAACCTCTCTCAGGGCCAATTCCTTCTCTTCCAGATGGCTACATCTCTCCTTCTGAATGCCACCAGATCATTCCAGTCGCCTGCCTTTGTGGTGTCTCCAGACAAGGGCTGACAACCATAGACGCGTCGCAGCCCTAAGGCTACTCAGAGAGAAGAACGTCTCTGGAGAAGGTAGGAGAGTCCTGCTTAGAATGTCTAATGTTTCACAAAAGACCATGGCACTTGAATGAGGAGTAACTGGGCTGTAGAGAAGTGGGCATCTGGCTCAGGGAAAGCAGTCCATGTTGTACATCAGATGAGAGGTGGGGTAGAGATGTGCTCTCTAATGTCTCAGAAGTGGTTTAAAATACATCGTCTCTTTTATTCATCACTCCATCACACTTTATTCATTTTTTTGGTGTGTGTTTCTATGAGTGCACACACAGGGTCCGGATGTCATTGTCTCATTGTCAGGGTCATTTCCTATTGCTTTCCACAACCCCCCCCCCTTTTTTAAGGCAGGATCTCTCCCTGAGCCTGGTGCTCACTGATTGGCACACAGACCAACCAGCTACTGAGCACCAGGAAATCTTCCTGTCCCTGCTCCTCAGATGACGGAATTATAGGCATACACTACCATGCCAAGGTTTTTATATGCATGCTAGGAATCTGAGCTCAGGTCTTCATGCTTGTTCAGCAAGCACCTGATGCACACAGAGCCATCTCGCCAGCTCCCAGTCCAATTCTGTAGACCCAAGGTGACCGTGTCTTTCTCTTCTATGGAAGCAAGATTAGTATGGTTAGGGCAACGGCTTTCTAGAAGAATCTCATCTAGACACTGAAATTAACTTCTCTCCATTACCAGCAATATTGTAAAATTCTTAACTAACCAGTGTATTAAATTATGGTTCCTACGAGGGGAAAGACAAATGGTTGGCTCTCACATCATGCTTCCTAGTAGTTTCCCCTGTGTGGTGTCATCATTTTGCCATTCATGCTAAGTAGTCCAGCACATCCCTCGTACTGTGTCGCTTTAACTTGTTTCTATGACAACCTCAGCATTCTCTCACACTATCAAAATTCAAATGTATGTCCGTGAATTTTAAGGGAACAACTCTTTAAGATTCAAACACCGTACCCACATCAGCCTGCTTCACAGAGCATTCTGGGAAGGTGGCCATAATCAATCTTGCTGCATATAATTTCATGGACTTCCTTCCATATGTAATCCTGTCTGGGAAAGTATGGGATACCCAAACTCTTCTCTAGGCCAGTAAGGAAGCATTCTGCTTGTGGATTCATTATCCTTCAGAGGTCTCTTTATGCCACCTGGTCAAGTATGTGTTTTAGTTAGAATATGCTCCAGTGGCAAAGAGACCCCAAAGTATCTAGCGATTTTCAACATGCAAGTAATTATAATCTTTTGTAATATTCTCTTGGGTCCCTTGTGTTGCTCTGCTGTCGAGTGACTTTTTTCAATGTGCTGATTTGGGAGACCCTGGTTCCTTTCGTCCCTGGGATCAAACAAGTCTTTACCATCCATGAGATACCGATGTAACTGACAACAGGCAAAGGAAGTGCTGTTAGTTAGAGTTCAACAAGCAATGGATAAAATGAAAAGGTTTAACAGGGTGCCTACTAGGCTCACTTTTAAATGGCCTCTGGCAGGGGCATGGGACAGAAATGATGAGGAGTGCACAGAGAAAGAAAACCGCTCTGCTCATGGCCAGGAGGAAAAAAGAACAAAGCCACGAATTTGGGGTCCTGCTAGCCCTTTCAATGTCATGTCCCCCCATGACCTAATAACACCCCCTACTTAACTTCATCTCTTAAAGGTTCCACTACCCCCCCCCCACAATATCCCCATTCTGAGAACCCAAACCCTTAACACATGGGTCTTTCCAGGATGCTTAAGATCCAAACTGTATCAGACAGCACAAAAGCATAGGCATACGACACATTGTAAATGTTTTAAAGTGAAGGGTCACCCCTACTCATTTTCTGTTGCCTAACATTGATGGGCCTGCTAGATCCTTGAAAGTCAAATTTCTTCCTTATCAGTTGATTATCTCAGGAACTCGCTAGCCTGCTGACTGACACACCATTCTGCAGCCATGTCTAGAGAAATGTAGTCACTGGCTGGGTAATAGCTTTCAGTTGACATTTCTGTATTAGAAGAGGTGTCTTATGAGAGTGTTGTTATCTCTTGGCCAAAGACATAGAAACACAAATATGGCACATCATGTAAAGGATTCACCCTGGAAGAGAGTGTGCAAGCTAGATGTGTGTGCACCATTCTTAGCCAAGCTGAGAATCACGAGGAGCAATGGTCTCTGTGCTTGGCTGGGCTGGGGATACATTAGACAGCACCCTTTGAGGCAGCTGTACTCTGAACTGACATGAATCACTGTTGTACAGTCATTTTAAAGCAGCAAACTTGCTCGCATGGTTGCAAGGGTAGGCGTCTAGAAGAGAATCTAGATTATCCAGAGATGGATAATCAGATTATTGTGGGTGTCCTTCCCGGTTCCTGTGCAACAAACCCATATTTCCTCTCACTCTCCATCTGTCATGAGTTAGGGACCTTGGTGAATCTTTCTTCCAGCACTGCATTATCAGCTCCTTTTAATCTCCTGTCAGTTGCTATCACTGTCAGTGTGACCCACCTCAGGTGAACAATTCACCTGTCAATTCAGCCTTACCAGGGATGCTAAGGTTGGAGGGAGTCAGGAAGAGAGGAAGCCCTGACCACTGTGGAAGCATTACTCAGGGGGTCATGGAGATCATGGAGTGCCATTGAGATCATTTTCCTTACTACAGGGGCTTGGAGGGTCGGTGTTTTGACCTTTTGGGTCTTTCTTTGGTCTGAATTGTTACAGCTTGAGCACTGCCCCCCTCTAACTCTGATGGATGCTGCACTTCTGTTACAGTGTGTGGAGATCTCTATGTTTGCATTAGGAATGACTGATTGCCAGTTTACCAAAAGGCGCCAAGACCTATGATGTGGCTTTTATTAATGGGCAGGGTGATGGGGAGATTTATGATAATTTAATGTGCTTATCCAATAAACAAATAAATTGAAATGGTATCCATTGAAGCACTCTTATAGCAAAGCTATAAGAACTTCAGCATAAATCAGAAAGTACAGCTTTGATTTCTACATTTATATCAATTACTAAGTTATTACTTAGTAATTGTTAATTGTGCTTAAGGTGATCATCAGTATTTGTATTGATAACAATTTTAATAGTTATATAGATAGCTTAGTGTGAACAAGTGAGGGTTTCTCTGAGAACATTGAAACCAAGCAGTCAATTAACTGCTATAAAGAGAAACAGAAGTTAGAGTATAAGAATATTTTTTTTCAGTTTCTAAGACAGGGTTTCTCTGTGTAACCCTGGCTGTCCTGGAACTCTGTAGACCAGGCTGGCCTTGAACTCAGAAATCCACCTGCCTCTGCCTCCCAAGAGCTGGGATTAAAGGCGTGCACCACCACTGTCTGGCTGAGTGTAAGCATTTTTTAACAGCCATGGCTGTTACTCGGCCATAGGAACAAGGAAGATGTCACCCTCAGACACTTGGAGTTTAGTTTGTAAGGCAGATTCCATAACAACTAGCTTGAGGGTCGGTCAGCTAATGACAGGCAACCAGATTTCTGAACTATATCAATCTAAGACAGAGGTATATGCCAAGAGGCCGTGGTTTATTAATAATACACCACAGAGACATGTTTGTGCAAAATAAACACAAGCAAGCTGCATATATACTCCTCGACGGATAAGAATAGTTCTGGAAAAATCTGAGTCCCCAAGCCAGATGCAGCCGCCAGCCACCATAATTCCTAGGCAGGACTACGGAGCATGAATAAATTTTGTGCCCCAGTCCAGCTAATTTTTATTATATATTTAGGGGGAAATTGTTCCCTCCCCCAGCCTTGAAACAGGCTGACTTTGACCTTGCTGCCACTGAGCCTGAGACCACCTGGAGTGGGCCTTCCAACCTAGGTGGCTCTATTGTTAGCTCTTTTGTTCTACACCTGCGGCCTCTACCTGTTGAGACCCTTGAGATATTCCTGAGACAGCATCCTGCAGATCCACCTACAGGCTTGCACCTGTAGGGCAGGCACCAAGAATGGAGTGGCAGGGGATGAGCCTTCCCCCTCTTTATAAGCACAGACCCTTAGTAAACTTGGAAGCCTTGAACAGAAAATCATGTCTTGGCATCCATTATTTCTCTCACCGTTTTTCTCCCATACAGCTCCTGCCTCCCACCCAGGAACCCAGTTAGTGTGGCCGCAGGTGGCTACAATAGCTTACCAAAGAATTAACCTTAAGCAGAAAAAACTGAGTGGTTACACAGATAATTGGGTCAAACCCCCTTATCTATGAATTATCCTATATATGCACACATTTTTACAATAAAATTGATAGATTTCTCGGTCAACACTTTTTAAGAAAAAACAATTCTAAAGTTTGAGATGGTTTCCAGATCTTTGTTTTTGGCTCTGGCTGTGGCTTTTCTTCCATAAAACTCTGGTAATTCTTTATTTGATGCCTAAACCCTTAGTTTCTATAGATTTATGTAACAATAGTTGAAATGATACCTTATATCCTGTAATTTTTTAAATAAGTCTTGAACTCTAAATGTATGGACTCATTTCTTCTTTTATGATTTCCTTCCTTCCTTCCTTCCTTCCTTCCTTCCTTCCTTCCTTCCTTCCTTCCTTCCTTTCTTCCTTCCTTCCTTCCTTCCTTCCTCCTTTCCTTCTTCCCTCCCTCCCTTCCTTCCTTCTTCTCTTTCTTTTTTTCTTTTGAATAGAACCTCTATTTTCACAGGTAGGTTTGCTGGCTTTGAACTTTCCATAATCCTCCTGCCTCAGCCTCTCAAGAGCCAGGATTTCCTGTGTGCACCACCGCGTTCCTTATGACAGCCCTTAAGCTGTTTTTGGTCCGGGACAATGGAAACTAATCCTGACTGGAGCATGTATGTGCCTTCCACCTCACCTCCTCATCTTTTTCGCTTTCTCTTCCCTCTTCCATACTTAAGCCTTTCCAGGTCCAGTGCTTGGATGTTTTAATTGACCTAGTGGGCTAAGGGTATATATAAAAGGCCAAACACTTGCTTGGAGTGTGTAAGGCCCTGGGTTTGATTCTCTGTAACACAGGGGATAATTGTGTGGTACAGAGAATCATCAAACAGTGAATTGACCTATTGGTTATAGATTTGAAGTCTTGAGTCACTAAATAAAAAATGTTTTCCCAGCCTTCCCAATTTATATTGTTACTGTGGTGAATAATTAGTTAAACAAGTTTTTTTTTTATTCTCCTGTTATTTGTTTTAAAATAGTGTGTGTGTGTCTGTGTCTGTGTGTCTGTGTACATGCACGTGTGTATATACATGCACTTGAGCCACAGTGCTTATGTGGAAATCAGAAGACAGCTTGTCTGAATCAGTTCTTTTCTTTCGCTGTGTGGTTTCTGGGGATTGAACTCAGATCTTCAGTCTTGGCAGCAAGCGCCTGCCCAGCTAAACTAGTTCACTCACCTAAGTTATTCTTTTAAACAAGTTATTTTTTTCCTCTGTCTTTATTGCTTATTGGAATAGGCGACCTAAATTTTTTCTGCATATAGGTCCTATAGTTACTTGCTTTGATTTTTTTTTTTTTCCACTGAAGAGAACACAAGAGAAGACACTAGCAACAGGTGTCTGTGAAGGATGACCCAGGGTGAGGTGTCTAACAGAATCAGGTCCTCAGGCCCAGACAGTATGGGACATGTCTGAACAATGAGAAGAAAGTTGGCCATTGCTTTAGCAATTCCTTCCATGCCATGAAACTAGCTTCTCCACCAGGAATGGGACTTTCTAGTGAAATCCACATTATGGAATGATCTTTCCATTTCCCCAAAGGATCACAGAATCATAATTTATAGTTATAAGTAACCTTAAAAAGTCACTGAGCCCTACTTCCCAGCAGCTGAAGAACCTTTCTGTATGATATTCAGGCTCCGTGGGGTCCCTTCAGTTATAGCAATAAGAAAATCTCGCCATTTTATCTCTGTCTCAAGTAATTATAAGTTTCAGAAGAGCTTTGAGTGGCTGATGTGAAGATCAACTAGCTAATGTGGATACTAACCAGAGTTTTAATTATAGCTGTAGCCAATTTTCCACATTTAATGGTGATGAGTAATGACAGGCTGTGAGCTGCTCTGGTGATAAGAAAGCAGCCTGCAGTTTCAGAGACTGTAAGCCTCTTTGATATTCTATAGGTAGGGAACCCCCCACCCTTGAGATGCCATGTTGGAATGAGTGCTAATAGCTGGCATGGGGATGATTGACACACTGGGTAAGGCAAATGTGATTGGCATGCTGGATCAAGCACATACCTAGTTTAAGACGGTTTTCTTTTAAATTGTATGTCCTTTCTTTTATTTGTTTTAATTTTATTTCTTCCTTTTATGCTTTCCAGTGCATGCCTTTTGATTAACTATGACAATTAGAAAAAAATCCAGGCAAGCTTTACTCATTATTACTACATATATTCTGAACTTGGAATATGCTCCATGGGGAGCAGACTAATAATGAGTTTATTCCCACTAAATCCAGTTTGAGAGGCAGATGTGTGTGTGTGAGAGAGAGAGAAGGGGGGAGAGGGAGGGGGAGGGGGAAAATACAGGAATGTAATACAAATTTGGCACACAAATATTCTGGAATTATCATCTCTTTTAATTTCTCTAAACCAATATTCAATGTTAGTTGAGCAACATAGAAGAGACTGTGCCTTGCATTTCGAAGGCTGTGTAGGTAAGTACGAAACATGTCAGGTATGCCTTTGTTGACTCCCAAGTATTCACTGTTTTATTGTCCGGTGTCTTACCGTCTTTGTGTCTCATCTGGACAGAACTATATGCTTTCAGAGCAAACAGGCAGCTGCTTTCCAGCTTACCCAGATATCTATTTATGTAGCTAACACTTGGTAAATGGCAGTGATAAATGATCATGTACTTCCTGGGAGCACAAGTGTCTTTCTAAAGGTCAAGTACATTTGAGTGCTCTGTTGATGATCTGGAAAGGTGGAAGCCAGTAGGCAAGGCAAATCAAACAATAGAAAAGCTGAAAGTTCAGTAAGGAGCACAATGACCTTGAACAGCCAGTGAGGTGCTGAATAGCAGCACTCTTCTGCCTTCGTTTGCTCTGTGACTATTAACTATTCCCCAATGGTTTGTGAAGTTGGTGAACACTTAGATCTCTTGGGATCTATTGGGGACACTTTATTTTGAGAGGTCCCTGGGTCTTCTGTAGCAGCTAGTCTAAGGGTACAACATGTTTAACTTCTGCAAGGGAGGCTTTTCATTGTCCGGGGGACATGACTTTGTCAGAGACAATTTCCATAATTATCTGCTTTGCCACTTAAAAGGCCCTTTACTGACATTCACTAATGAGGCTCATGGCTCTGTGAATCCTGGTCCCCGTTTTTTTCAGAGCCTGGTTTATTAGCTGCAAAGAGGTCAAGGTAATTGCCCCCAGAGCAGACTCCTTTGATCTGAAATGGACCTAGAGATTTAGAATGTCAGTTCTAAATGTTTGTTCCCTCACTTTTCAGGATCCAAGTCGAAATTCCTTTAGGTACGGCTTATGGAAAATTGTTATTAATACAATCAACACGTACTTCCTGAACATGATTTTGTACCAGGTTAGAGATTTTAGAGAAATTAAGATGAGAAAAACCACCAAGAATCAGAGAGAGAGAGAGAGAGAGAGAGAGAGAGAGAGAGAGAATCAGTAATTCCAATATGAGATGTTTTAAAAGGTAGCAGACATAAGCAGATGCAAGGGCCTTCTAGTCTGCCTAGGGTTAGAGCTATAGGAACTGAGCTTGATTTTAGGTTTTGAAGCTTAAGTTACAGGTTTCCAGACAGACATAAAAGGGAAATGACATTTTCTATGGTGGTAGCTCATAGTCTCTTGCGATATCTTCTCTCCTTCCTTAAGATGCTCTACAAATGGGGCCTCCTTGCTGAGAAGGTTGGGTCCATCAACACTACTGTCACTTCCAGTATTGCCACCTTTGTTCTCAGTGGTCTCCCTTCCCCTCTCTTTGTACAACCCTAAGACATCCATCCATATATCTACACCCACCCAGAACTACCTCTTGCATTTGCTTATGTCTCTACTACCTTTTTAAACATCTCATATTGGAATTACCATTTCTCTCTCTCACTCTCTCTGTCTGTGTCTGTCAGTCTGTCAGTCTGTCTGTCTGTCTGTCTGTCTGTCTGTCTGTCTGTCTGTCTCTCTCTCTCTCTCTCTCTGATTCTTGGTGGTTCTTCTCATCTTAATTTCTCTAAAAAATTCCCCTAGAAATGAGCAGCCCATTAAGGGCCCTTGACTCTTCACTCTTTTTCCTTTCATGACTTCCTCCAGCAAATCCTGTTCAGTGTACCTATATTCATGGACCATGTAGATCAAAAAATGTTAATTTTTTTTTCTGTGTACCAGTTCTGGTCATTCTCTACATTTAATGTGTTTGCTTTTATGAAGTCCTTTCCCTGTTGAGGTCAAATGCTCTGATTCATTTGGCCAAAGCCATAGAAGGAGTGTCATAATAATGCTAACACTGCAAAATTAGTGACTAGCCAGGTTCCTGCATGCCTGCTTCCAGAGTCAATATATCCATATGTTATTTCATTGTGATTCCAAGTACTGGCTAATAGGTCAGGCACTACTGAGCTGACTGCACTGGAATCTTGGCTGCACGTACCCACGACTGGTCTCAGTTTGGATAACTCATTCCAAATCTTGATGAACTTTCCCTTTGTAGGAAAGAAGGGCACTGCAGCAGCACCTGTCGCAAAGGGTGGTTGTAAGCCCTGAGTAAAATAATGTGTGTGAATAAATGCTAAGCAAGGTGCCGACACACAATGTACATATCATCTCCCTGCTATTATGAACCTTTAAAGCAAGCCTGTTGCTTACTGTATTTTAACAGATGGGTAAATAGAGTTTACCCATGCATGCAGCCAGCCACCCTTTGCAACATCTCCCGGGTACTGGGAGTCATATGTTCTTATTGGATTAGACATAAAGAGTCAGTTGGACTTTAAACATAATGAAATTTTGTGGTAAGGTGTTTGCTAAGTTTTGAGTTCTTTGCCCCAGATGGTATGTTACCCAGCCCTCTGATCTTTCTTCCTTATTCTTCTCCTCCGCACTGGACTATAGAAACAAACTTTTCAGTTCACAAGGGCAGAGCGGGTTCCCAGCTATGGTTGAGCAGTCACATCCCAGTTGCCAACCTCCCCGCCAGCTGTCACGCCCTCTACCTGCTGCCCTGGAAGAACATCCAAGGGATTTCTTGCCCTCGGAAACATCAAAGCACCCCCGTTCCCTCCTCCCTCTTACCACTGAATGCGCCACTGGTTTGATATAAATGGAAGAGAATTCTGGGCAGCTTCAGCCGCTTGGGAGAAATGCAGGTCTGCGGGAGGGGGCTGGTTGCATAGCCAGGACTGGGAGATGACACCCGTGCAGTGTCCAAGGACAAAGCTAGGCCTCCAGGCCCTGAAAGCACCCAGGAGAATCCTGATAGGCTAGGTGTCATGTCATCTGCCCCACAGGCTGTGTAGGACTTCAGGAAGAGGCCCCTCCATCTCCCAGCCTTAAGGTATGATTTCTACACCATGTAACAATCCAGTCACCATCTCTGAGACCATGTCAAACATAATAAAACCTCAGAGGCTCTCCTATTGCTGAAGAGCCAATCAACCTAAACTAATACTTTAATGACCACCTTTCCCAATGAGAAAACAAATTCAGGGAGAAAAAAAAAAAAAAAAAAAAAAGGAAGCAGGGAGCTGAGAAACATCTGGCTTGGTCAATGAAAAGAACAACAGAAAAAGACGTCTGGAGCCATGGCAATGAATGACGGATTCCTTTGATCTGGAAAATAGATTTCCTCTCTCTCTCTCTCTCTCTCTCTCTCTCTCTCTCTCTCTCTCTCCCTGCAGATCAGAGCTCAGTGACTGCCTTCTTCTGCCGGCTGCTCTAGTGGTCCTATGTTTGAAAAGTATTCAGGTAGAGGGAATACTATTACAAAATGGTCTCGATTTGTTGCTTTAAAGATACTGTCAATTAACAGGAAATGAGAGGTGTGTAAGATTATTAAGAGAAATATATATATATATATATATAGATATAGATATATATATATATATAGAGAGAGAGAGAGAGAGAGAGAGAGAGAGAGAGGGACCACCCTACCCCCCAGTGCAACATCCCCAGAGATGGAGCAGAGATGCATTTTCTGAATCCTAAGCTCTTAGGGACTTTAGTTGGGGAAAGTGACTTTGAGGGTATGGCTTCCTGCTGCATCTTCAAGTCAGGTGCTTGGTCTCATTACTGTTAATAAAAATGGAGACATTGTTAGTTTAGGATTTGTTTCTTATAAGCTTAATCTGTGGCAGTTGGGGGGGTCTTCACACATGAGGGAGGAGGTCGTGGGGTCCTATATATGTGGCAATAAAGCTACTGGGTGGAAAGATCCTATATTTCCCTCCGATGTTCGTCCCTTCCTCAAAGCTCTCTGTCAAGGCCCTCTGTACCCTGTAGGCCTTCTTGCTCCTCTCAGATATTGCCTATGTACACTGTGGGACTGTCTGCAGACAAGCATGTGTCTTTACTGGAGAAACAGATGAAAAGATCTCTGGCTATTCTTCTAAGAGATTGCCAAAATCTTTGTCCAGGTAACATGCCTTGTTGTCATGGCAACAATGAAGATGGCACATGCCTCTTTTCTTTGCATGGCCTTCCCTGATTTATTTAACGCTTTTCTAGCTGATATGTAACATTCCACTAAGAATGAGTGGTCTGTTCTGTCCAGGATGGGGTTGGGGGGGGGGAGAAAAGAGAAAAAATTAAGGTGTAATTGCTTAGTTTTAGGTATTTGGGTTTTTTTCTCCTCCCCCAGAAAAAAGTTGAGTAGATTTATCTATTGGTTCCAAATCGTACAGATTATCCAAGATCCAAACTAGGCTAGATATTTTCTTTTCTTTCTTAAGTTAAATTTTAATAAGTACTCTATGAGACAGCCTTTTGTTTATGTTTAAATACAGGGGGGCTTTAGGGGTTAGCCCTGTTCAGCAACTTCATACATGACAACCACGACAGCCCAAGTGCTGAGTTCACAGGTGACAGGGCCAGGGCCTCCATTCTGATCCCAGACTCGGGGTGTCTCAGATATTTAAGATCTAATCACAAAACACGACGGTCTCTTCTGCTATCTAGTTAAGATCATCTTAAGTTTCTATTGGCCCTGAGATGAGAGGCTACGATGGGATCACTTTAGGGATCCAACACTGAAGGGAAGCACTTTTGAAAGCAAAGGATGTACCATTTTGTCCTGCTCTCTTCTCGAAAGAGAAAGTCTCCCAAGACCCAGATCCAACTGGAAAGATACATGGACCAAACTCTATTGATCTCCAGGGTCAGTGACTCATAGTCTCTGGGAGCCTCCAATAGCGGGGGCCTCTGCAGTACCCCCCCCCCAGCCTCCCTGCAGGGCAGTACTTAGTTTCCATTCTGCTGCCTAGTAGGGAAACAGCCAAATATCCACACAGGGCAGCTAGACTTGGGCTCTTCTTGTGACCTTCTGGCAAACCAGGTCTTCTCCCTGAACTAATGTTCTCCCTGGCCCTAACTCCCTCCAGTGACCAACTTGACCCAGAGGAAAGATGGTACTAATTAAAAGTCTGGTCTTTCAAAGCTCGTCCTCACGGGCCTGAACCTGATTTCTCTTACTTTCTTAGTCACTTCGAGCAAGAAATTCTTTGCTACGCTGGCTACAGTGTTTCTGTCAGTAGACTGGAAGAATGGTAGCATCTGCTCAGAGTGGCTACCAGGGGTGATGCAGTTCAGGTGCCTAGAGAACAGACACACTTGGTGATTTCATCAATTCAGTTGTTAGTTAGACAACACTGACAAGCCTATAGAGAAACTTGTCAAGCCATCTTCCTGAAGTACTACAGAGTCCGGTGGCTTCCACTGCATTGTGCCTCTGAGGTCCTGTGTTTCCCTTAGCCCAACGCAATGGCTTGTTGGTCTGTCTGTCCTAAGAATTTGAGCAGGTTCCTGGAGGAAGTGCCTCTGATTGCTAGTTAACAGAAACCACACGGTCTGTATGGGACATTTACATTGAGACAGCATCAGAGGTAGGAAAGGCAGCTTGCACTAGTGTCGGGCAAGTTAACAAAAGTAAGGTTGTCTTAGAAAGACAGACACACATACCCAGAATGACAAAGAGGCAGAGACATAGAGACATAGAGAGAGATACAGAGACAGAGACAGACAGAGACACATACATACATACACACAGATACAGAGAGAGAGGGAGAGAGAGAGAGAGAGAGAGAGAGAGAGAGAGAGAACTACATGATCTATATCCTCATAGGTGACACAAGTCAGGTGACAATGGCAAGTGAATGTTATTTAGTGGGATGTGTTTAGGAGGACATGTGACAAAGGCAAGACTTCTGGTGCGCCACGCAGGGTTCAGAAATGCAGTGACGTCATGGGAACTGTTGGAGAGCAAATATTAAGTCCCAGCCTGGAAGTGGGCATTGACTTGAGGCCGGATGGTGAGGGCAGAGGGGCTAGTTGAAGAACTAGCTGCTCTGGAGGAGGAAGGATGCCGGGGCGTGGCTTTTATAATCAGAAGAGTTGACATTTGAGGTTGCTGACTCAGCTATGTAGTGATGATGCCTGAGTTAAGTCAAATCTGATAGCTAGCAAGCACAGCCAGTGTTTGCTCTGTTACCAAACGCACCTCTTCGGAAATGTATTTTTATTTTATTTTTATTTTTATATTCCTGACTATGAAAGATAATAAACGCATTTTATTTTCAGAATCTTGCAAGAGAGTTCCATATATTCCTTTCCCTTATGATACTCAAGTTTTAAAGTGTGTGCATGTGCGTGTGTGCGCGTGTGTGCGCATGTATGTGTGCGCGTGCGCGCGTGTGTGTGTGCGTGCGCGCGTGTGTGTGTGTGCGCATGTGTGTGCGTGTGTGTGTGTGTGTGTGTGTGCGCTCGTGTGTGCGTGTGTGCGTGTGTGTGTGTGTGTGTGCGCTCGTGTGTGCGTGTGTGCGTGTGTATGTTCACTCTCAGTGGTCACAGAGAGGCACGGTACTCTATTCTTCTCCACTTTACTCCCTCCAGTCAGGGCTATCACTGTGCCCAGAGCTAAACCAGCAGCCAGCAAGCTCCAGCAATGTTTGTCTCCCTCCTCACAGCACTGGGGTTACAAGCACATGCATGGCTTTTAATGTGGGTGCTGGACATTCAAAGTCAGGTATTCCTGCTTTCACAGAAATCATTCTTATCCGCGGGGACTCCCCAGACTGCTACAATATTTAAATTTGTAACTGATCAGTCATGTGTGTACATAAATTGCAGCTTAGATCTGCAAGGAAGGGTTTTATACTTCATTGTTGCCTGGATGTAGTGAGGTGGGTAGTGGAGGTGTAGTTACACCCATTTTGCAGAGGAGTCAACTGAGCCATGGAGAAAAAAAATTGGTGTTATGCAGTTAATGAATGGAGGTACCAAATGTGCTCAGGAGTTCTTCTTCTTCAGTCTCCAGGAACCCAAAGTCCTCTACCCCATCCCTGGTCTGTTTTGAATGAGTTTCAAATCACTGTCATGTGAAAACTCAGTAAATAAAGAATGCAAAAAAGGCACCAAAGGCCATCACTGTCTCTGAAGGACAATTGCAAGAGGAATGTGACAAAGAAATCAGCATACTAGACACGTGTTTCAAAGCTCTATTGTATCAATTCAGCCTTTGGGCTGAAAGGACTTTGTATATTTCGCCCTTTGGTAGACCATGGACATGATGCAGACGAGATATATTACGGGTTATTGTAGAGCCTTTGGTTAATTTGGGCAATGAGGTCGCTATGTGGGAGCTTCTAGTGCAGATTGTTCTGGTCCACTGAGAGATTCTAGCAAAAGCCTTGACTGCCCACCCATATGAGGGTCCCTCTGAAGGAGCAAACCTCGTCCGGATAGTCCTTTCCCATGAGAGAACACTGCTCCCAGCCCACATTTGGGGTTGCTTTGGAAACTTTCCAGTCTCACTTTTGGAATCCAGGTGAAGATACATTTTTACTTTGTCTTGAAGCAAATACAGTAAAAGATCAAAAGCTCAAGTGTGCTTAGCTCCCCGATGATCTCCAAGGTATGGAAACGTGGGAAGCGCACCTGCCTTTTCACGTTTGCTTTATCTGGGCCCAAGATACCCGATAATCCTTAACACCAGAAGGATTATCAAAGTCACTTTAGTAAAACTCCAAAAACCATCAGCTATTGTTCAGAGAAAATTCTCATAATGAAATCTCTAGTCTAGTGAGGGCACGTCTGCTTAGGTTGCCTGTGCTCCGTCCGCCTCAAACTAGAAACCAGAGAATCGCTGTTCCATTTTGTTGTGAGGATAATGTTGGCTTTCTTGGATTTCTTGTATATCTCTGCAAAACACGGGGTCCAAGGTGACAGAGCTACAGAATGTTAGAATTGGAAAGGACCACACAGACGGAGACCATTGAGAATGTGGCAACTTCTTGCTGAAGAAGATACGCGTACAGAATCACTGTGCAAACGGACCCAGAACCCTCGCGGCGGAGTTTCAGAAATACCACACACTGCGACTGCGCAGTTTGTTCCGCATTCCCGCCTTCTTTGGGAATCTTATCTGAGGATGTTTCCAAGTGGTCAACTTCATATTTCAGGGCTGATAATGCATCTATTGATGCCCTTGATGATGTATCAGGGGGAACTTGATCCAATCCTAGCACTCCGGGTCACCAGGCAGTGCCTCCGGACCTTAATGGGCTGTCTTTAGAGAACACTTGTAGTGCATCTATTTGGTGGTATGCTGTAACGTGCCACCACTGGGCTTTCCTGACTCATCACAAGTTTGTATATGTAACACATATTAAAGCCTATGGGGTGAGCCTATGGCTTGGAATGAAAAGCAGGGTCTCAGAGAAAAGGGTAGATCGGGGACAATTTAGGGCAGAAGTTACTCACAGGCAGTAAGAATGTTTTTTTCTGTGCACAAAGGATGGAGGGAAACTAGTATTATATCAGAAGGTAGTCTCTACTGTGGGTGTGCTTTATACATGCTGCTCAGTGCATTCAAATGCGAGCACTAATTGATGCCCCGTGTGCAGGTATATGAGGATTATGGCATTGAAAATGACTCCCAATGAGTAAAATATAGTTGAGATATTTAGTTTAGCTATCAAAGACCATTTTTACCTGGGTCAGAGTTATGTGTGGAAAAATCTTAATAGACATAGTTTCAAAGACTTTCAAAAAATATCCAGAGAGGCAAAGACAGACAAATCCTTTTTTTTTCTTTTTTTTTTCTTATTTTCTTTATTTACATTTCCTAGTTTCCCCTCTGAAAATCTCCTATCCCTTCCCCACCCCCTGCTCTCCAACCCACCCACTCCCATTCCCGGTCCTGGAATTCCCCTATACTGGGGCATAGAGCCTTCACAGGACCAAGGGCCTCTCCTCCTATTGATGACCAACTAGGCCATCCTCTGCTACATATATAGCTAGAGCCACAAGTTCTGCCATGTGTTTTCTTTGATTGGTGGTATAGTTCCAAGGAGCTCCGGGGGTACTGGGTAGTTCATATTGATGTTCCTTTTATGGGGCTTCAGTCCCCTTCAGCTCCCTGGGTATTTTTCTGGCTCCTTCATTGGGGACCTTGTGCTCCATCCAATGGATGACTGTGAGCATCCACTTCTGTATTTGCCAGGCACTAGCAGAGCCTTGCAGGAGACAGCTATATCAGGCTCCTGTCAACAGGCTCTTGTTGGCATCTGCCTAGTGTCTGGGTTTGGTGGTTGTTTATGGGGTGGATCCCCAAGTGGGGCAGTTTGACAGCAACTTCTTAAGACTTGTGGTACAATCAACTTGGTGAGTTCCGGACCAGTAAGAGACCCTGTCTTAACATGGGTGGCACCTGAAGAGTGACACTCTTTTCTCTGGCTTCCAGAAACATGTGCATACAAATGTTCATCTGAGTGCACATGTAATACATTAACTAAGTAAAATATATTCCCAAGAAGCATTAGAGGTATCTTCAGATGCAACTTTAGTAGTCTGTCAAAGCATTTTAATACATGGTTAATTAGTATGCTAGAATCTTGCTTTTTTAAAAAACAGTGGCACTAATCTATTTGCTACTAACAGATCCTGAGAACAGGAAAGTCATTGCCTGCAGCTTTGTCCCCTCTGATGCCTGTCCAGGTGCCAGTGACACTCCCAATCCAGTGGCCACACAGAGACCCTGGTTAAGCTAAACATGTTACAAACATAAACCCTGAGAAATAAAACATGGAAAGGGACTGGTGGGGGTGGGGTGGAGCTTGGCAGGGATGAGCGGAAGATGAGAGAGGGCATGAGGGAGGGAGGGAGAACTCAGCATACATTATATACATGTATGGGAATGTCAGATACCAAATCTAGTCAATTTAAAAGCAAGAAAAAAAATAATAAATTGCAAAGCACTAGACAGCTTTGAAAAAAAAGCCAAGGCGGAGAAAATTGAATGATGAAGTTTGGTATCATCCACAACACTCTCTCCAGCCAACTACTTCTTCAAGCACTTTGACATGGTCTTGTAGGGTAAATACCTCCACAACCAGCAGGATACAGAAGATGCTTTCCAAGGGTTCATCAAATCCTGACATATAGATTCTTACCCTGCAGAATAAACAAATCTATTTCTCATTGGAAAAAAATGTTGATTGCATTGGTTTCTATTTTGATTGAAGACCAATAAATAAATAAATAAATAAATAAATAAATATCATGGCCATTTCATGGATGCTGGGAAAGAGAGAGCATTTATAGGAGCAGAGCCAGCAGGGAATAGGTAGGCCTGTCAAAGTGTTAGGATTTGAGCTTCAGCCTTTTAAACCCGGGATCTTGACATGCATAGTGATTGCTGTCCATTGGATTGTAAGGTTTATGAAGGTAATCTTGGAAACAAGGACTGAAGTCGAATGGGCTTTGGGGTATTCTGGACCACTCTGAAGTGTGTGGCTTGCTTGAAATCCTCCTGGCTTTCCTTTAGTTGAATCTGAAGATCCCTGGGATGTCACTGATGCTGTCCACAGGCTAGATGGGAGAACACTGTGGCTTACACTTACACTATGTGGCTGCCGTGTGTGAATGGAACTGTTGAACTGTGAAAAGCAGCCAAAATCATAGCCTGACTCACTCTTGGGGTCCTTGCCCTCAAGATGATTACCACTGGAGTCCTCCATCTCTGCCCAGCTCTCCCAGCAGGAGATGGTCCCCTGGAAGCAGGAGAAAGTTACTTTCTAGAGACGGAAGAGAAAGGTCTCTGTCTCATGACATTCAAGTTTAACTTGAGATTTCATAAGATGGGTGCATTCTAAAGATGCTGTTTCTGTTCCTTTTTTTTTTTTTGTCTTTTGAAACATTACACACATAACAACTTAATTCTCTATAGTTTCACATGGATCATATAAGGCATTTAATATCGAGAACTGATACTTTACAATGTTCCCTTAAGGAAGATTGAATTTGCCTTGAATTTCAGTTTTTCACAGACTGGAATAAACCTAGATCCTGCCGCCTCCAAAGTCACAGCATTGAGGAGGTATATTGTCTTTCAGTTGTTACACTAATGACTCAGCATAGTAGTGTTTAATGTAAAGAATTACTAAGTCCCAGTAAGAAATTATCATTCAAATTAATTCCATTTAAATTACTCCAGACAACTGGATATTACTTATACTCTAAAGAATACCCTTTGAAAATACCCAACACGTATATTAGAAATTATATAGTTATTAATTAGTTTCAAATTAACATGAAGTCCCTACTAATGACTTACTAAAATCCTCTTTATGCATTGTACTTAAAATTGTTATGTTCCAGAAGTAGACAAGGATATCCATGGCCATTTGCATATATGCAAATGTTAACTACCTCCGTCATCAAAATGTATATCCAAGCCTTCCATTCTCTCTAGCTGTAATGATAAACCCCCTCACTTTAGATCGTCACTAACTTTCACTTAAACTTTCACCGATACTTCTGTATTAAGTGGCCTCCTGACTTGCTGGCATCTTCAATTGCCAATCAAAAAACACTTTTCACACCATGGCCAAAGCTGCATTTCTTGAGGACTGTTATTTCCTGCCACTCTTCTGTTCAAAATTCTTCATTCATTTATTCATTCACTCATTCATCCATTCATCCATTTATTCGTTCATAATAAGGATAAAATGTGAGTTCTTTGTTTTGGTCTCCAAAACTTCACAGTACTCATAGTTTAAGGATAAGCCACTTTGGTCTCCCAAGACTCACCTGACACTTGGAAACTTCCTAGGATCTCAGTGATCAGATGGTAAAAGAGGCCAGGTTAGGGGGAGGTCAGTAAGCTCAGCTCGGGAATTCAGTCCAGTCATGGCATCAGAAAGACACGGCAGATTGCACTCCAGGCTTTGTTGGTGCCTTCCGAGGACCACCTGGGAGGAGGTTGTATTGAGGTTGTCAGGGTACTCTCCATGCTGCTGGCTCCATGTGAGTTAAGGTCGAAAGCCTTGTTTGGCAATCCAGTGATTCCATCCACAATGTGAAATCACCTGATGTTGGAGCAGGAACTCAGGGTAGGAGGAAAGTGGCTTGCACTATGGCAACTGGTGGTAAGGGAGGAGGGAAGAGGCAGCGAGGCTTTGTGGTGGTGGGTAGAAGAATGCCCAGTGTACCTACCCTTTGCGTACTTATCTACTAGAAGAGTCATGGAAGTTGGGTTCTTTTGGGCACACATACACCAAGATATGGGTTCACCGACACCTTGTACATGATAACTTTCAGCATCCGTACATGGAAGGGGACTGGGCAGTTGGGACCTCCAGGATCTAAGGCATTTTTGGAAGCATGAGTCATCATCCTGTTTTCTCTGTTTGCCCAATAACGTCTCATGTCCTCTTCACTTTAGACTGTGTTGCCAGGAGTTCAGCCAATGCTAACAGTGCAAAGGAAGAGAAACTCACCTACTAAGACTTCTTCAAAATTAAATGCTGTGTCTAATTATAGGTATGTAGTTGTTCGCTCATTATGTTGGGGAAGATATTTAGTTTAATTTTGTTCTTTTATGGTATTTAATTTTCCCTTGGGTCAAGGATGGGCATTTAGTGTCTGATAAACCCTTCCCATGAGCCTAGTATGGTCTATTCCCCAAAGCTTCTCTAAGCTTCTTCTGGTTTAACTCTACAACCCCCCCCCTTTACACATATTCCATTTTTTTTTTTGTTTCTTTTAGAAGTGGCACTAATTTTCTAATTGTCATTAGAATTTGCCCTTTGCACTTTTATTAGATCAAATCTATTTTCTTTTCTTTATCCATTTTTGTTGCTGTTGTTGGTTTTGTTTATTTTGCTTGGCCTGGGATGCAGACATGTTTCTTCTACATGTTGAGTCCTTGCTTTCTGCTTAAAGGGAAATTAAACTGTCAAACCAACAAACCAACAACCAAAAACAGTCTAAAAGATCAAAGATGGTTGTTTTTCAATACCTTGCTTCCTACTGCAGAGAAAGACATGAGCATCCTTGGGGAAGTACTTTGGATGCCCTTCAGAGACATTCTGTTGTCAGAGTCTGACGTCAGAGGTGAAGGTAGTGGAAGGTGAGAGCGAGGCAGCTCCTCGTAGAGAATTGAATGTTTCATTGCCTTGCGGGGAGGAGGCTCCAACCTTGGCTCTCTTCTATGATAAAATGAAAGCAGAGACAAAGAAGGGCAGGACAGGAAGCTTTCCAGCTGTCAACGATAAACATAAAGCCTTTAAGCAGCAGTAGCACTTTGGTGAAGGTCTCCAGTTAAAGATAAGGTTTTCTTGGAAATGATTGCGAGGCAGGAAAGAGGGTCACCCCACTAAATGGTGCCAGCCATGCAGGTGAATGGGCCTCACTAAAGTTAGAGTAAAAGTGCCTGACAGGAGGAGGGAAACTCACGTGGGCATGGAACAGTGGCTACACCGAACATCCACTAGACCAGTGTAAACAGACAGTCTCATCCCCCATCACTGAGCATCTGCTGGACCAATGTAAACAGAACCCTCATCCCCTTCATCTTTCTTGTCCTATATCAAGTATGGAAAGACTTGGCAGCACACAATTGAGGATGAGGAAGGAATGTAGTGACTTGGGGGGGGGGTGGTGGTGAAGGATAGTAACTAGTAAGGAGGTAAGAGTCATCCTTGCATCCTTTGTCAACTTTCAATGACATTGTTACCCAGTGATAAGGGTGATATACAGTAATGAGCAATAGCATTTTCTACAACCCAAACTCTGCTTCACTAAGGTAGCCTTCTTCAATAGGTGTGCTGAGGAGTGAAATGCATTGAGTCCTTGCTTTCTTCGTAAAAAGAAATTAAACTGTCAAACCAACAAATAAAAACACTCTAAAGGATCAAAGATGGTTGTTTTCCAATACCTTACTTCCTACTGCAGAGAAAGACATGAGGGTCCTTGGGGAAGTACGTTGCAATGAAGCCACCGACTTTTAGTTTTATTTTAATTCACAGGGGGTACTGACAATTGTTCATGGACTAACAGAGTAAATTCTATGGCAAATGATAAAGGAGAAAATAAAACAGAGATCTACCTCCCTCTGCCTCCTCAGTGTTGGGATTAAAGGCATGTGCTACCACCACTTGGCCCACCTTGGGTCTTTTATGCTTTACATTTTTAAAAATTGAAATTAAAATATAATTACATCATTTCCCCCTTTTTTTTCTCTCTTCCATCCTCATACACTTCTTTTCCCCCCTCAAATTCATGGTCTCTCTTTACTTAATAGTTTTATATACATGCGTGTATATATTCCTCAATATCTAACCTGCTCAGTCCATATAATGCTACTGATATGTATATTAGTTCAGGGCTGATCATTTGGTATAGGAGAAATAAAAGGGGGCTCTTCCCTAGGGAATACTATTTCTCCCATTCTCGGCAATCTTTCGTTACCTGTAGTTTTTTTGTCTGGCCTTGAGGCACCCTTCCACACTATCATTTCTATTGGCGTGGTCCCCACTCAGGTCTTCTTTAGGCAACCACATTGATGAGTAGAACCTTGACATTTCTAGGAGATACAACAGCACAGCGAACTCCCTGTTTCTCAGGTTGCTACAATCTGTCTGCCCCTTGCAGTATGATTTCTGAACCTTAGATGAGGGGGATGTAGATGTAGATGTAATCAGGTGGGGCTGGGCACAACACAGCCACTTGCTGTCTGCATTTCAACCTACGTGGTTTTCTGCAGTGCTGTCTGCTGCAAAGAGAAGGTTCTTTGAAGAGGAATAACACCTGTACTCATCTGTGGGCTTAAGGACACATATTTATAATGTAGCTAGGAATTATGATCGTTTATTAACGTGGTGGTTATAGATTCTCCTCCAAGTTCAGTGACTTTTACTAGCCCCTGGTAGTTGGCTAGATTTCCAGTGTAGGCATGATTGCCCTCCTGCTGAATGGGCATTAAGTCCAATTAGAGAGCTGTTGCTTACCACAAATGTGTGTGTGTGTGTGTGTGTGTGTGTGAGTGTTTCAACCTTAGAGGTACTGTGTCATGCTGACCAAGTTGTTCAGAGGTATCAGAGCTGGGTAGCACCACTGGTTTCTGCCCTTCTTTCTGGTACCTTGAAAGCTAGCCTACAGAGTGGAGACTTTCGGGTCACCTCTAGTGGGTCCTCTGTGTACTGTGTCTGAACTCACAGTGTCTTCAGCCAGTGAGATTTGCTTTTAACCTCTGGGAGGTAACCAAGAATAACAGTAATACCTATGATATTTTGTGAGTCTCTTAGACATTCCTGACCAATGACTCAAAAGGGAGCTTCCCGTGCCTGGTGTTGAGATTTTTATTGGATGCTTTGTGGCTCTTGGGGGGAAAATTGTCATCCCAGATGTGAAAAGATCATTTCAACTATAAAATGTTATCCGTACTACATGTAATTTTAAGTAAATAGATAATAATAGGACTTCTTATGACATTTTCAGAATCCTTACTTTTATTTTCCCGCCCTCCCTCCTGGATTTATCTCCCACCCCTCCTATTTAAAGCACCTCTGTTCTTTCATCTCCTTCTTCAAATCACTCCCACACTGCTGTAACCAGTTACTCCACTGAGGATTTGGAACTAGGAGCCTCAGATGAGAGAGCAATTATGATTTGTTCTTTGGGTATGAGTTAGCTCATTCAATACTACATTTTTTTTTCTATCCATCTACCTGAAATTTTCACTTCATTTTTATAGCCGAATAGTATTCCACACTGTATCTGTACCACATTTCCTTAACCTTCAGTTGGTTGAAGGACACTCGCGTTGTTTAATTTTCTAGCTATTGTGAATAGAAAAGCAGTGAACATTGAGAGCAGGCATCTCTGGAGTAGGATGTCAAGTCCTTTGGGCATACACTGAGGAGCTGTGTACCTGGTCCATATGGTAGATTCACTTTTGACATGTTAAGTGTTCTCCATCCTGATTTCTAGAGCGACTAGATGAGCTTGCAATCCTACCAGCGCTGAACAAGACTTCATTCATTCATGACCCTTTACTTTGCATCCACTCCATCATTTATTGGTGGTTGATTGCTTGATCTCTGCCATTCTGACTGGGCTAAGATGAAATCACAAAATTGTTGCAATCACATTTTCCTAAGTTCTAGGGATGATGAACTGTTTGCTTGTTTGTTTGTTTGTTTGTTTTTGATTTTTTAGGTTTTTTTTTAAACCACACTAATGGGATATCACCCAACCGGTCTAGTGCCCTGTGCTTTGAAAGGCTCCTCCCTAAGAAGGTATAAAGTGATGCTGAGTGAGAAAGGTGGGTGAAAGGACTTTAATGGTGCTCTTTGCTTTGGTAGATACCAAGACTTTATTCAGTTTAGATTTTGGTGCTTTGGGTTAACGTTAACTAAGAAGAAAAATATTGCTGGAAGTCTTGAATTTTTAATATGAATGGCATTCCAGGAAGGGTTCCAGTAGGCAGGCAGGACAGCGCATGCCCAGCCCTTAGCACAGACAATGGCACAGATTAGAGCTTTATAAATAATTGCTGAATGTCTGTCAAATGAATGAAGGGGGAATGAACAAACATGCAGAGCTTGCCACTAGGACTTTTTTTCAGGTATGAGTACACCCAGCTTTTAGCTAGTCTGGGGAATGTTGTTTTTTTGACCTTACCTGATTGCTTGAGAAGGTTTTCCCTGCAACACTCAGATGGAGCTGTCTGTTCAAATCTGATCCGACAGCAATCTGCTTTGTCAAACACCGGACGCTGGTAGACTTGGGCTTTTCACATCTTTAAGCCGCATGACATGGATATCACAGAGTGTTGCTTAGAATCACCTGCTGGCAATCGCTGTTACCCTAGGGTTAGCTGAATTGCAGACTAGGTCCAATTTGATTTCTCCTATTTAATTGACAGTTTTTATGAAGCGCTAGAAAGAACACATTTCTAGGGCAACATCTGGCTAAGTCTAAAATAGCCAAGGTCAAATTTCCAGTTGCCTTGTAGCACTTGGGTTTAGCTGACAGCCTGCTGGACTCTCGTTGCCTTGGGGTATCAGGCAGGGAGCAGTAATAAATGAACAACTAGGATCATAGCACTGATGGCTGGCTTTTGCCCTCGGGACAACCAGGAGAGTGAGTAGCCGTCACTACATTCCTACGGGCAGCAGAGTGCTTGGCTTTGGATGCTGCCTAAGTCACCTCATTGCTCGACCCAGAATTAGATCTACAGGTGAGAGTTTTTATTGACATTTTTTCTTTGAGGTACATGATTTCATGACTGTAATTGGAAAATACATAGATATCAAGTGCTATTCACATCCGGACATAACTTCAGAAGAACAGTGAAGTTGCTCACACTCCACGAAACCATTCTAATTCTAGGTGGGAAAATCTTTCTATTAGGTCTTGAGACTTGTTACCATGTGAATTTTGAAACAAGACAGATACACGATAGTCAGTCTTTATTGCTATGACAATACACCTGCCACAATTGATTTAAGGAAGGGAAGATACATTGAAGTTTACTATTTCAGGGGCTTTGGGCTGGGGATGGCTGGCTCAATTGTTTCTGGACTTTGGTGAAGCAAAACAAGAACACAGAAAGACACCATAGAGGGAAATTACTTATCCACCAGGAGCCAGGAAGCAGAAAATTCAGATAAGGGACCAGCACAAGATACATCCTTTAAGGGCAAGCTTCCAATCTCCTAATCACCCATTCTGCTGTGAACTCATCAATGGATTGTTCCTTTGATGGAGTTAGTGCCTCTGTGATTGAATTGCCTCTCACTATTACCACCAGCCGGTGATCAAGTCTTTTAATGGGTGAGTACATCTGTCACACCAGGGGCCTCACAGAAATGATCAGGTTCTTGACAATTGTGATCATCCAATCAGATCAATGAATGCCAAGGTAGGCAGAATGTGAGCCATAAAGCAGAGAAGAATTATCATCAGCACCACCAGAGGGTCTGCCAACCCTTCAGGGAGACCACATTTCCCCACAACTTAGAGATAGCTCTGGAGAAGGTAGAATTGCATGAAATTTGTCAAGGGGTCATCGTTAACTCTCTGGATTTGGGGCTTCAGAGAAATAAAGTCAAGCATAATTACTTACTCATGGACTGTCTTGCCACCTGCATAGAAGTTTTTACCTTGCAGATCTTTCTGATGCTTTTAGGAAAACAGCAGGTGAGAAGAAAGTGAACGAGAAAACACGCCACCAATCATTTCCCTTGAGGGTTCTCAGTCCTGTCAAAGACACTGTAGGGACAACGTTGACAGAAGTGCCAGAAATATCAGCTCTAAGGGGGAAAAATTGATGAGATAGAAAACTTCACTGAAAGCTTACATGAGACCTCACTCATTTCAACAGTTATTAGAGAAGGGCTCACTCACAAAGCTAGTCCATGGTGCCTGGAGGAGTATCTTTCAGAAGCCTAGACCTGAATAGTCATTAGAGTATATTTTTCTGGGTGAATATAAAAATCCACAAGTGCTTCCAAGCAACTCTTTCTGTGATATGTATCTAAAGAAGGCGAAGGCCATATACAAGTATTCTGTGAAGAAGATAAGGGCATACGAAAGCAAGAGTTGATTGGAGGAGTGTGTGTCACCCACACTAAGATGTCACACTTGACTAGCTGCAAACTAATGGATGGATTACATAAAGAAGGGCATTTAAACACATGTGCTCATAAGAAGACACAAATGCACCACATTCTACTTGATTCAAAGATTTCACTAGTCTCCTCTTTGGAAACTATATTTTTTATCTATATTGTTCTAGTTTTATTCATGTTGCTGTGATAGAATATACACTGACAATAAGCACTGCAAGAAAGAATGGCTTTATTTTAGTTCAAAATTCTAGGTCATGGTCCATCAGTGTGGGGAACTTACAACTACAGTAGATAGTCATGTCACAGCCACATTCAAGAATAAAGAGAAATAAAGGCATACATGTTTAGTGCTCAGTAAGCTTCTCCATTCCTGTACAGTCCAGGACTCCTAAACTAGGGACTAAGGTCACACACTTTCAGGATTTGCCTTCCCATATCAGTTAAAACACTCAAGAAAATCCCCTACAGACACGACGGCAGGCCTACCTGATCCAGGAAACCCTTCATTCTCTTTCGAAGTGATTTTAGGCTATGCCAAGTAGACAATTCAAACTGACCATCACAAGTCAGTGGTAAAACAGCTCGTGGAGAAGAGGACCTCAACACTCTCATGGCGAGAAGGACCGAGCATGAACCAGCCAGCCAGATTCCAGCATTGCTGATAGGTTTGGGGAAAACAAAAACTGTGGACTTGATCAGTATGAATATAAAACACTTCTGATTTCCTAACAGCTCAGAGCTGTCCTGTGGACCTTGTCGATTGGAGTTCTGGCAAAGAACAGTGTTCCCGAAACAAGAGCAAAACATAGGTTCTCTCATCAAGACGTGTCCAAAAACTACCTGGGGACATGGTGTTTGGTGCTCAGTCCTCTCTATCAGAGGGCTGGGGTCAGGGTCTCCTCTATTAGGTTCCAGGGCTTCCTCCACAGAGATTGGTTTTTCATAAACTTCAAGAAGAGTCTAGGAATCCTGTCTCTGAACAAGTCTTCAGACAATTCTGGACCATATCCCAAGGATCCCTAAATGTTTGATAGCTACCATCACATTAATGGAAACACTGCTTTAGGGATATTCATTCATTTTTCCTCCTGTCCCTCCCAGTCCAAAGGGATCACCAGGACCTCCTGGGCTCAATGCTGTATTCAAAATATAGAAGGAAATTTTGCCTAGCCCTTATCCACATGAAGTTTAGGTCTGAGTGGGGCTTAAGCATCTTAAAGTTCATTGTTGCAATTTCTGATCCCATTTCAGATAATATCAATGGATTCAGAACAGATAGCAGTGAGATATTTTGGAGGTGATTAGGTGATGACAGGGAGAGATCAATGTCATGGAAGCACGGTTTGAAACACCTGTGCTTCACACAGGTGCACCATACCACATAGGAACACATGGGGGAACATCCCAGGTCGGCTAAGAGGGATAAAGGGGTAAGGAAGAACTTACACCAGAGTGTAGAAGAAGCAAGTCAGGGTGTATTAACAGTTTAAGGCTGGCTTGTTTAAATAATTTTGGGGTCCTTTCCAGTAGGGGGATGGTCATCAGATGCCTGGCTCTTGGTCCTGGGATGACTGCGTACTGGCTAAGATTGGCACTGTCTGCGGGTTAGAGGAGAAGCTGCTGGGCTTGCCTGTGAGAGGAAGGTTTTCATCTAAGTGTTTTGGTGCTTTAGGAACTAGCTATGGCTCGGGGGGGCTAGTATCACCTGAGGGCTGAAGACCCTCGAGTGCACAAATACAAAAATTGAAAAAAATAAGGAAACAGTAAAGATCAATGTCTCCCTGATGAATAGATAAATAGGAAAATAAACTAAGAAAACGTAAAGCCACCATATCTGGTCAAATTTATTACATGGAAGCAGCTGAAGAGGATAAAAGCATTACTTGGCAAAAACAATTAAATAGAAACGTGTACGATATAGCCTGTATCGCATACATCTTTTATCTAGGATGGTGTTCCTTCAGAAATAAATCTAGCAGCTCAAAGGTTAATCTCTCTCTCTCTCTCTCTCTCTCTCTCTCTCTCTCTCTCTCTCTCTCTCTCTATCTATCTATCTACCAAAGTCTGTTTCCCAAATGCCTGGGCACTTCACATCTCCTTAAGACCTTCCTGAGCATAAAAGTAAATGGTTGCTAGAAACAGGAGATGGAAGCCTTTGACCTACCACTCCCTAGAGGAAAAAGTGGTACCTGGAAGCTGCAAGCACGAGGCTGACTAAGCTAGATGTAATTTGATGGTCTAGGTATGTTATGAGATACACTATGCTTGTTTGGGTAGGCTTATGACCTCACCTTTTTGCCACAAAAAGTGGTGTTCTCTATTTGGAGATCATAGAATCCATAGCACATATCATCTTAAGGTCACCTTGAAAATAAGTTGCAAATCTAGGAGGGGCTTTTCTGGTCTTTTGATTCTCAATAAGACTTTGTGGATATAATGCCCTTCATGTTTTCTCTTGATCCTTGATCATGTTTCCTGGGGGAGGTGGGGAATGACTAAGATAGATGTCTTTAAAGAATGAATATTGATGGCACATTCTGTAAAGCTCAATGAAGGTTGCGAATTCACCAGATGCTTAGAAAGCCAGCCGTTCTATTATGCATTTCCTTGGCCCAAGCTTGGATAGTTTCCAAGAAGCAGTTGCAAAATCAAGTAGAAAGATTTGGTAGGGGTGTGTGTGTGTGTGTGTGTGTGTGTGTGTGTGTAGTGAGTAAACTTCAACTTCTTTAAATGAGTAATGTGTGAACAACTTTCCAATCTTCCTTCAACTGAATGATTAGCTTGGATTTTATAGGAAATCAAATAAGAAGCTAAAGAAAAAAATCAACAGCCAACAAGTTAAAAAAAAAAAAATCAGCTTGGAACTTTACTTCTAAGAGAGCTGGCCCCTAGGCAATCATTTTGTAAAGGAACCAGGTCCTTAGTGCTAAGTTTGCTTAGCAACACGTTTTCTTGATGAAGGTTCTCAAAGCAGAGAGAAGTGAATGGAGGTTTGATTAACCACAGGCCATAATGGCTATATCAGTTTCTTTTGTAAGTGAAAGATTGTCTTTGCATATTCATAAGGGGGTGTCTAAGCACCTCTGCTGGAGCTGTCAGGGCTCTAAACTGGGTTGGATTAGGAAGTGTATGGGAGGCCTCCCAATGGGTGGCCCTGGGCGACATTTTTTTCACAATCAACGAATTCAGATTGTACAGAATTTACTCACTGTAAAAGTTGTTAGGCTTTGAAGGAGGTTATAGAATTTACTTTTCCCATAGATCTTTAAGAACAGGACAGAATCTCGCTGAATGGGCTGAATTCAATACAGTTGTGAAGTCTTTGAAATGAGCTATTACTGGGATAGAGGAGATAAAGAAAATGCAGAAGGCGAGATGCATGAAAGTCAATCCAATTATGCCGGCAGCTGAGGTGGGGCCCCCGTGTACGAACTGAGCCTTGTGGGATGATGGTTACATTCTTGTAGTTTAGGATAATATAGATTTCCTAATACATACTTGTAAGGAGCTGGCCCACTGCAGTCCTACCTAGTTGGAGATGCGTGGACACCACTGTGGACATGAGGAAAGAGAGCTGAGGTCTGTACCACTGGTACAAAGTCATCCAATTGCTCCAGGCTGAACTTTGTTTCATTTAATTTTTCTCCCCTTTAAAGTGAAGTGTATTGTCAGACTTTATCCTCCAAACACATGTAAGGAGGTGACGGGAATTGGGAGGGGGAGGGGTTCATTATTTACCTCGGGTCTTGGAATTACTAGCAGGCTAAAGATTGGATTCCAAACTCCTGCCACTCACACACATAGCTTCCCTCCGAGACTTCTAATCTTGGCATTGTCTGATTCTGTTTTCGAAACACATTATGATAGCAGAGCCTACTGCATTCTAGAAATGAGAGTCCACAGAGGCCATCACAGTTACAAGTCAGAAATGGATTTCTCTACCACAGGTCCTACTCCAACCACATATCACAAAAATCTAGGGATGAAGGATAAGCTCACAAGCATCATGCAAGAAAGCCATGAGGAAGTGTGAATTAGACTCTCAGGGCAGCTTTAGAACAATTCCTGCCCAAGATGCAGACTTAGCTCAGTGCGTACGCATGCTGAGTATCAAAGGCTTTTTAGAGAGCTGGGTTTTTGCCTGTGAGCTCCTAGAGACCATTTTTTTTTATCCCTAAATTCAGCTTACAGGAACTTTTAAACAAATGCATGCTGCATTATTCTCATTATTCAATTATGACAGTCTTTCCCCCAGCTTTTTAATTAGCACTCATTTACTGAGAATTAAACTGTCATTTTAGTTGAACTCAAAGGAGTACCCCAGGGACATGCATTCCACTAGATAACAAAGGCACCATATAATTCTGATGCTTCAACAATTTAGACTGAAGCCACGACAGGGCTTTTCTGTCAGCCATTTCGGATGGAACTTAATCATTGCTGTTGAAGGATGGGGGAGGGTGTATGATTCCACTTGTGACGAATGTGATGCCTGATGAAGTTAGATCAGGATAGTAAACTGTTGGAATCCCTCTTGATTCGACCAGATAAGTCATCAGAAATCTCGTTCAGCTTCTATCCTAGCTGCTGTGTGTTCTAGGCTACGTAGACTCTGTTAGCCAGGAACGAGAAGGTACTGTTATTACAGTGGACTGTGACTGTGGTTTCCACTGCCTTCTGGGCCTGTTCCAACTTCCTCAGGCCCATCCCCTGTTCCTTGGCATTTATTCTATAAGATGCTTCCCATCTGAACATTACAGGAGTTTATCAAATTAAGCAGATGGAGGACCAGATTTTCTCATCATTACCTCTGGAAAAAATGTCATTGTCTTTTGATTCTAGTAATTCAAAGTAAAACCAATGTATTACTTTGCTGGTGGAGGATTTTGTTTACTATGCCTAAGACGTTGGGTATCATCTTAACAGATTTTCATAATTTTCATTCAGTCAAACAGGTGACTCAGGAGTGTTGAAAAGTTGGATGCCCTTGGATTCCAGAGTAGCATCTCAGGATCATGGCTTGTAGGAGAGACATGACATTATCCTTCCTCCAATACAGTGTTCACTTTAAAATGAGACGATGTGAGGTCAGAGAAACTTGCTGATTTTCCCAAGCTGAACAACTGAATTTGTGGGGAATGAAACCTGGAACCCAAGTGTCCTGGATTCCAGGTTTTTTTTTTTTTTTTTTACACCATTTTACAAGCTGTCATGCATGAGCCCTGACTTCAGCCTGTGGTATTTAAGTACATTGAAACTTAACACTGACCATGATTCTAAGTACTGAGCTTACTAAAGCCAGCCAATGGCAGCCATAGGAGTTTGGCCTGATACCTGGAAGGAAAAGGGAGAACTAGCAGGTGGAAGAAAGGACAGACAACCAAAATTAATTTTTAGAAAACTGAGGTACACTCAAGGAACGACTCTGCAAATATTGGCTATTGGGTACTCGCCCATCCTCAATATCTGGGGAGGAGGCTCTGTTCTGGTGTTTCATCTTCAGAATGGGGATAGATGATGTAGTTAGACTGAGGAATTGCTTCAAAAATAAACTCACTAGGAAGCTTCATTTTACAAAACAAAACAAACAACAAAAACAAAAACAAAAAAAACCAAACAATCAAACAAAAAACAATCCAGGTCTAGAGGTGGAATCGAATGGAAAAGCCACGTTTGCCTCTGTCAACTCAGTCATTTACATGCAATGCTTAGAAGCCTCAGAAGCAGAAACTGCAGGAACAATGAACAGTTGTTCACAAGTGGATCTCATGTTGCTGATGGCTGCATTGATTTGCCATGCTTTGTGTGAGGTAGCAGCATGGATTATAAACATCAAATGGAAGAAGGGTGCAAGGTCTAAATGCTTTCCAATGCATATACTTAAAAAATTTTATTTACGTGTGTATGTGTATGTGTATGCATGTCACAGTGTGTCTATATGTGTGTGCATGTATTTTTCTATGTATGTGTATATGTACGAGTGTGTGTGGGGGGCAGTTGGGGTGGGTAGTGTGTAGATCAGAAGACAACTTATGGGAGTCAATTCTCTCCTTTATTATGTGGGTCCTAAGGGACTGAACTCACGTCACTATGATAGGAAACACCTTTATCCTTGAACCATCTCTCAGACCTATGTGTACTTTTAAAACAACTGATCTCATTTAGGGTTAAAAATAAATTGTTTGGCCCTTTGCCACCATGCAAAACATTAATTTGTACTTTTACTAAGACAAGATCCATATCTTAGAAGGACAACTCCTATAAGTTGTCCACTAACTACTATGTGTGCGACATATGTACATATACCCCCACACACAATAAATAAAAGTGATCCTTGTCTTTTATTATGAAATATTTCTTACATTCTTGTGCTTTTAGACTTTCTAACTATCTTCTCAGAAATCTATCCTTTCTTAAGGGTTATTCTACTCAAGCCCTAAACTGAATGCTGTGCATAAATAAGAGGACATCCCTGTCCTGTCCTTTCTTAACCTCTGAGCCATCTCTCCAGCTGTCCTGACTTTCTTATGGCATCTATAAGCTCACCTTAGTTGGCTTTTAATTTTTACTAATGCGAGAATTAGCTAGATGACAGTGGTGTCTTCAGTTACAGGTAAGACTCATAAGCAGGTCCTTCTCCTAAAAAAACAAACCAAAGCAAACACAATGAAAAGCCCTCGATCTTGATTCTTCACACATAAAAGGATGAAGTAAGTCTGGTTGCAGGTTATGTTTTATGGTGATTTCTGCCAGTTGAACAGCAGATAGGACTTCCAGTTTCAGAAGTAAAAACACAGGAGTCAGGCTGAGGAGATGGCTTAGTGGGTAGAGTGCTTGTTGCATATGTATGAGGACCTGAGTCTAGGTTCCAGATCACACATACACAGGTTGTGGTCTGCAATCCCAGCCTTATTACAACTAGGCAAGAGGTGGAGATAAGAGACTTCCTAGAGTTCAAAGGTCAGCTAGCCTGGCATCCTCTCTGTCTCTGTCTCTGTCTCTGTCTCTGTCTCTGTCTCTGTCTCTGTCTCTGTCTCTGTCTCTCTCTCTCTCTCTCTCTCTCTGTTGTGTCACATATGTGCCCCCACACACACAAACGCCCCCAGGCACCCCCGTGGACTGCCATGAGTGTCCCCCCAGAGTACCCAGAATTAGCTCCTCATAGTTCAGGTGACACACGCAAAGCCATTCAACTAGCCAAACTGTCCAACAGCAGAACACAACAGCACAGCCGAGGCTGATGAGTTTTGGATTCTAGGGTCATAAATATAGGTTAGAATCTTCACGCCATTGCTCCTATCCCCTGACACTTTGCCATTTAAGGTTAAGCAGGTTTAATTAGAGGGCTCCTTCTTCCATCCCTGCTTCTTTCTCACACTGTAGAAGATATTTTAGGAACAGAGAAAGGTTAATGGGCCTGTGATGGGGCTTCGAATTAACTTCTTTAATTAAGCCTCAGGAAGACATCTTTTCATTTCTCTTAATGACCTGTCTTGGTTATAAAGGACCCCAAGCACCTGCCTCTCTGTGTGGGCCTTGCTTCTGTAAGATCTGTCTGAGGCGATGCTCTAGAGTCAGGAATATACAGTCCCCAACAATGAAGAATCTGAAATTCCAAGGATCAGTGTCTGAACTTGGTAAATTTGAGAGAGCGATCTATTTGTGGGAAAGGACACTTAGGAGAAAAGAAAAACCTAACCCTGGTGTGTCTGGGAATTTTCTCCTACAGTGACAGCTCTTAATTTTTGTAGCTGCTCAGTTTGTTAATGAGCATCTTGTAGTGCACAGAGCATTTACGGAGCCTGGATATCTAGGAGAGGTCTATAATCAATCCTTTAAAATCACTCCTAATCTTCAGACTCTAATTCACATTTATATGTTATAAGTGGTTGTCACCATAAGGCATTTTATATACCCTGTAGTATTAGTCTTCATATCAGCATTAATTAAATATTCATTCCTAATGAGAACACAGTAAATCATCTTATAGTTATTTTATCTCTCCTATTCAGGGTAGGGCTGCAATGAGGAGGTGAATCTGCAAAAGGTTGGCAGCAATAGACAAAGTACAGGGGAACTTTGTGACAGGGGTTCAGACCTAGCCAGAACAGGTAAGGGTGTAACACCAGAAAGATAAGGCAATTGTCTGTCCAAGGTATGAATTCTAGAGTTAGCAGCTGTAATGACAGAAAGCAAGACAACCTGCAGATGTTTTCTGTGCTGTTGCTTTCCTCATCCACAACCTGTATCCAGTACCTAGGAGAGTAATAGCAAAGTTTAAACCTGTAAGTTCATGTACAGTTTCCTGAATGTCATCTGGTATATGATAAGGTTGTGTTTATGTAAAATAAAACTACAATTATTGTTTTCAATAAAAATGAATATGAGGTGTGTTTTAGACCTCACAAATGATGAATGGGGATAAGGCACAGACTATGAATGTAGCTTGATTTCTGAAGTAGAATACTGGGCTATATTGTATGACACTATTCCTGTGTAAATGGGAATATCTTAGATATGGAACCAATGAAAGACCAAAATACACCTATTACCAAAATCAATTAGTGAGCCCTTGAGTTCACAGGGATGCTTTTCAGGAATCTGGATGAGGGGTTACTTATGGCTCAGAAATCAACAAAAGTCCACCCCAATGTGGGGAACAGCTCATGAAAGCTGGATACCTGGAACACACTGCACAGCCTACAGGTAGCTGAGCAGGCTGGATAGTGGGTTTTTTTTGGGGGGGGGGTGTCTTGGCTGGTCTCAGTCTCTTCCAAGCAGTGCAGGTGTCCTAAGAGTGATTCTCAGCGGTCACTACAACTTACATATGTTTGGGAAGGGAGGGGTCTGAAGAATCGGGTCAGTTTCAGGAACTTCCTGGAGCCATTTAGTTGTTTTCATCTTAAGCTTAAGGAGTTTTCCTGCAGGATAGAATGTTTCTCTTCCCCTTAATGTCTATGTCTCAAGGAGTTTCCCTCCTTCGTGGAATGCCTACTGTACAATTTGTGAAGACCTGAGTTCAGAATTCTATCACACACATAAGAGGCTGAAAGTGATGGTGTGCACCTAAGATCCGAGGACTGGGAAAACAAAGACAGGATCCCTGGGGCTTTTAGCTATCCAGTCTAGCCAATCAGTGAGCTCTAGCTTCAGTAGGAAAGCCATTCCCTCCCCTCAAAATGAAGATTGATTGAGTAATATATCTGACATCAATCTCTGACATCTACATATGTGTCACCACATGTGCACATGTAGTCTAACTACACACACACACACACACACACACACACACAATTGTTATAACTCCAGAATATCTGTCACTCAATAAGTTAAAAAGAGTTTTGTTTGGTTGCTCAGTCTAGCTTAAAACTCAGTGATAGGAAGAGTTACATAGTCATAGAAGAAACAAAATTATCTGAGAGAAAAGGCTAAAGTTATTGTTCATTATAGAGGCAGCCTTGCTCAAGGAGGAGGCATAAAGTACGTGCTAAGGACTGGAGTGAAAGTAGGGAAGAAGAGGAAATTGGATTAAGCAGGTAGAAAAATGTACCATTATACAAAAAGCTTTCAGGACATACTTAAAGGACTGCCTTTGTGGGATGTTACAACTTAAGAAACAGGGCATAAAGATCTGATTTGCTTTTCAGAATGCTCTTCTTTAAGCCTATTTGGACAATGCATTGGATAAGAGCAACATGCCACACCGATGTCTATTAATAAAGATGAAAGAATATTTCAACGTCCATGCCATAAATGATGAGAATATCAACTAGGATTAGAAAATACAGGAAGTAAACCTAGAAGGGCTTGTTGGCAAACTGCATGTACTAGTAAAGGAGGGATTTCTTAATACCCAACGTGGTGACTAGCAATTATTATAATCTGAAATATTTACCCCCCCACTTGAAGACTCCACTAATGATCAAATCAAACTCTGCTACAAAATATATTCGAGGGGATGACAAAAGGGACAAAACTGCAAGGGTAAAACTGGAATTTACTTAAAGGGAGTTCTGGATTGCATTGGAATCTTTTCTTCTTTCTTTATGTAAATACCTCAGACTTAGGTGGTGAATATGGACAGAGCTATAGATAAAGCCACACTACAACAATTCGAATGTTTAGAATGTTTAGTGTTTTTCGAGTTTAATATGCATTCAGAATCATCCAAGGATCTATTTAAAATGCATGTTCTTATGAAGTGAGTCTGAGTATATGAAGTAGGGGATTCTGTATGTCAGAAAGATTCCCAGGGATTGCTAATGCTCTTGGCCACACTTTAAGTTGCAAGACTATATATTGTTTTAGGAAGAAATGAAACTTGTTAGTCCAGAAAAAAAATCAGACTATGTACTGTGTTGTGTTTTAAAAATATAGAGAAGGAATGTGTTTGGTGGGTGTGCGGTCAGGTGTGGGGGAAGGGGGTGTCTCTGTGGGCCCGATTGAGGCATCTCTTCCCCATGAGAGACCAGCCACACAACGATGGTATAGTATAGAACAGATTTTACTTGGGGCATGGGGAAGGGAGTTGAGAGTGTAGTGGAGACAGAGAAAGGGAGGGAGAGAGAGAGAGAGAGAGAGAGAGAGAGAGAGAGAGAGAGAGGAAGAAGAAGAAGAAGAAGAAGAAGAAGAAGAAGAAGAAGAAGAAGAAGGAGGAGGAGGAGGAGGAGGAGGAGGAGGAGAAGGAGGAGGAGTAGAGCTACCCATGAGCTGTGGCAAGAGAGGCGGGGAAATGGAAATGAGGAGGGAGGGGGAGCAGGAACAAGGGGACAGAGCAGGAACAAGAGAGCAGGAGAGGGAGGGGGGGAGGGATGAGTCAGGCATACCTGGCTGTTGCCAGGTAACCGTGGGGTGGAGCCTAGACAAAAAACAAAACAAAACAAACAAACAAAAAACCGCTAACACACTGAAGAACACCTGTGAGTCTTAGCTGAAGCTGTAAGAAATCTTGCGGTTTTGCCTACAGATCTGCAGTGTGACCTCTTGGGATGGGAAGTTGTTCCGAGAAGAGAGTTCAGAGAGTCATCTACACACTCTAACATCAGCAAGGTTGTTATGGTGTTTCATGAAGAACCACAAAGGGTTTTTCTCACCACACTGGTTCTGGCACATCCCACTGAGTAAGCAAGTCCAGTCTCAAGTCTCAAACTGACTCCAAACTCACTGGCCTGCAAACAGTACCATCTAGCCAGAGTAGAATAAAGCAGGTCTTGTTCCCCTTGCCTAAAGCTGATGACTATTTGGAGCTCAATTTTGCAAGAAGCCATCTGTAGCAATTTCAGCATTTATGTACCTGTCATGAGAGACAAACAAGGTTGGAAATTTATAAACTGGCCCCTTCTAACCTAATGAGTCAACACTCTCTTCCACATTTGGACTCTACTCTGACCATGAAGCACTTAAGTTATGGCTGTTTGCATACGTCAGCTCTTTAATTATGAGAGCATAAGTGCTAGGGCCCAGAACCAGATGCCAGCTTGGCACTGTGGAGTGGGAGAGTAGCCCTGACAAATGGCTCTGAGTGGCTCAGACCCAGTTTGGCCTACTCTCATGCCTGAAATAGATGGGAACGTTTGCTTTAGGGAGACAGCACTGGGCTCTGCTGCTGAGAGAAGTGTGGCAGGAGAGAAAGCTCTCTCTTGGAAATCACATAAACAAAACAAAACAAAAAACCCCAACCAAACAAAAACAAACAAACATACAAACAAACAAAACTAAATCCAGCTCGGTGATATTTATTTTTATGGATTCTGGATAAGCTATTTTGTCTGGTTTTTTTTTTTTTTTTTTTTTTTGGTCTCAGTGTCTCTACCTGTGAAATGGAAAGATGAGCTGTGTTACTCGTCTTGCAGTTGATTTGTCAGAAATCAGTTCTTTTCAGTGACACACAACTTCACAAGATGGCAAGTATTCCTACTAGTGAGAAGTTCTGTGCTACTTCAATGAGTCCCTTCTATGTTCAAGACTCTCAGAATACTCAAGAATAAGATTCCACCAAAAAAGCAACCCTAAAACTATCCCTGGGAACCATATGATTGCAGCTCACACATACAGAAAACAGAAGGAAGTTTGTAAATTATGAAAACAAGGCAGCATTTGGCTATCATGTCTCGAGGCTTTGTGTCATCTTAAAAAAAATTATCTCCCAGGCTTAGAGATGGCTCTAGAGCACATACCACTGTTACAAAGGACCCAGGTTTGATTCCTGGAACCAATGTATTGAGTTCACAAGTGACTCTAATTTAGGGGATCAAATGCCCGCTTCTGGTCTCTGTGGCTTCTATGCTCACTGTATAAACCTACACTCTCTCTCACACACATGAAAACAATTTTCTAAATAATTAAAAAAATGAAAAAAAAACCTGATTTCTGACAAATCAACTGCAAGATAAATTTTTATAATCCAAGAAATTTAAGAAAAGTGCATTTGTGTGACTTTCTGCCCATGATCTGGGGATACTCAACTTACGAAACTGTGGGGCTTACCTCCATCTCAAAATGTCTTCTCTGAGTAGGCTGTAACCTTAGCAATTCATGCAGAGTAAGTGCAGCTGGCTTCACTAGTCACTGGCACACTAGTCACACAGTGACACTCTTTCTGAGGACAGTGTGAAAGGAATAGCCACTGCTGTTCCTTCACTGTGCTCTGTGGCTCTGTGGAGGACTGTCTTGTGTATGGACAGATACCCAAGGGATGGAATGCTTTAGCCTAAAGTCCACTCATTGTCTGTTTTCATACACCTTCATAAGCAATGGGGAGCTTCTCAAAGGGCGTGCCCCTACCATACTGATGGCGGTGAATTGAGAGCAGCATACACACTTGTTGAATGAATGACTGAAAGGATTGGTTTGCTGACCCCCATCCCAGAGCTCATGGGTTTTGCTTTGGACAACTGAGACGAAACCATGCATTTTCTTGGTAGCTATACTTTTGTCTTGATTCATCTGGCAATTTGGTGTTGTACTGGCATGGGAGATCTATCATTGTTATATTTTTTTGGAGGAGGCCACTTTCATCAGTTTCCCTCCTTTCTCATACAGAACTCACTTCTTAACACAGAAAAATGACAAAACCTGGGGGGTGCATTCTTTGAAAGTAAACATGAATTTGGTTAGTTAGCATGATTCTCAAAGATACCATGAAATTTAGAGGAATATTTCCACACACCAAATATCACTCATTATTGAATTATATCAGAATACAAACTATGTACTCACAGTTTGAACTTATTTGTGTATTTTATATTACAAGTAAATCTATTATTGAAACTTGACATACACTATCAGTAAGACTGGCATGCTAGAGGGATGGCCCGGTGTGTAAAAGCATTCGCTGCACTAATTCACTGCACTAAGCATTAAAACCAAGTTCAGATCCCAAGGACTCATGTGAAAAGCTGAATGCACAGCAGAAGCATCGCTAATCCCTAGTCTCGAATGGGAAGTAGGAGAGGGAATCAGAAAAAGCCCTACAAGTTGGCCAGCTAGCCTGGCATGTATAGCAGAAAAAGTAACTAAGCGAACATAGCTCCATCAAGGCAGAAGACAGGGGACTGACTGCTGAGTTTTCCCTCTAACTTCTGCACATGTGCCAAGGCACAGGGGCAGCTACATCTATGCAGATGTATATGAATCACACAGGAACACACACACACACACACACAATCAAAGTGAAATCAGCACCCTATGGATGTGACATCATCTCCAGAAAGTGGCATACGTTTATATCTTCTAGGAAATGGAGGAATTGGCATTTTGAAGCACAGTAGAAGAAAAAAAGTGCTTTGTGAACTTAGAATCCAAACCTGAGGCTATAGAGTCTCAGAAACCTTCTCTGTCAAAGTGTAAATGGACCCTGACTGCACAACTAAGCAAACGGCAGGTGAGGCTGAATGAGAAACTGGTGGAAAGAAGAAGCCAGGTCTCGATCCTGAGTCTCTGGGGTTTTCATACCCACTCACAGGACTATAGGACCATCCTCTTGCTTCTAAGTGATCCACGGTGTTTGTTGCTGTGATAAAGTGTTCACAAGTTTCAAGTGTCACAGATATATGATGACTCAGCATCAGATGGCTGTGATGAAAGCAGGCTGCTGATTGGATCTTAAACTCCTGCTGGAGAGAGGGCTCAGAGCTTACAAGCACTCTTGCAGAGGAGCTAGGTTTAGAGGTTTAGTTTCCAAAATCCGTATGGCCGTTAACAACTGTGGTGCTTTGAATATGCTTGGCCCAGGGAGTGGCACTATTGGGTGTGGCCTTGTTGAAGTAGGTGTGACTTTGTTGAAAGAATTGTGTCACGGAGGGGGCGGGTAATTGAGACCCTCTTCCTAGCTGCCTGGAAGACAGTCTTTTCCTGGCTACCTTAGGATCAAGATGTAGAACTTTTGGCTCCTCGAGCCCCACTTCTGCCTGGATGCTGCCATGTTTCCCACCATAATGAAAATGGACTGAGCCTCAGAACTTATAAGCCAACCCCAATTAAATATTGTCTTTCGTAAGAGTTGCCTTGGTCATGGTGTCTCTTCATAGCAATGGAAACCCTAACTAAGACAACAACTGTCTGTAACTGTCTAGTTCCAGTGGATCCGATCTTATTAACACACCTGACCTTAAAGACGCAGACCTGAGGATCCAAACAAGTATGGATAGAAAGTTTGGGTTGGAAAAGCAGCACTAGTGAAGTGGAATAGATTTCTGTTGTTCAGAATAATGCAGTATGACCACGGCACATCACATGGGGTATCATATGTGATCCAGAGAGGATTCAGGGTATAGAGGAGAATGTGCAACAACTACACCCAAATGAAATGAGCTTATTATGTAGGTTCTAGATTCATGTCATGAGACAAATATTGTCTCATTCACATAAAAACGTGAGCCTCCAAGTGTCTTTATGGTTTCTGGGATGAGTCTTCGGTGTATATTGAGGGACCAATTTATACTGTGGTGCACAAGGAACATTTGGCAATAGTATTTTATCTTATAAACATAAAGCTAAAACAAATAAATGCAAAGCATATGGCCCCATTGCCTATATACAACAGGCAGATTTGGTTTTCTTCTTGATGATACAGAATCTGTTTGAAAATATGAGTAGTATATCGTAAAGTGACTATGTGTGAAGTCTATGTGGCTTCCGTGTGAAGAAGAGAAGGATAAAGGGATAGGAAGAAGGTAGGGAGATCTTCAGCTGATCATTGCAATACTAACAATGAAGAAATGCAAAAGTGCTTCAGGCTGTAGGGGAAGGTGGAAGTAAATGCTCAGATGTTTAGATACATTTGCTGGTAGGTTGCAGCGTGTTGTGAGGGAGAGATTGGGGTCCAGGATGATGCCAAACATTTGGGTCTCAGCCCCAGGAGGACTGGAGTTTGTTCTTGCCGAGGTGAGAATTCAGGGGTAAAAAGCTTCACATTCATGCAAAGTTAAGTTTTGGCTGTGTGCTAGCTGCCCAAATGTAGACAGGGTGGCAGCTGGGCATGGAAGCCAAGACTTCAGGGCAATATGAGAGTGGCAAAGACAAATGTGGCAATTGTCACATATTTAGAATCTAAAGTTAAGGGACTTAGATCACACAGAGGAAGAAAAGGTGTGATCTTGAGATGGAGCCTCAGGACACTTGAGTGGGAGAGGTCAGGATGACAGGCTAGAGCCAGCAAAGGAGGACAGAGGGAAGACAGCTGGAGAGTGGGAGAGTGGTGCCCCCATGAGACGAAAGAGCAAGAAAATACCAAGTCTGTCAAATGCTGCTAATATACCATGGAAGACAAGGACTGGGACTTGTCCTGGGCCAAAGAGGTTCACTGATGACAACTGTGACAGAGCTGTGGTGCTGAGGAGGTTGGAGAGGGTACAGAAGAGCATCAGATTAGAAATGAAGATAGTAAGGACAGTCAACTGTGCCGTTGGCTTTAAATGCTAGCCTGCCACGACCTAGAACCACACAGCAGAAGACAAATCTCAACGGAAGAGGTATTTAGGTCAGCTTGGCATGTAGGCATGTCTGTGGGGGACTGTCTTGATTGTGAATTGATCCATCCCACTGTGGGAAGCACCATTCCATCAGCAAGCATCATTGAACTGTAGAGGAAGGAAGAAATCTAGGTACCTTGGGTCCATTCTTTTCTCTCTGCTTGCTCATGACCATAGATGGATGTAACTAGCCACTTGAGTTTCTCTCATGACTTCCCCTAAAACGATGGGCTGAAACCTGACGCTTTTAGATGAGATAAAACTCCTTCCTCCCTTAAGTTGCTTTGGCTGGGGCATTCATTTATCACATCGTCAGAAATAAATACTGAATGCATTTCTTTCCAGAGTTTTACTGTGTGGGGTAGGAGAGCAGAGAAACTCAAAGGTGATGTGGGTAACACTCAGGGATATTAGAACAATGATGAAATGCAGGAGACATGCTGGTTGTAGGCCTGGTGATCAAGCATTGTGGTTGAACCTACATTGACCTCTGTGTTGCTTGGCCGTAGGCTACCCAGGTAATTCCAGGGGAAAAGCTAGAATGGATCAAGGAGCCCAGAGTAACACATCCAGAATGCTTTCTGTGTTAATAATCAACATAGTGGTACCAGTGTGGGTTTTTTTTTTTTAACTTGGTGGTATCTGTGTGTGTGTCTTTGTGTGTGCTGTGATAAATTTGCAGTATATTTTTAATAATGTTGGAAATGATTAGAAAACAGAATAGAGTTGAAAAGCTAACGATGCCTTAGGGTAAGGCATAGATTTCAGGAGATTGTTAAGGAAATGATGAAGGGATCACGTAGGTAAAGGAAGAGGAAGTGTGTTGGACAAACAAACTCTTCTGGTTGCTACAGGCAGGAGGCACAGAGAATAGAGGACAGACATGTAGACATTTTAGCTTCTCAGTGGTAGGTGGGGGACCATGGGGATTTTTATTTTCCTGTTTATATCTGTGTTCTTTATGCAACACGGGGCATACTCGCTCCCTTTCTCTTCCTCAAGACACCTACCCACTCTACCTGCTCCCAGTTTTAATAGTGATTCCTGTAGGAATCAGGAGAACACCCGTCACTAGACCAAAGCTTGGCTCAGAATCTAGTTCTCTCACAGGAAGACATCCATTTGGGGAGCTGAAGTTCTGTCTCTCTCCAGGGATTTGTTGAGAGGTAGAAAGCTTAAAATGTTTTGAACCCTGGCTCTCAGGGGCACCACTTTGCTATGGAACAACCTCCCCCAACCCCCCCCCCCCAAGAAGGCATTTCCCATCTAGCACAATGATGTCTATCCAGAGTCACTGTGAAACCTGGCTCATCTTTCTGGAAGAAAGAATTGAAGGCAGGGAAGGACAGAAGGATGGAGGGAAAAAAGAAAGAGGAAACTCAATGTCTTATTATCTGGAAAGGCTATCACCATTCTAGACTGGTTAAATATATTTCTGCTTGGGAGATCTGCATTTTGCTTGTAACTAATTCCTCTGTTCCATATTCAGTATTCCACAATGCCGGCCTAGACTCAGGAATAAGTCCAAAATGGCTGAAGGATGACAGGGTTTGATCGGCTGCCTCTCTCTCCCTATCACTGAAGTTAATATGATGCTTATCTGAGAGCAGAGGCACAGACAGGGAGAAATTTAATGCAAATTTCATCAGGAGTCTAGTGCCACTTCACAAAATATTGATTAGGTGTCTGATTTGCTGTCCCCTGACAATGGGCCATCGGAATAAACCAATGAGGTGGGCTTGACTCCAGCTCGTCATGGTCATTCGATAACGCTAGGCAACCAATAAGGAGCAGCTACCTTCTGATTGGGTGAGAGGCCAGTGAAGGGGGAAACCATCTTAGCAACAGCCGAAGATACTGCTCACTCCCTGCACAGTCGCACAAACACAGATAGCACGACACTAACCTGCTGCTCTAAACAGTGGTTGATTGTGTCTCCTCAGGCTTTTGTTTTGCCACACCCCCTCCAAAGGACAAATTTCAGTTCACACAGTACACTGCCTACCTGGTTAGACAGCTCATAATCCTTTTTTAATGGAATGCAGGGCAACATTGATTGCTCTCTCAGCCCCCTCCAACAGTCCCCTTATTAAGAATGAACTTTGATCTGCAGGTAACTGCACAGGCTTTGTTCTGGAAATGTTCTGGTCTGGTCTCCAGGGAGCAGGCCACATCATTGCCCTTCCTGCCCAGCATGCCACAGGGAAGGGGCTGTGGTATGGGACTGAGCCCACTGGCTAGAGGTTGTTTTATTTTTTCCTCCCTCTGCTTTCGGTAAGAATGGCAGAAAGATTTTGTGAGGTTGGAGCGGGCTTCACAGTGCTTGTTATTTTCCTCTGAAACTTCCTTTTTCATTGTTCTATGACCCCAGAATGCAGAGCCTCAAAAGCTTTCCTGTTTTCTCTGTAACATTTGGCAAGGTTTTCCTCAGCTACCAGGCTCCAAGCCTTTGACATTCTCCTTTGAAAGGCTCCCTGCTTCTGTGTTTTTATGCTTCTCCCGGCAGCTCCCTTGTTCCCCTGATGCCAGCAGAAGGAGGCTGCTTGCCAATCCCTGGTTTTCCCCAACTAGCAGCTGTCATGACCTTCCTGCCTCATTTTATCCCCCAACCCCTGTCCGGGGGCTCAGGAGGTATCTGCAGGCCGGTGGGGACGGCCGACAATGGAGGGCACATGATTTCCAGCCTCGTTTATTCCTCCACACTCTCGGTTTCTTTGCTCTGGTGCCTGGTTTCAGCGTGCATCCTTGGTCCAGGAGCATCTGCCCATGGATTATCCAGTCCTGCTGGCGCTCTTACCAGTGCTCCCTGTCGACAGCTGTGATTCTGTCTGGGTAGAGGAGCCTATGAGAGAGGACAGCCTTCCCTCGAGGAGGCATGCTGCCATGTCTTCTGCCAGAGGGAAGGAAGTTGAGACGATGTCACAGGCATTTTTCCCCCAGTCCAAGAAGGATTATCTGCTAGGAAACGGTACCAGCTGTTTTCCATCTTCCTGACTACAAAGTAGAGGGGAACAGCATGAAATGGAAACAGAAAGGAAGAAAGCTAGACGTGAAGACCATTTTAAAAAGAAAAAAAAAAAAAAAAAAAACAGAGTAAAGAGAACCTGGATTCTTTTTTCAAATGCTCATTTGGGTTTCCTTTGGGGATGACTAGGGTATCCACCCACTAGAGTGTTGACAAACTGTGTTCGTATTGGTGCAGTGGCATGAATATGATGAAGGGCTGGAGTGTAGCTCAGTGACCGAGAGCTTGCCTAGCATGCATGAAGCCCCGAATTCAAATCCAGCACTGCAGTGAATGGATGAACAATGACATCGCCATGTTGTGGCAGCATCATGTGATCCTGGAGTCACACTAGTCTAGATTTAAGGCAGCTAATGAGAGGGTGTTAGCAAATTCCCAGCTTCTCTCTGCCTTTGAAAAAAAGTCTGTACAATGGAAATCACACTGTCTTTTTAAGTAATATCATTTGTGTGTAAAATGCTAAGCTGTGGGCTTACCGTGTGCATTTACATTAGAAATGTTGAATCTTGTTGGATGTTGTGGTGCAAGCCTGTAATCCTAGCACTTTGGGGGCTTAGGCTAAAGGACCTGAAATTCCAGGTCAGCCTGGTACAAATACAACACTATCTGAAAGATGGAAGGGAGGGAAGAAAGGAAGGGAGGGAGAGGGGAAGGTGGGGGAAGGAGATAAATGAGAAAGAAATGGAGAAAGTCAAACCACAGACAATCTTGTTAAATCTTCCAATCCTAGAACTCCCCCAGCTTCATTCAGTTGCTAGACATATGGCACAGTAGTGCTAATTGATTGAAAACATTCTGAACATCTACAAAAGCCAGACATGAGACTTTGTATTTTAGGGCAGAAAAGAAGGCAAGCAGATTATAAAATAAGAAGCCACGGAGGCAAGGCAAAAGTTAAGGGCAATTGAGAGCCCAGGGATGTAGCTAGGTCCACACTTGTCTAGGGTGAAGGAAGCCCTGGGTCCCATCCCATCCCTAACCCCAGGCAAACCAGACTTGGTGGTTCACACCTGTGATCTTAGGAGATAGAGGTAGGGAGACCAGAAGTTTAACACCTTCAAAGAAAGCAAACTTGGGATACATGAAGCCTTGTCTAGAAGGAGGAGAAGGAAGAGGAGGAGAAAGGGAAGGAGGAGGGGAGGAGGGGGCAGGGAGAAGAGGAGGGAGCAAGAGGAAGAGGAGGAGGAGGAGGAGGAGGAGGAGGAGGAGGGAGAGAGAGAGAGAGAGAGAGAGAGAGAGAGAGAGAGAGAGAGAGAGAGAGAGAGAGAGAGAGAGAGAGAGAGAGAGAGAGAGAGAGAGAGAGAGAGAGAGAGAAAGTTAAAGAGAGGATTAATAGATGGGTGGAACCTGAACCCCAGTTAGAATCAACAACAACCAAGAATTGCTGCAGAATCTGGCCTTGAATAGCCCTTTATGAATGTGTAGGTTGACAGGATGGACCAGGAAGAAGGGGGCAGCTAACAACACTGACAAACTATTAGGAAAAATAAATGTGATCATTGAAACGAATGCGGTGGGGAGAGCTGTGAGCTAGGAAGAGTCACTTTGTAGATAATCTCAGGTCCTAGAACCAGCTGTGTCTTACTTTCAATTCAGAACTACTATTTATAGCTCTTTGACTTAGCTTCTTTTGCTGTAAAATGGGTATCACTTTGTGTCACATCGGAGGATGAGAAAAATGTGTCTAATTCTGAAAAGCATGTTTCAGTAATAATGTCTTAGAAAACGGAACAGCAGCAAACTAAAACAAAGCCATGCCTTAACCAATACATGTACATGCATGCATGCACACTTATACACACACACATGCCTGCACATGTATGCACGCACGCGCACACACACATGGGAGAGAGGGAGAGGGGGAGGGAGAGGGAGAGGGACACTTATGAGGCAGGGCAGTCAGACAAATATTTCTAATATGAATAATGAATAGATAAATGATACAACTGTAGATGATGGCTGGACAGAGATAGTGCCAGTGCCTTGAGGACCTCTATGACAATGACCTTTGGTGTTTTCTCTTCAGACGGCTGCCTGTGTCCTGTGTTCACTTCTCTGTCTGTGGATGGTGATTTAGCACATACATTTTTCCCTTTCATCTTCCCACTCTCATGCTTATATTAGACATGGATTTGGTTAGACCTGCATCTGTTGAGATGGCTAGCCAATAATAGAAGCCCCACAGGGCTAACGCGGTCTGATTTCAAGAGTTTGTCTCACAAGTGAGGCCTAGGTTGGGAAGTTATTAGCTGCAGACTCGGTGAATATCTTCAACTGTCATCACTTTTTAATTAAAAATAGCTTGGCCACACACACACACACACACAC
>NC_034599.1:36570618-36574462 GCF_900095145.1 Mus pahari
CACACACACACACACACACACACACACACACACACACACTCCAGCACTCCACTGTGGAAAGGCAAGGACCATCCTTCATATACACAGTTTCTTGCCCTAGAAGAGGGTACCTTCTCCTGGCCCGTGATCTCTGGAGCTTGTCCAGAATTCTTAGGAAACTTGACCTCTGACGTAGGGACAGGCGCATCCTGGATTCCTGGGCCTGCTCTGAGCAGCTAACCTGTGTAAGTCATCTTTTCATAACTGCACATTTAGAAGTGGTGATTACTAGGGTAGGTTCACCAGGGAGACCTGTGTAGGTGTACCTATCAGGGTTCGTTCCCCTTCTTTGGGCCCCACTGACTTTTATACCACTGAAAGAGAGGTGGGATAAATTCCCAACTGGCAAGTCCTACACATAGCCATTGTAAAACAGAATCTTTGAGACTCTAGATTCTCTTCATCTTTTTTCTACTTTGCATTTATAGAGTAGAAACTGAGAGACAATATGGGATCCCTTTAAAACCTACTCATCTTGTCTTAAGTTAAAATCTCTCTCCTGAACTCCTTCTCATGTGGCTTTAGTTATGCCTACTTAGCTGCTCTAGGCCTTGACATTCTCATCTGTAGCATGGAACAATAACACCAGTGACTTAAGATCACTGGGACTATCCAGTGAATCTTCCATGTTAAGCACTTTGTACCAGCTGTGAAGTAATTATGCAGCAAATACAGGTAATTTCACTAGTCAGGGTTTATAATTCTGGCTAGGGGATACTTGATGGCCATTTTTGGTTATTAACTTGACTATATCTGGAATTAACTAAAATCCAAATGGCTGGGGATACCTGTGAGAGATTTTTTTCTTAGTTAAACACACTTCTAATCCAGATCTTTGAGGTGGTAAGTTCCACCTTCAATCTGGACCACACCCCCCTTTGGTAGTATATAAAGAATGTGGAAGAAGGTAGCGTGCTCTCTCTCTGCCTGCCTGCTTATACTCTTACTAGAAAATCCATTCCTTCATTGGCATTATCCTACTTCTTCAGGATTCTGTTGTAGACTGAAGACCAGCTGAGATAGCCAGCCTTGTATACTGAACAATTACTGGACTCTTAGACCTTCTGTTGATAGTTGTGGTTGTACTAGATGGACCACAACCTATAAACCATTCTAATAGGTTCTCCATCTGTCTCTTTGTCTATATAATCTATCCTATCTATTCATTCTGTAAGTTCCGTTCCTCTAGAGAACTCTGACTAATACAGGATATTATAAAAATCCATTAGGCACAACTGGCTATATTCTATCAGTCTTGTGATAACTGTAGATATTTAATAAGGACATTATTTGATGCACAGTTATCTGAGCCATGACACGGTGCAATCGTGAAATATGCTAATATGTGCCAGGACACTTAATTAAAATGCATAATTTATTACTCTGGTATTTTTACATTTAAAATCATTATGCAAAACAAAACTACGCAGTCCCCACTCTCTTAAATTGACATAATGCAAATTATACATCCAGCATAGATGGTGATATGCAAATAAAACATCAACATATTTGCAGATTCACTATCATATATCATTTACTTTGCACTTATTATCCACAGGCAAAACAAAAGAAAATGATTTTTTGACAAACACAGTTTTTACCTTTCTGGTCTTTGTGGCATAAAAAGAAAAATATTACAATCTCTCTTATGGGTAGATGGGGAAGCTTTTGAAACAAGACATTTCATTCTTTCAACATGTGTGTGTGTGTGTGTGTGTGTGTGTGTGTGTGTGTGTGTGTGTGTGTGTGTGTGTGTGAGAGAGGGGGGGAGGAGAGAGAGAGGAGAGAGAGAGGACTACAGTATGCATATGGAGGTCGGAGGACGGTTGGTAGAAGTTGGTTCTCTCCTTTCATCATGTCTGTCCTGGGGAATTGAGCTCAGGTCATCAGCCTCGGTAGCGAGCCATCTCACTGGCCTTGCCATAACAGTTGTGTACCAGACTAACTCATAGCACAATGAAATTACTGACCTGTGTGCTGGTATGTCAACTCACTTTATAAGCTTGGGGGTTATGAACCTCCAGTAAGGACCAATGGAATCTCATACATGATCAGAGACTTCAGATGGATTTAATTGCCTGTGCTAATCAGGTTTTTGTTTTTTTTAATTTTTTTTTTATGTGTCATTGTCTTTCTCAGAGTTAGCTGGGGTAGCAGTTAAGGGTCCAGTTTAGCATCATCCAGTGGGGGAGGGGGGAAGCTCACTCAGTGTGTTGTACTCTGTGTATCCCTGGGCCTCCCTTGCTTGGCTGGTTCCCATGGGCACTCTGAAATCAGTGAGCCCCTCTCAGTTGTGAGTCTTTGCATTTTTCAGATGCTCCAGAGACTCCTGGGATAGCAGTTGAAGTGACAATTCTTGGCTAAATTCCAGGCCATTGGCCTGTTGCTACAGCTTGGATATGAAATGTCTGCTGAAGCTTCCGTTTTGAAAATTAAGGATATCTTAGATTCTTCACCAAGACCAATAAGGACTGAGCAGCCTTTCTGTCCTACTCAACTACCTGACTGTCCCCGGGATGCTGAGGCCACATGGAATCCCACTGCAGGCTTTCACTATTCTCCTATTTCAGACCCAGGTGCTGGCTCTTGCTACTAGCTGCCTCATCTTTATACCACTTCTACTTGCCTGGCAAATATTTACCAGCCGTTTACACAGCAGTTCCAGAATCCCCTCGTCTGCAGTGACTTTCCTAACCTAGTTCATTTGTTGGATCTACTCTCCCTAGACTGATTCACATTTTTTAAATATTTATTTTATTGTATGCGCATGCGCCTGACTATATGTAAGTTCATTACATATACAGGAGCCCATGGAAGTCAGAAGTGGGCATCAAATCCCTTAGCATTGGAGTTATAGATAGCTATGAGCAACAGTGTGGTCGCTGGGAACTTAATCCAGATCTACAACAGCAATTAATGTTCTTAACCATGGAGATATCCCTCCAGCTCCCTGATATGCATTTACCTTGATGGTAGAATGTATAACATCTGTCCACAGCAGTCTTCTCTCTGAAGGTATAACCCATGTGTTTCTGCTTTTAGTATCTCAAAGGACATAATCATGCTCCCTGAGAAAATGAACATACCCATGGGCTATGCAGTGGAGAGCTAAGATGTATTTGTAAGTTTTCAGCCTGGTATCACTGTCTTTCTTTGCATGTTACAGATCTGTCAAGAGTTTTGCTGATGATAACAGACAGGGGCTGTAGAGTTGGTTCAGTGGTTATGAACACTCACTGCCCTTCTGGGGGACCTCAGTTGAACTCCCAGAACCCACATCATCTGACTCACAACTACCTTTAACTTCAGCTCTAGTGGATCTGATGCATTTTTCTGGCCTCTAAAGGCACACACACACAAACACAATAAATGCATACATATACACATAGCACACACACATACAGTACACCATATACCACACACAAATATACAATGTACACATAACATACCACACACACATACAGTATACCATATACCACACACAAATATACAATATACGCATAACATACCACAATATAGTATAACTATATCACACACACATAAAATACACATGTACGACCACACATACATATAGTATACATATACCACAAACACATGTGCACATATAGTACACACTATACCATGCACACACACACATAGTACACACATACCACATACACACATACAGTGCATACATAACACATGCACTCACACACAACACATAAACCTTTCTCTGTCTCTCTGTTCCTCTGTGACTCTATCTCTGTCTCTGTCTCTGTCTCTGTCTCTGTCTCTCTCTGTCTCTCTCTCTCTCTCTCTCTCTCTC
>NC_034599.1:36574517-36585818 GCF_900095145.1 Mus pahari
CACACACACACACACACACACACACACACACACAGAAACCACAAAGAAAATGAAGTCCACAAACAAACCAAATCAACTGTAGCCTCCCATATGTGAACAGGCTTTACCCAGCTTTACTAAACTATGTTAAAACTAGATGAAACCCATAAAACCTGCCCCTTCCCTGATGCCAAGATGGAAAGATGGAAAGAAATGAAACTCATGTCTTTGTTGTTTCAGCCTCAGAGTAAATGTGGGTAAATGAGCAAACTGTAGGCAAACTGATCTTTTACTGAGTGTGCTCTTACTTAATCGGTTGATTTAATTTCCTAGCAAATGGACACCAAACGCACATTCCTCAAGAACACTTGTTTGCTACAAATCCCTTCTCTTAGCTAAACCTCATTTATTTAAATTAATTTCCCATCACTTCTTTTCTTCGCACCATAGAGTGTGATCTGGGCACTTCACAATTACTTCTCCTTTCTGAGTAGAAAACCACTGTCCTCTAAAGCACTTTACACGTGAATGGTTGTTCTCATAGACTGCTGGTATAAACGGGAAATGGATGGGCCACTTCGGGAGAATAGATCAGCGGTTTCTTTAAAAAGTTTAGTGAAAACACAAAATAAGCATTATTGTTTCCATTCCTAAGAATCTACTAAATAGAAATGAAAACAGAAGCCCACACAGATAGGTTCATCAAAGTTCATAGTGACTTGATTCTTCATGGCCCCCACATTAGGAGCACTCAAATTTCCATCTACCGATACAAACTGGAGTCTATCTAAACAAGCCCTTACACCATGTCCTACCTATGCTTTCTCATAAATATACACATACTTAAAGACACAATAAACCTTCGAGAAAAAAATCATGCTAAATGAAAGAAGCTGGGTGCAGACAGGTACATACAATACTATTAGATTTACATAAAATGTCCCAAAGGACAGATTTAGAGACATAGAAATCAAATGAGTGGCTGCTTGGGCTTGGAAGTGGGTAAAGTAGGGCAAAAGATAGAAGTGACAGCAAATAGGCTTGAGGAATTCTGGGGGAGGGGTGAAGAACATGGTCTAAAACTAGGTTGTGATTCCCTCGGCTCTATAAGCTGACAGTTAGTAGTTGACTGGCATCCTCACAATGGGCAAATGTGGTGCTGGGTAGGTTACACTTCAGTAAAGTTATGGAACGTGGTTGGAATTGCCTTTTGGTAATTTCATGGTCTTATTTCAGTGGTATTTTAATTTCATAAGTCCTTCCTAGGTAATGTAAAAGAAAGGTCTTTAATCACAGATTCCAGATTTTAAGTTGGTTTCTTTGCTTCTCTTTGGAGCCCCGAGGGCCTTCACCTTTATACCAGTGGAGGCAGATTCAGAATGTAAAAAAACCTTTCTTTCCTTCCAACTAATTAAGGAAGCTCTGACATCAGCTTTATTTGCAGCACACCTGATGGAGGCCACGGTACCAATTAAACTCTGGAATGATTAGAAATGCAAACTGTCAGACACTTCAGCAACAGGCCCTGCTGCCTAGCTCCAGAATCACGGGGAGGCAAGGACATCATGTCAGGGACTGTGCAGCTCCCGAGTTTACAGGAGTTTAAGGAGAAATGAATGCCCACTAAGAAGGGCTAGAACTCACCTCTCCCATGGGACAAAGTTTCTTTTATGGGGCTACCTTCCATGATGATAATGGACTGAAACTCTGGAGCCTGTAAGCCAGCCCCAATCAAATGTTGCCCTTTCTAAGAGTTGCCTGGTTCCTATGTTAAGAAGTTCTATTGTAGGGTAGTCAGACCCTGAGCTTTGGATGAAAAGAGAACCAAGTTCAGGTTATGATTCTGGGATAATTTAATTTAATTTAATTTAATTTCTCTGAGTCTGTGTTTCTTTGCTTATACCAATGGAATGAGTATCTGCCTCACTGGGACACAGAGTAAATGAGATCTCATAGATGTAGTGTGTCTTGCATACAGGAAGTGCTTAATGAATGGAATCTATTCACAGGATGTCTTAAGTCTTCACTCCATTTTTCCCCCATAGGTATTGAGTGCCTGCCATTCCCTCAACTCAGCAAATACTCAATAAACGCTTATATAAAGCAAGAGTCAATAAAACCATGCCATTAGAAAGCATCTGGTCAATAACTGCTAATGATAAATAATTGAATTTTACATGATGTTGCATACAGTAATGTGCCCTATGGAAAAGGTACAAAGTAAGAGAGGAAGGAGGTCTCTGGGTTCTGGGGAGTGAGAAAAGGGTGGGGTGCTGACAGGGTGACGACTCTTGAGTAGTAAGTGAAAGAAAAGCATCATCTAGCAGAAGCCTGGTGTTCAGCTGAGCAACAACAGCATGTAGGCCTCCAAGAGGAATCTTCTAGAAATGTTCCGAACAGGTTCCAGAATCACCAGGGAGGTGATGAGGTCTGCAGCAGTGAGTGGAGCAGTGAGAGATGAACTCCAGCTCTACCTCCATTGCCTGCTTATTACATGATGGCCATCTCATGTGTCTCCATCTATAAAATGGGGGTTGGATCTCTATTTCAAAAGATCTCTGTCCCAAAGGATGGTGTGGTGGTTTGAATACGCTTGGTCCGGTGAGTGGCACTATTAGGAGGTGTGGCCTTGTTGGAGGAGGTGTGTCACTGTGGGGGTGGGCTTCGAGGCCCTCCTCCTAGCTATCTGAGGACAGTCTGCTCCTGGCTTCCTTTGGGTGAAGATGTAGAACTTTCAGCTCCTCCAGAGCCATGCCTACCTGGATGCTGCTGTGCTTCCTGCCATGATGATAATGCACTGAAACTCTGAGCCTGTAAGCCAGCCCCAATTAAATGTCGCCCTTTATGAGTTGCCTTGACCATGGTGTCTCTTCACACCAGTAAAGCTCAAACTAAGACAGGTGGAAACATCTTCTAATCCCAGGTGACTCTGAAGTTGGACCTTCTAGGTTGTGTTTCATTAGAACAAGCAGGAGAGCCTGCAGATTTATTTTTCTCTGTGTCTGTGCTGCTCAGATGTATGTGTCTCCCTATTAGTGAATATCAGCAAGACTGTTCAAGGCAGCTATCAGGTGGGATTTATTGAAGCAGAAGAGCAGTTCCAGGATATAGAGAAAGAATTAGACATGGGCAAGAGAACCATTCACTTATTCACTGCACCAACAGCTGCTGTTGAATGGAAACAATATAGTTATCTGCTATGCCCATTAAAAAAGCAACATGGAACGTGGTAAAGAGTTTTCAATAGTGGGACAATAGATTCTGCACATAGATAAATGGGTGCATGTGCGTGCACACCAGTGTCATATTAGGGTAGAGCTTTTCTCAGAATTATCACACACTAAAGGTGACTCTAACAATTAGGGGACATCTGGAGTTGACTGTGAGTTGGAGATTCAAAAGACAAGAAAGAAACATGGCAGATCCTTTGATGTTGGTCTTCTCAAATTGTTCTCTCAGCTCTGGCCAAATAGAAGTCGTCCAATGCAAAGAACACTGAACTCAGCTTCCGAAGATCTTGGCCCTTCAAGATCGAGCTGTGTGGTTTGGGCTCCCCATTGAGCTCTGAGCTTTATTTATCTTACTTAACCCAATGGCAATCAAACCTGTCCATTGTCTCACTCCCAAACATCAGAAGTCAAGTATAAAGGTTATTTGGTAAACTGTAACTATCCACTCAAAACAAGTGCAGGGGTCCTTGTTGAAAACAGGCTGATGGAAACCTGGGGGCTGGCTTTTTCATTTCTCCAGACTATATGTGCTAATTTATGTGCATTAGTAAGGTTGGTTGCCAGGTACTCTGAAGGGACTCCCTGATGGATGGGCCATTCAAGGCAGCCAAGAAACACATGGCTCAGTAATTGTGATCCTTCCTGACAAGATTATGAGAGGCATAGGTCTGGAGGACAGTTTCAAGGACACCAACTGCAAAACCCTACTGAGACCTAGAAGCAGGGTAAATGGAATATTGGGTTCATCTTCAACCCTTCTCCCCTCATGCCTGGGTCTGCATTCCAGGCACAATAGGAGTAAACTGTAGGCAGAGAATGGAGACTGGGGGGGCTGTGTCACTTCCCTTTAAGCTTCAAAACCACCTGGCCGGAAGTGCAAAGGAGGAAAGTAGCCTGTTTCCTCATGGAGAAAAACACCTTTGGAAGTCAGGCGCAAAGGAGGTTCTTGGAGAAAGTAACATAGAAGAATGGTAACATGATGTTCTATTAAATGACATATGCCTGACTGGAGGATAAAGTAGGGATGGGTTGAGAACCATTGCATGTGCCATTCACGGCAGCCAAGAAACACATGGCTCAGTAATTGTGATCCTTCCAGACAGGATTATGAGAGTCATTGAACTTGTTGGACATGGTGGCTTATGCTTGGAGACCCAGCATGTGAAAGACTCAAGTAGGAGAAGTGTCTGCTGAGTTCAGTTCTAGCCTGGGCTACATGGTTAGTTCTAGCATCCTAGGGTATAAATTGAGACCCTGACCGAATAAAGAATTGTTGAATTTGGTGATGGATTTGGTGAAGGTAAGGTTTCCCATCATTCATTGTGAACTGCGAGCTCCTTCTAGAGATCCCCAAGGGTTTAAAATCTCTTCTTTCTCAAGGGCTTACCCAGTACTGGCACTTCATGGACACTCAGTATGTATGATACGATGATGTCTGCCTGGCTCTGTCCACATGGTCAGGTGGTCAGTGACAAAGAGCCAGAATTTTCCCTCAGTGTTCTACCTTACCCTCCTTCACATTTGAGAATGTTCCTTTGGTAAAGCACTTCTCTTCTCTGGCATTCACTCATCTGTGAGGTGCTCAGTGGGCCAAAACCAGGATGTATGCACATTGGGATGTCTTGCTCTAAGGCTGAGGTACTAGTACCATGGAATGGTTTGGGGACATCTGGAGCAGCTTCCAGATCTTAATAATTGAGAAAGATGATTGTGAATTTCTTGTACTGGTAAACGACATAGGTTTGGAGACTACTAAGAAAATTTCAGTTCATTGTATGACTCTGCTTTGACAAATATTTGGGCCTGTTCTAGGGCAGATGAACTACGTCATACTTCCTGTTAAGAAAAATAAATCTTAAATTATTTTTAGTCATGATTTCTTTAACAACAATGATGTTCTTTGCTTGCAGTATATAGTATTCATTTTAAACCTTTTTATTTGTTCTTGTATTTTTTTCATTTTCTACCACCTAACATTTTACACTTTTTCTGTACTATCTGAGATCAGCTAGTAGGCGCTGCTAAATAGGAAATGGTCATTAAAGAGACCATAAAAACTCCACATTTTACTATCTTTTAGAACATTTTCACTCAAAGATATTTTGTTCTAATTGTGATTGATTGTAATTAATATTGTCAGGAAGCCTCAGATAAGGTGCCACCAACCCTTGGGGACTGGAGAGATAGCCCAGCGGTTAAAACTGTTTGCTGCTTTTGCAGGGGACCTGGGCTCAGTTTCTAGCACTCATACCAGTTAGCTCAGAATCAATGGTAACTCCGCTTTCAGGGGGTCTGATGCCCTTTGACCTCCTTGGGCACTGCATACATGTGGTACATGTATATCCACACATGTATACGTACGTAGACATAGTAAATAAACAAATTAGATGAATTAATTAAAAACCTTCCCAATCCTAATCAACTGGTCCCAATCATGACATTATCACAGTTTCCTATGTCTCCTGAGGTGGGACAGTGGAGAAACACTGCTGTAACTACCCTGGCTGAAGCTTCAACCACGGGAATAAATACACGTGGAAAAAGGAGTCATTTGGCTGGAAGGGGCTTAAAGAAATCTAAGCTATTTCTATTTTTGTTGTTTTAGAGGCGAAGAGGGTTTATTTTGACTTGTAGTATCAGGAGAGAGTCATCACAGAGTCATCACAGAGAAAACATGGCGGCAGGAGTAGACAGACAGACAGGCAGGCAGGCAGGCAGGCAGGCAGGCAGGCTGGCTGACCAAACGTTATCAACCACACTGGAAGCACAGAGAAAGAGAGACTGGTACTCTGGTCCTTAACAATCTTTCCATCCCCCTCTTCCTTGGTCTCTGAACCACAGATGCAGGAGCTATGTACGCTGCAGAAATATCTACTAGAGCTAGGTTTCCCACGTCCCATTGATTTCTGCATGATCAGTTGTGATCTGTGTATTAAGTCTCCGTGTGCTACATAGAAAAGTAAAGGGAAAGGTGTTTGTAAGAGTGGGCACCTTCTGATGAGACTGCATATGTTTTACAGAGTCCTTCCTTGCCGTCTGGATCTCCCAGCTTCCCCCTGAAGAGTAGAGATAGAAAGAGCCAGCAGATCTTCAAAAGGTAATCTCCACTACACGCAGCATTGCAAATCTTTGAAACTAAATATGGATTTAACAGATTGCTAAGTGTCATAGTCATACAGTCCATTAAACTGTGTTTAAATTAAAAAAAAAGCTATTGATAGCCTTATTTATTTTAAATTAAATGAAAGAGTGCTATCATGTCAAATTGAATCACTCAGCCCTCCTTTCTATTAAATAGTTATACTCAATGCAGACGGGAAAACAACTACGCAAAATGGGTTTCAAGCTGACCTCAGTGTCCTCTTTTGGTCTGCTGAGAACCTTTTCTTTGCTAGGATGGGGAGGCCCAGTGTAGAGGACATGAACCTGTAGCTTTGAATGGGCATGGAGAGCTTTGAGGCAGGATCTTGTGCTTTCAAGAGTAATATTGCTACAGTTTAAAACAATGTTGAGGATGCTAAGCATACAATATTGGTGATATTCTAAAAACATCATCTTCTGCTGGAAGTGCAACTTTGCTCATTCTGTTTGTATCTAGCAACACTGCTTAGGTGAAGGTTGTAGGAGAGGGTTAATGTTAAGAGAAATAATCTAAATGATCTTTCAGGTGGAGAGTGGAGAGTGTAGCAGATAGATAAAGATTTGAGTATCATTCCTGTGGAAGACTTATTTGAGATTCCTAAGGGTCAGGATGCTGATTCGGGAGGGCTACCATGTGACTGATTCCGGAATGACCAGAAGTCATTCACAAATGGAAAATTAAAGTAGCAGAAAGGCATTTCAAACATATACAATGGCACAGGACATAAAATAACTCCCACCCATACCCCTCCACATCACGGTTCCTGACCCGATCCCCTCACCCCCGAGGAATTGACTTCTCTCTTCTTCGTACTGTTAATGGTTCTGTTGTTGTTGTTGTTGTTGTTGTTGTTGTTGTTGTTGTTGACTCACACTTTGTTTCATTGAAACACCTATGGTGTGGGCATCCACCGAGACGGGAGGTAGGTCATATGATAGATCCAGAACACATCTACTAGCCAAGCAAAGGCTCCAGAAGCTTTTGGGAGCCTTGAATGTTGAACAAATGCATTGAATGTTCCACCAACTTTCTCTAAGCCAGGGAGCACTTTGCTCTCCACGCTTACATAAACTTTGAACACTGGTTTATATAACACCGGTGCTTAGAGAGCTCCTTGCCTGTGTAAGAAATCCCAACACAAAAGGAAACCAATGGAAAAATGAGGAAAATTCCTCGCCTTTACTCACGGTTTTCCTCAGAGCCAACCTACACAGCTGAAGAACATCTTAGCCCCCTGCTGCTTTGAGGCTCTTTTTGTACCCTGTATGTCAGGTACACCCTCACCGCCAGCATTTAGAATCCTCCACTGTTTAAGATTCTTAAATTTGTGATGCTGTAAAAATGAACAAGAAGGACTAATTTCTCTTCCCTGTGGAACACAGAATATGAGGAATTCTGGGTATTTACGTGGGAAGGGAGCCTTTACACTGCCCTTTCCCACAAAGGATGTATTTGGGGACAAGCTTAGAAGGAGAGAAACATCAACGTTGCTTCTTCTAGTCTCCTTAAAGATGCACCTGTGTTTTCTTTCTTGCTGTGGCTATTCAAAACTGTTGGGTGTCGCCAGTCACATTAGGTGGATGTTTTCCTTGTTATTGTTCTGGTTTTATTTTCTAGATGGGGATGGAACTTCTGAAACTGAACTTTGGTCATGCCCCTGTCTCAGAGTTCAGAGTGGTTTGCATCTTTCAGCTCTGGCTTCCGAAATCAATGTACAATGTTGTTTCTTGGATTTTCATGGCGCATTTCCTGAAAGGTTTATCTCTAGGCCCATCTTGGTTTTTTTTGTTTGTTTGATTTTGTTTTGTTGTTGTTGTTGTTATTTTTTGTTTGTTTTTAATTTCCCTGAGAAAGACCCACATGTAACTTTGTACTTCACAGAGGAAATGTGTGGAACGCTACAAGGAGAGTATGGTCTCCGTGGCTTCCCTTGACAATGGTGCTTACTTGCAAAGGCCAGAAGAACCTAATGCTTCCTGCTTCCTCCTGGGTCCTGCGGGATTCGGTGTTTGCTCTCCTGCGCCACCTGCTGTCAGGAGCACCCCAGGCCGACTTACCAGCTTGCAGACCTAGCAAGCCCTGCAGGAGCCAGAGCCAAACCCTTGGTCCCAGCAGATGTTGCTTAGGCTGCCAGGTTTCTGTCCAGACCTTATCTTTGTTGCCTCGTCTGGCTCCTAGCTCAGAATTCCAGTGTCCCCAAATGACTTGCCTGCAGTCACGCAGACCCTGAGCTCACTGGCCAGAAGGAAGGCGTCTGCCAGTTTGAGGGCTGCTGAAGGGCAGTCCTTGCTAGCTTTCTGAATGTGTGGTCAGTGGAAACTCGCTTTAGCAGTGAAAACGCACAAACATTTCTTTTGAAAGGGCAACGGGCATATGACATTTGTCCTTTAATGGACTTTCATCACATCCTCAATTTGTACCAATTGACATCCCCCACACCCACAACCCCAGTCCCAGTTTTCTCAAGTTTGGTTTTTGGTTCGTTGTGTTGTTTAAATTCTTGGGACTTCCCTGCATGCTCACCAATGAGTTAGTGATTTTAAATAAAGGACCACAGAGAGAGAAGGTTTGCTTTTCTCGCCTACCCATGGTTCCCCATTCTAGACTGATCAGCTCTTGACCATAGGTTCTTACACATTTGCCCCTTAAACATATACTTACACATGTGTGGCATGGCATATCGGAGGCTCACCTCAAAACTTCACTGTAATGTGAAGACTCTAGCTAATCAAAATCCTTTAGGTATCATTTTCGAGGTAGGTCTCACTATGTAGCGCAGGCTAACCTCCAACTTAGGGTTCTCCCACCTTAGCCTGTAGAGTGCTGGGATTACAGGTATGTACCTCTGTGTCTGTCTCAAACTCCTTCTAAAAAAATTCTTTCCTATTTGTCTATCAAAAGGGAAAGCTGGCCCCGAGATCTCAAATGCTCATTTCCAATTTAATTCCTTAAATAAAGCTGACTTTGTAGAACGGCTGACTTCTGCAGTTACTCTGATAAGCGTAGGGCACATGACCAGCAATTGTTTCTTGAAATTAGAAGGGGGGAAAAAAACCCAGAAATATATGCATAAAGGAGTCTTGAGATAAATGCAGGTCAGAACTTCCTGAAAGCAAAGGCTACATGATACTCTTGGGAAAGAAAAGTGAGAGGCTGTGCCAGCAAGACCTCTCGAGTGAGGGAACACATCCATTTTGCTCAGTAAGCACTTACTAAATCCCTGCTCTGTGTTAGCACTGGGAGGTGCTGGTGTTAAGTATAGCAGCTGACCACTGGGAATATAGAGACAAGCAGACAATTTCCATATAATTTTTAAAAAATGGCTGAGAAAGAGCATGCTCTAGGTGCTGTGCAAGATGCCGAACTTAGGCTGACCATCTAAGGAGGGTGATGTCCGGATGAATACACATATCCAGAGGGCTGCAGTGATTGGCTGACCTACAACTGCCTTTATTTGAGACATCCTTTCAGCTCTTTTCTAGAATGGGATGCTGACTTATAGATCACGTCATCCAACCTTGATGACTACATGAGTCTCCGTTTTCTGCTTCTTGATTTGCTTGTGTCCTTCACACAATAGCCTTCTGTGTATTAGGAGAGAGAGAGAGCAAAGCAGGGAATCCTCTGTTTGTCTGCATCTGAGGAATGTGGTTCTTGAAGCATCTTTGATGTTCTATAAGCCATAAAGCTGGGGACCTAGACCAGGAACTCTCCTTGCAAGTCAACATGATATGGAGAGGAAGGAGGGACCCAAGGTCAGACTGCTGCTCAGATGGAACATATGGTAGCTACTCCAAGTTCTAACAGGTCATTCGGCAGGTAGGAAAGTGGAGGCTAAAGGATGTAGAATGACCTGTAAATCTTGGAGAATAACTCACTTCCATGTTCTAGCCTGTACCTGCTCAGGCTAGGAACCTCTGAGAGGTAGATTTCCCCCCCCCCCCCAAAGAGGCACCTTTAAGACTGGGCAGAATGGTGATGGTGATGGACCAGTCAGTAAAATGTTTGCCTTGCCAGCTTAAGGGTCTGAGTTCGATCCCCAGGATCCACGTAAAAATGTTGGGTGTGGTGGTAGAGGCTCACAATCTCATCTCGAGGGAGGCAGAAGCAGGACGATCTCCAAACTTCACTGGCCAGTTTAGCCTAATGAGAAATCCTGTCTTAAAGGGAGTGGCTTAAATTCCCAAGGATGACTGGTCTATGTACACAACACATCTGCATCCTCAGTTACACATGCACCAATACACATACATACGAACACACACACACAACACACACACACACACACACACACACACACACACACACACACACACACACACACACACACACAGTTTTAAAGAGGCACTTGGCAATAGCAAACCAGTTAGTAATGGCCTGTTTCGATTGAATACCCTGCCAACTGGATTGGTATTAGAGAGGTGGTGCTTCCAGCCTCCTCAGGGGACGTTATTCAATCTATTCTATGGCAGCTGGTGTCCTTGTTGCCCTGGACCATGGTCAGAAAAAGAAATACAGGGAGAAACAAAGATTGTGGAGTGGCTGCAGACCCAAGCCCTCCAGGCCCACTTGCCCAGGGCGGGGCCCAGAGAGTTAGTGCCAAGCTCTGTGTGGCTTCTCCACCCCTTCCCAGGCCCCTCAGAGCATCTGCTGGCTTTCAGGGCTGCAGCCACCCTGAATGGGTCTTTGTGTGTGCCCCAGGAGCTGGCTCAGAGAAGCCCCGTTGAAATGCTTTAGCGATGTCTCCTCAGGACCAGGCACAGCCCCCGGCATGGTGCCCATCTTATGAGAGCAGACCTTTCTGGTGCTGTTCCTTGCTTTCACTCTGAGAGCAAGCCTGACCTGGAGACATATTCTGCACTCCTGAAAATGGATATCATGGACAGGCTGTGGGAATGACAGTTAATTCTCTCTTTCCCTCCCTCCCTCCCTCCCTCCCTCCCTCCCTCC
>NC_034599.1:36585988-36593432 GCF_900095145.1 Mus pahari
CCCCTCTCTCCCTATCCTGTCTCACTATGTCTACCCATGTCTGTCTGTCTGCCCTTCTCCCTCTCTGTCTGTCTCTGTCTGTGTCTCTATGCCTGTCTCTCTCTCCTCCTCTCCTCTCCTCTCCTCTCCTCTCCTTTCTTGCCATCCATCCATGTCCATGGTAACATTCACAAGAGGGGCAGAGCCATCTTTGGCTGTTTCAGTGTTGGCCAGTTCCTGTGTTGATAGTTCAGTACTATTCCTTTCACCTTTCTCAGTCATTCTCCGAGATGCACCAATTTTACAGCTCCCGCTCTATGGGTGGAGAAGCTAAAGTTTAGAAGTGGGTAATCAGAGTACCAGGGAATTCTGAGCAGGAACTTAAAGACAGAATTGGTTGGATATGTGCATCTCCCTCTTTTTTTCAGGCTTTGAGGCATCTCCTGCCAGACATACTCTGAGAGATCCCTATACTCCTGGATGCTGGGAGCAGCAGAGGCTAAGTGTGGGAACATGTAGACAGGCTTGTGCTCACTTGGGTCCCTTTTTGCTTGCATTGCCATCCCTTGTGCTTTGGGTCACATTGAGACTCACTGTACATGATGGAAGGAACTACAGATATAGAAGAAATCTGTTGTGGACCGCTGCATCATCAGACTTTGGCTTAAGAATCTTACTGCTACTACGTCCAATAAACCAGGCAGCTCAAAGACACAAATGGCACCAGATCAGAGCTCTTTCCTCATTGCTGCTGATGGTGGTCACTACCCTGTCACTGCCTACACAGTTTAATGTCCTCTCCTGCCATGTAGTTAGTGAGGGTTCCTTCCAGACACTGGACATGAGATTTCCCTGGCCAGACAGGAATCTTCCTTTTGCTTACTTTTTTCTTAGTAGATTAAAGGGGTGGTTGATGGTGATGTCATCTTCCCCCTGCCTATCTTCTCCTGTATGTGACAGGCCCAGTGCTGGAGAGGTTTAAAGCTCTTTTGTCCTTTTGCAGGACAAAAATCACTGATCATAGCTGAGCCAAATAGCCAGCTGTGAAGGCCTGCGTTTCGTAGAAAACCAAAACAGCATCAGAAGTGAGAGCAAAAGCAGAAGTTCTTAGCTGTGTGCTTTGGTAAGGTGTTGTTGGCCATCTTGAAGTCCTTTCCTTTCTTCTCCACTCCCTACTATTCCCTTCCCTTCTCTTCTGTGGCCCCTTCTCTTCATTCTTTGAGACAGAGTTCTTTGACATTGCTGATGCTGGTCTTGACATCCTGGGCTCAGGATCTTCCTTCTATAGTAGCTTGAACAATAGGTACAAGCCACCATGCTTGGCTTTTGTCTTTTTTTTCATATAAAAATTGAGTTTCTCATCTCTTTGACTATTGGCCATAGAGCTATCTTTCTGGAAAAGGAGGAATGGCCTTGACGGTCAGAAGGATATTCAGCTTTTAAAAGTTAGCATGGAGTTGGTGGTATTTTTGTATGCTAAGCAACTGTTCTACCACAGAGCTACATTTTCAGTCAGGGGAGGCCTTTAACATCAATCTTTAATATACAACAAAAAAGAAACTCAGGAGAATTGAATCCCCAGTTGCACCTGGTTTAATGTGCTCTGCCTTTCAATGCATACAATGCCCGGAATAGCAGTACTGGCCTGATGGATTTAAGGATCACTTAATGTATCATCCTACAATGATCTTCCTGTTACTCCATAGTTCTCTCTGGTGTCTAGAGGTCTTTACCTAAGTATACTTTTCTATTATAGCACCGTTGTTGCTTCCAATAAAATTGCAATGTGGCTGTCATGGCATCCGATAAATAATCACATTTCAGTGTGACTGAAACATAAGCACCTCGGAGAGATACCAATCGGAATCGAGAAAGTTGCAGCGACTACTCTGCGTCTGACCAAGGTTCTGAGGGTGGAGGTTGTTGAGCAAAGTCAGAACTCTACATCCCCATCAGACTACCTTTCAATAAAGTCACATTTCACAGAGAGGAGACCTCACTATTGAAACAAACTATAAGGACAAGAGATTAGGAACAATTCATGGCAGATACTAGAAAAGATGAGGGGTGTGCGTGTGTGTGTGTGTGTGTGTGTGTGTGTGTGTGTGCCAATAAAACCCATTTGTGTAAGACGAGTTAGCTTTACTTCTGAGGCACGGGCTACTTGACATTCGAGTAACTTCCTATGTTTAAATATTTTACTCATAGGACAACAACATGTGAGTCATTGGAGAATTGAGTCTTGGTCGGTCGGTAGAGCTGGGCCATTCACTTCTTAGCCTTAGTTGGCAGGCACTGCAGCATCACCTGTCAGGACTGTGATGAGGAGACAACAGGGATTGCTGGAGGGTTTTCAAAGAGAGATACAATCAAAGGCAGCTGTTAGGAAGACCAACCAGAAGTCATGTTTGAGCTGGATTATAATGGGTAGTCTTAAAAAGCCAAGCTGGTTCATGCGACAGTAATCCAGGGTGTGGGGGCAGGGAAAGAAGGAGGGAGGGAGGGACAAGTTTCACCAAGGGTAACTGCATCAGAGATAGTAGAAATGGACCATTTCAGGAAACTCAGTGGAGGGAAAGAGTGGACACAGCAACTAAACTGTGAAGGGAGGAATTCGATATGACACCGTCACTGTCAAGAGTTCCCAAGAAAGCAATTGAGCATCCTTGCACTGGCCAATGTAAGCAACTGAACTCTCTGCCTTTCCTTCCAGGAAATAGTCAGGGAACAAGTAGATGAGGGACTCCTAAACCTGTCATGATGAGAGTCTTATGACCCTGATGTAGAACGAGTCAAAGTCAGAGATAGGGTGTAAGATGTACGTCTACTGTGCTCCCAAGAGATGATGGCACTTAGTAGATGTCATTGTCACAGTCCTACTGTATGTAGCTTTTTGTGTCAGTTCTGTGGAATGCCAAGCTTACTTTTAGTCATTAGGGTTCTCTGCAGGACATAAAGAGAATTCTGCAAAGAGTTAGCATGAGGAAAAATGTAAATGTCCTGCTGACATCCTAATGCATAATCCTTCGTGAGTTTCTGTGGTTTATTTTGAGTTCTGCCTTCTTTCTTTTATCATCAGTTCTTTGCTCATGAATTTAAGACTCTGGTACCAAATTTCCTCAGCTTTCATGATGAGATGGAAAACGCTGGTCTGCTAAGTTTCTGCCATGCCATCCGACAAGAGTGAGCTTTAGGACTCTGATGAAGATGGCATCCTGTTGGCTCCAAGATGAAAGGTTTGTTGTGAAGTCATGAGCTTAACTTGCTGGCTTCTCCCAAAGAGCCTCTCAGATTACCTAACAGCATGTTCCTTTATGCTGGAGTGAGAGAGAGGAAGAGAGAGAGAGAGAGAAAGGAGAACATTACTTTGATAAATCACAGCAAGGTAACTGAAGTTCCTTCTTTAGAGGCCTATCCAGTCCTGGGGGATTTTATGTCTCTATGACCCAGGTTGGTCCCTGGCCAAGGACCCTTGAAGTCCTCTAAAGATGAGCAGCTCTTGAAAGTCCAACTGTATCTTTCATCAAAGATGAAGTTAGACTCTTTTCATGACCCTGTTACTTTCCCACGCTGAGGGCTAGTGTTACCCTGTGGTCCCTTTTCCTTTCTTGGTATGAAATATCAAGCAAATATCTCTTGTCCATCAAGAAGGAAGCATACCTGTAGTCACACTAATTTGTAAATTTCCCTAAAAAAATAACAACAACAACAAAAGCACGGATATTTGGTAACATCTGCATGTCAAGTGTCATGTCTCCAGTGGATGAAGCAGTCTGGTGTTGCTAATTTCTTTGTCTTTCAGGTTTACTGTGGCATCTTGAACCTAGTAACCCTTTAGTTTCTGTCTGAGAAAGAAAGCTCAACTCTGATTGGCTGCCTTAGCCTCTCTGGATACATGTAGGTTATCACACCTGTGAGATTAAGTTCAGAGTTTTCTATCTAGAATATTCTGTCGATGCTACTTGTACTATTGTTGGAAAGACATAGTTTGACTTCTTTTGCCTCTGCCTTGCAGGAGTGGTCAGTTCTCAATGACCCCCATATGGGTTACATGCTCTGTGAATTAGCCATAGATAATTTTAATTCCAGTCTGACTATATTACTCTTTGACATGCTCTCATGAAGTTTTCTCTCGGTATCATCCCTTAAGCCAGGCACAGTGTGCCTGCCAATGGGAGCATGGAAGGAAATAGGCAGAGGTAAATGTACTGAACTGTCATGGCATACAATTCATAAATCAGAAAGAATGACTTTGGAGTAATCCTGCTTGAAATTGCATCATCGCTGCTCAAACATCTCTCTGTGATTATGAAAACAAAAATTAAAAAAAAAAAACACCAAAAAAACCAACCTCTATATGCCCACTCCATTCTCTTTCTAAAGCTAGTATTTGCAAGAATATCATTGCAACAGTGAACCCTAGACCTAGTGGAAGCTTAGGAATGTGAGAGGGAATTGGCACATATAAATTCTCTGGCCAACTTGAGATACCTTGGGGGATTACACTGAAAATCTCTCTAGCCCTTTCCCAGGACAGTCTTCAAGGAAGCCACCTTGGAGCCATCATGTCTGCCTCCCCATACAGAGTGAAACCCAACTAAACAACGTAAAAAAAAAAGATGTGAAAATTGGTTGTGCCTTATTCCCTCCTGGGGGTGGAAGGGAAATGCCTCTTAGTGCTGTTCCACCTTAAAAGTAGAATGCACAGTTTCTGTGTGCAGCTCTGGCACGCAGGGGGCCCCCTGATCTGTGCAGGGACTGGGGGCAATGTAAGCAGATCTCTGAAGAAACCACTTGGCTCAGCAATTTTTGAGTTTGTTGTAATTGGCCTAGCCTAAAAGAATTCGTCAAGCTGTACCTAGGCCAAGGAAAATGCAAACGCTTCCCTGAAACAGAGGCATTTGGGGTGGAAGAGAATAAAGAGCTCTTCCGCAAACCAGACAGGCAGACAAGCGAAGTGGACAGGAAAGTGGGGGAGCAGGGAGGTGGCATATGGACCACTTTCTCACTTGGCACGTCAGTGGATCTGACCACACCATTCAGGGAAGGCAGAGCTATCAAAAGATCTTGGTTAGCTCACTCCTACTGTCCTGAGGCCTATCCTGGTCTGGGTATCCACTGACTATGCCGTGGCCCTCCCTCTGAACGACAGAGATTAGGGGTCCTTTCTTTCAGTCCCAGGCTAAAAGCTAACTGCCTGTGACCTGACAGCTGCTGATGCCCAGTATGTCTCCCGAGCCTTCCAATCTGACACTTGGCTATTATTTCCTCTTCTTTTCCCAGGCCCTCCGTGAGTACTGTAAGGACAGGCCTGGTCCCACTGGGTTCCTTTTGTATACAACGACCTTAGCATCAGTCTGAGTACCATGAGACACTTTGTGGAAGGCATTTTACTAATATGTTTACTCTATTTCTGACACATGTTTGAATGCATAGGAGGTGTTCTATCTACACCTGATTGACATCCTGTTGTTGTGATGTATTTACAGTCTTTGACAACCGGAGGAAGCTCTTAGGTGTGTTTCTCTGTAAAGTGAGCTAGTCAGAGAAATGGAGAAACTAAGTCACGTGATGAGTCTAACTTCCATGTCTCTGCTCAGGTCTTTCTTGCCCTTTCCTTTGCCCGCAGTGTGGATCTGTATACCCACCCCATCATCTCTTGATACCATCCGTGTGGCTTTGGAAAAGTCTTCTCTATCCAGTACCTCTCTGAGACTTCACTTCCCATCACCGTCCCTCTAAATTTCCCTCTCTTGTCCCAGCTTCCTGTCTTTTCCTCCATCCTCCAATTGCAGTTTTTCCCTCCTTTCTTTGGTCAGAGGTTGACAATTCTTCAATGTTCTTACTCTTGTCTGCCTCCTTTGTGAGCTGTGTATCTCTCTGAATCTCTGCAGATCCTTTGCAGCATACATCATACAAGGGGCTCCAAAGCTCCCTCATATCCCTGCCTTCCCCGTTCCTAGTGACCTGGTCACCCTTCTTTATTCATCTTGTTTCTATTTCTCTATCTTTCTGCCTGTATTATAAAACTTATCAATATCACAAAATAGGGCAGAACAGGGGGAAACTAACAATGTCACCGGGGGGGGGCATTCAACCCTGAATGATTAAGAAATGCCAACGTGGGGCCACTCTGAGGGGCACCGTTTTCTTCTCCCTTGTTTCTATGACTTGCTGACACATACAACCTGCAAGTGACTATTCCTTAGCCCCAGGAGCATGCTCAGTAACCAAATGGCTCCCCAAGGCTGCCTGAAGAGATGGTCAGCCTCTCACTTGAAGAAGTCATGGATGATGGAGGTGGTAGCTTGCAAATGGAGTGGAGTCTCAGCATCTCTTTAAAATATGAGCTGCTTCTTGTGTTGTTTCCTCAGAGAGCAGAGGGATACCTTTTTCTCAATGTTTCCCACCAAACTGAAGGACAGTTGCCTTATTTAGGAGGCCTTATAGTCTTTGCTGGAGAGGGTAAGTTACTTTGTTTTAGAGAAAGCTGGGGGGGGGGGGCAGGGGGAGGAAGCACACTTAGGAGATAGGCAGCTGTCAGATTAGACCATGAGATCCCTTAGCAGGAGATGAAATGCTGTGTAGGTAGGTCACATGTTTGTTGTTTGTAGCTTCTCCTATGATCCACAGATATATATCAACCAAAGATTATGAGTTAGAAGGATTCTCAAATATCACTTCGTTCTGGCTGGCCTTGATGGATGGTCTTCTCTTTGACCAAAGTCAGTGACTCCCTAGCCTTTTCTAGACAAGAAGTGACTTCTAATTCCTACTGAATTATAGGCTTATCAATAGTGCAGAATTTGGTTTTTGAGATGGGATCTCTTGTAACCCTGCATTCTCTACCTTCCAAACGCAAGGACCATAAACATGTACTGCCATGTCTCTTAGAACACTGTTCTTTGAGTAAGTAAGTTTGGACTTTTTGTCTGGAATGGATGGCCCCATTCTATCCCCTAAAGCTCAGCAGAGCAAATATCATTTACTTTCTGCTTGAGAAACCCTTGGATATTTGAAAATATTAATGATAGATTTAAGTCTTTATCTAAGTAGCTCCACTTTTAAATTTTTCCATGGCCTGGTTTCACATCTCTTGGAGATCCTGGTTTCTGCATCCTTGGTCCACCCCACTTTGCCTGGTGGGGTCTAAAGTGGAAATGGATGCTCTGAATAGCTCTGAGGGAACAAGAACCAACACTGTTTCCTCATTCATTTCCTTGATTCTCCCCACTGAGCAGTCATTACCTACATGCTCAGTACACCAGGCGCTACATTGTGAGCAGTGTGTGTGGGCTCCGGTGGAAACTCTGTAGCAGAGGGAGACTAACCCTTCAAGCCTTTGCAACTCTCTTACAGTTCTTTGACTCTTCTTCTTCTTCTTCTTTGACTCTTCTTCTTCTTCTTCTTCTTCTTCTTCTTCTTCTTCTTCTTCTTCTTCTTCTTCTTCTTCTTCTTCTTCTTC
>NC_034599.1:36593642-36635073 GCF_900095145.1 Mus pahari
TTCTTCTTCTTCTTCTTCTTCTTCTTCTTCTTCTTCTTCTTCTTCTTCTTCTTCTTCCTCTTCTTCTTCTTCTCTTTTTTTGGATAAACAGTCTTAGTTGGCTGGTCTTGAACTTGCTACATAGTTGAGGATGGGCTTGAACTCCAAATCCTCCTGCCTTCATCATCTATCTGCACTCTAGAATTATAGGCCTGCATTACCATGCCCACCTTTAAATCTTTTGTTGTTGTTTATGTTTGTTTGGTTGGCTTGGCTTGATGTGAGTTTATAACAGAACTGAAGTACTGTCATAATCATTTAACTCTTGCTCAACCCAAGGACCCAGGACAGGTCTGAGAAATAGTGATTGACTCTCTATGGTCAATAACCATATCATTAACTGGGTTTTCTTCTTCATTATCATAACCACTGGCATCTTAATATCATAAGCTTCTTTTTCATGGGTTACTGTTGCTATTTGGAAGCTAATTCCTGTAATGCCCATAAAAAAAAAAAGAGCCCATGAAGTATCCATGGTTCTTAAGAAATATAATTTTACCATCCATCTTACACCAAGTCTGACTTTGCCTTTTCTTTCTTTGGATAAACAGTTTTATACAGCGTTGGCTGGTCTTGAACTTGCTACATGGTCGAGGATGGGCTTGAACTCTGAACCCTCCTGCCTTCACCATCTGTATTCTAGAGTTACAGGCCTGCATTACCATGCTCACCTTTAAGTCTTTTGCTGTTGTTTTTGTTGGGTTGGTTAGTTGAACTCCCATGTGGTGCAGTACACTGCTGCTCCAACACTGCAGGAAAATTGAAGTAGTAGAATTGAAGAGAGATGAGTGAGCCTCGGCTTGTGATTTGGTCTGCAGAGTAAATAGGAAGTGTTTTATGTTGATTCCTTGCCAACTCCCCACCCCCCTCCCCAGGATTGCTAGACGAGCCCATGTGGTAGTATGCCACGTGAAATGGGCTCTAAGCTTTCAGAGATTTCGATTTGATCACAGTCTGGGCCATTAACCATTCCGACCTCAGTTTCTTTATCACTAAAATAGGGCTCTTCTAATCTCACAGTCAAGGTTTCCCAACTGGTCTGATGGTGAAAGGAGATTGTATCACAAGGAGGGTGGTTACCTAGCATCAGCACCAAATCACTGTCATCATCCTGGAAGATCTCCTTGTTCATTTACCCTTCACTAACTGTTTACTGGTAAATAAAGAGCTTCTGGCTCGTCTTATGGATCCCCTTCCCCATTTGACATAATGATGAATTGAATTCTTGCCTGCAGGAGCAGGCTGCCGTCTTTCTCTGCATCTTGCTAAACACACTATTTTCACATTGTGGGGTGGGGCAGGCCAATCCCTGTTTCTGAGGGTGAAGCTCGCTGCCCTGCCCTGAGGTTGAACTCAGCTTCTCTTCCCTCATCCCCAGAGGTGGAGCACAGTCTGGGTGTCCTGGGCGGGAGGTCAGGAAAACCAGCCCCGATGTTCCCTTCACCCTTGGTTTGACTGATGGCACCGAAAGCATCACTTGTTAGTCTCTGCAGAAGAGAATTATCGATTTCTTACTTCCTACCTGCCTGCTGGGCAGGTTAGAATGGATGAGATCGCATCTCTGTGGAGGAGGATGCTATTTGGATATGCAGTTTGTATTCATCACAGTGGGCAACAGAAAGCAACCAAGGTCCTTGGGACACCATAGGTCTGGAGAGCCCAGGAGACTGGACCATTATGCTTATTCTCAGACTTCAGAGACTATGCCTGTCTCTCCAGAACAGCCATGTGTGACTGAGTGACTACGTGACATTTTTTTTTTTTTTTAACCAGTCCAAACTGGACACACAGCAGCAGCAAATGATCGCCAATCACCATGTGCCTATACAGTGTAAGCTTATTGTCTTCTCAGAGTTCACCTGCACTCTGGTCTTCCAGGTCCTAAGAACGCTGGATATCCAAAGGATTTCCCTGATTAATTTCAGAGGACCTCAGCCCTGCAAATCACACAGAGGCCGTTGCTCACAGAAGGACACAGTGTACTCTGTCTTTCGACGCACTCCCCTCCTCCCACCCCAAGGCACCAACCCAAACCTAGTGCTGGCCTGTCGTGCTCAGCATCTCCCACTAGGGGGAGCCCCTGGAGGGCAGCTGGGGCTGAGCAATTTGGGAAGCGCTGAAGTTTTCTGTTCCTGTCCTGTACTGGTTTTCACTAACCCAACTGTGAGATTTCTTTGTTGCAATGTTGGGGTCTGAGATAACACTGCTGGAGGCTGGAGGCGAGAAACATAGCCGAGACCATCTTTTAGTGTGTGCTGTTATTTACTAGCGCTGTGAACCAAGGAAGCGAAATAACAAAGAGCCCGAAGACGGCACAGTTCCAGCTTGTAGGCCCTGGAGACAGTCTGGAGTCCTCAGACGGACAGAAAGAAGACATCAGAAGGGCAACCTGGGGTGCCTGTGGCTGCTGAGTACAGGTGAGAGCCAGAGGGAGGATGGCCAGGGGGCTCTTGGGTAAAGAGGCACAGGAGCCCCCCCGCACATGGGAAAATGGATAGACCAAAATGAGAATGGTCAGCAGAGGTTAAGGGGGAAAGCACTGATTGGGAACATCAAGGAAGAAAGGAGGGCAAGGGGTGAGCTTGCAGAAAGGACAAAAAAAGAGACAAGGTTGCTGTATGAGAGAGGCAGAGCTTGAGAACAGAATCTGAATAGAGTCTGAAGTTGGTTCCAACTAGGCTGCTTAAGAAACTTGGCAAGAAACAAGTTGCGGGGAGATTGACATCGAAGGTCCAGTTTGCGTAAGGAAGTTCAGCGTGAGCAAATGTGGCTCCCAGTCAATTGATCTAATCATGTCAGTTGTGTGTCACAGAACCACACCTACTCCTGCTTTGACCTAAACTGGAAGGAATTCTGGTCTGCAGGCTTTTCTGGGTTCTTTCACTTCTGAACCAATGCTTCCCACTTTCCCTTTTTTCCTTTGGGTTTTCCACAGCCCCTCTAGGGAGTGGACCGGCAGTCAGAAATTCTGTGTTCCAGTCTAGAACTTGCCATTTATCGGTGGGATTAGCTTAAGCGAGGAAACCCCGGAGTTTCCTTTGTCTAAAAAGGGAGATAATAATATATTACTGACAAGCCTTACAGGATTGTTCCAAAGACTGAATAAGTAAGAGGATGCAGAGAAATGCTCTTAATAGATTATAATTGCTAGCTAAATAAAAGTTGGCATTAATAATAATTAATCAGTTAATAGAGCCTTGCTACTCTCAGCAGGGAGTTTGCTGAGTCTGGGAGAGAGCAGTGTGCATCTAAGTCAACACCCATAACCCATTCTCCTCCTTGTGTACACGTAGCTCCCCAGACTTTTAGAACTAATCTCTTTGATAAATGGGACACTTCATATTCGCTCCCTTTTTTTTTTTTTTTTGACAGCATCAAATGTTCTTTTTCCATCCTCAGCTCAGTTTCTCATGCAGATAAGTGATTGATGGTGTCTCCACGGTGCCTGGGGGAGTGAGATGTCTGTGTCCTGGACACAGGAGTCAATGTCACATTTTGGGCATATGGTGGGACTATTTGGAAGAAGCAAATGACAGGCTATGGTAATAACAATGCCGTCGTCATCTCCCCCTTCTAGAACATTCTTTCCAGGTCACCTGTGATTTTTTTTTTCACCAAAATGTGTCAGACATAAACTTGGGTCTGTGTCTTGGATTGGGCTGGTAGAGGTTGCCTATAAGAACGTTAGCTGGCTTTGACACCTGTAGCCATATTCTTTCTGCTTCTCCTCAGCTGTGAGTGTGGCAGATGGGGAAGCAGAGTAGGCCATTTGTGAAGTGTTTGATATCTCCCCCTCCTCTGTCACCTGGAATTCTCACAACCCTTCCTCCACATATCTATGCATTTGAAGAGCACCGTTGACCTGCAGACATCAACGGTTTGTGACTTGACAAGTGCCGAGCTCTCGTCATGATGCAGCTGCTAGGTTTCTGCTAGTGATTGTCCCATACCTCCCAATTATTTTAAACTTTTGTCCCAGCTGCTAACAAAAGGAAGCTTTCTCCTGCTTCTTTTCATCTCCACCGATCAAGTGATGGAGCAAATATTTAGAATGATGCTTAGTTTAAGGCACCTACCTACTCACCTGCAGAAAGTTAATATCCTATCCAAAGGCACAATAGTTGATATCCTATCCAAAGGCTGTGTATGTATATATGTATGTATATATGCAGATGCCCCCACATGTGCATGCATATACAACTATATGTGTGTGTGTGTACATATATATATACATTGCTTCTCCTTCCAAACATATATTCATTCTGCACTTAATGAAAAGTATATAGGACACTCAAAGTGCATACTTAATGGAGAATAAGTATATGGATTTCTTCATCGGCAATTTGACTGTTCTAGAGTCCAGAAGTGATCACAATTCACATGGCTTAAAAAAAATCATAGATCAATTTCTGCTCTGTCCATAGTAATGAATATCGATATGTTGTCTCTTCTAGACAAACTGTCAGCAATTTCAGATATTTTTAAATGAGTTTTTAAAAATACATTTGCAAAGTCAATTATTTTGAATCTCATCTGAGGCAATTAAAAAACATCCTGACATTTAAGGTGATATTTTTTCCCAAGTAAAATAATTATAAATAATACTAATTATGAACAAATCATTTAGTTACTCGCAGTCTGGTTCAACCTTTAGGTTAATAAACCAATCCATTAGAATTCATCTTGCTCAAAGGACCAATTTGTTTTAAAAAATGTGGTGACCTTTTATCACAAGTGTGATTGATGTTTTCTTTAACAGTATCAGAACTGTCTTTCTCAGAGAAGAGTGTGGTCCAGAGGTAGGTATAGAAAAGTCATATAGTCTCATGTGTCTCCTGATGGTGGTGAGAACACTGGATATGGTTGAAACCTTCTCATCTCAGATGGTACTTTAAGGAGACATCTGGAGGTCTCACAAAATTCACCAATATCATTCCTCGTGCCAGAAAACAAGTTTAGATATTTCTCTCTACCTTTGATGTTTTGTTCTTGCTAAACACGTAGGGCAGAGAGTTGCATGTATGGTTCATGGGTCAAGTCTGTTCGATCACAGTTTTACTAAAATAGAATTCAGTCTGTGTACATGTCTTCTGTAACTACATTTTCTACCAGAAAGACAGTTCTGGGAAGTCAGTATATCCTGCAATGCTGAAGATACTCATTACCAAGCCTTTAGAGATGCTTACAAATCCCAAGGTGGAAGAACGAGAACAAATAGTTATCTTTGAATAGCGACAACTCCTATGTGGGCAGCACGTGTGAATTTACTATTACTAAGTCTGTGCATTCCACTCTAGCAGGGACTCTGAAGCTTTCTTAGCTGAGGAAGAAACAGCAAATATGCCTGTGGTGGTACAGTCATTCAGTGGCATAGGTAGGGGCTGTCAGCCACTGGAGAGGCAGAGAAGGAGTATTTATTTCCTAGTCTTCCCCTAGATGCTGTCAACTGCCAAAGACACTGGACAATGAAAATTCTTGACGCTGTGTTCCTACCTTATCTGCTCTTGGCTTGGATGAACCCCGGCTTATCTTCTCTGTCCCCATTCTCAGGACCAGGGCTGCGCAAGGAAGCAGAATGGAAAGAAAGCATCGTGCTTTGTAATCAAACAAAGCGAGGCTTTATTACATCAGTGTTCATTTCTCTGTCCTCCCAGAGATGGGCACAATGGCACAGATACCCTGAGGTAAAGAGTAACAGGCAAGTGTTTGTTGCAGAATATACTATCTTATAAAAAGTTTGCCTTTGGAAACAGAAGAGCCGCTTTTAATTACATTTCTCTCTTCTTAATTCAAGCTAATATCAAAATTCTACCTCTCCCCACCCCTAAGCTTACTGACATCTGCTTGCAAAGAAGGCCACAAGGAGGTGGACCTCTGGAGAAAGGAAGCCTGGGACGATGAAACAGGACCATGGCTGTGTTCAGAGTCCAGAGTTTTCCTTAATCTTACATCTTCATGAAAGGAGGTGAAGGATAAAAAGAGAATGTTGAGAATAAGAACCATCTACACCGAGCCTTCCCTGAGAATGATAAATTTGATTTTCCATTCTACTAGATTTTATAGTGACTGTTCAGTTCACCTAACGATGCTAGTTGTAAGATTATTGCACTGACCAAGACTCACTTCTCCAAGCAGTGATTTATTAGAGAATCAATTGTGTACATGTGTCTATAATATACATTAGAAGCCTCAGTTGGGAACACAGCCTTCAGCGTCCTCCAAGGAGAAGTTAATTTCCCCTTGTGAGACAAGCACAGCAGACAGTCTAGAGAAATCACTATCGGGTGAGATCTGAGGAAATACAGATTTCCGACATTCAGACATTGGAGGAGAAGGCAATGTAAGAGGGACAGAGGGAATGAAGTCACAGAGTGAAGGGGAGGCTTTGTGTATATTCAGAAAAAGCATCCGTGGGAGGCATTAAATGGGAGCCTGTGGTATTGAGGGAAGAGGAAGTAAATAGAGTGAAATAGCCTGGGCTCAGATTCTAGAAGAACTTGGACAATAGGTTTAAAAGTTACATCTTGGGGCTGGGGTGATGGCTCAGCGGTTAGGAGCACTTTCTGCTATTGCAGAGAACCAGAGTTCAGTTCTCAGTACCTGCATAGTGACCTATAACCATCTATAATGTCAATTCCAGAGGATACAATGCCCTCTTCTGGTCTCTTTGGGTACCAGGCATGCACATGGAACACATACATAGGTACAGGCAAACATTTACGCATACAAAATTTTTTAAGAATTAAAAGAAAGTGAGATGTTACACTAGGGAGATAGCTCAGAGGATAAAATTCTTGCTGGGCGTGTATGAGGAACTGAGATCAATCCTCAGCACCGCTGTAAAATAATTCTGAGTGCAGCAGTGCGTCCTTCCGTCCTGGGAAGGTGGAGACCGGAGAATCTCTGAGACGCATTGTCTAGTCAGTCTAGTTGTCTTGGTGAGCTCCAACTCCAATGAAAGACCCTGTCCAAAAGAATGAGGAGAGATCAACCAGGAAGGGCACCCGATGTTGGCCTCTACCCACCCCCCCCATACAAATAAATGCACAGGCTTGCACATGTATGTGTGTGCACACACAAAATTAAGACCTTCTCTGTAGATGCTGGGGCTCATTGATGGTGGGCAGGAGAATGACTTGACCTATAGTTTGGAAAAGAGCATCACAACATTCAGTCAGAACTTGGTGGCCATGCACCAGAGAGAGACAAGCTGAGAAAGGTGGGTCTTCACCTCTTGTTCTCAAGGCGTGACTGATCTGTCACAAGCCTGACTATTGTAGGTATGGCACTAGCTGAGGGCTTTCTGAGGGCATTTATTTAATGGCATGCCAGTGGCATTTACTCATAAACCAAAAAGCCATTGGGCCAGAAATAGGGGTTTTGGTTACTTCCCCAGACAGGATGCAGTTTGGGCGATTATACACATGATTCATCGAGGTTGGGAAACATCTCCTGCACAAACACACGCCCCTCCCCTCCAAGCAGAGTGACTCATGGCTTCTTCAGTTTGGTCTGTGGAAGTCTTGGAAGCCCAGGCAGAGTCTGAGATATGAGGTCCAGTCATAAATCTGCAACCTTCGTAATTACAAGAGAAACATTTCTTCCCCATTCTCCCAATTATCGGGCAGGAGGCATTTAGTGAATTCTTACTCTTTTAACACAGAAATTGTGATGTTGTGAGACATAGTTCCTGTCATAAAACACTTCCCAAGTTTAGTTGGTAAGGTGGACAGACGTAGTGATAATAGCAAGGAGAGCGTGCCACAAGTATTCCGGAGAACTCTAAGCTATACTAACAGGCCAGAGGGGGGAAAATGCAGCTATAGTTATAGAAGGGGTATGAGAGTGAGTCTTAGCAAATACCATTCTTTATTTGACAGTCCAGCAAGTCGGAATCTAGTGGTTTCTATGGCCTGGACGTGGTTCTAGGCATGAAGATTCATATTTTGGTAGAACGTCCATTCTAACTAGAGGACTCTGTTGAAGTTGAGCCCCAGTTCTCCCTCCTAGTCCTGTGTTCCCAGAAATAAGACTCAGATCTGAAATATATTTACAAATATCTTTGCCATATACCTAGGCTATTCTCTGACTAGATATTACTTAAAATATTCCATTTTGTCTAGCCTACGTTCTGCCACGTGGCTGGTTACCTGTGCTCTGGTACCACATGTCTGTCTTGTCATATCTTCCTGGTGAATCTCTCCTAGAATTTTTTCTCCTCCCAGATGTGCCACCTTCTATTTTTTTTTTTTTTTTTGCCTAAGCCATAGGCTGTAGGTTTTTTACTTGATAGGTGATGCATTCATACAATACACAAGATATTCTCTCTACAGGACTCAATAAATACCATAAGAGCCAACTAAACAGCCTCGTCTCAGGGAGTTTCCATTCTTAGAAAGTGACATTTCAGAAAACAAGAGCTAGCCCCTTGTTCAAAAAAAAAAAAAAAAAAAAAAAAAAGAAGAATGTATGCCAAAGTAAAAAAGCCAGCCCCTTGGGAGGGAGTAGAGAAAGAAGCATCAGGTATGGAATTCCCAATATGGTAAGAGAGCCTCTTTTAACTCCTTGACACTCTGTATTTATAGGGGGTATGTGCATATGCCATGGCATACCTGTGAAGACCAGAGGACAGCTTGAGGAGTTGGTCCTCACTCTCCACTATGAGTCCTAGGGATTGAAAACACACCATCAGGTTTGGCAGCAGACGTCTTACCCACTGAGCCAGCTTACTGGTCAACCAAGTTTATTCATAATATTTTGGGCCAATTTCCCTGCCTTTCTATAACTTGAGTGAATGACAGATGCAAGAGGGACATCATGTGCATACCCATGTATATGCATGCATAGGCATGCATATGAATGTGTGTGTTTGTGTGCATATTTTTTTTGCATGTATGGCACTAGGTTACAAACCCGAGATATATGCCCACTAAGAAAGCTTTGTATCACCTGTCTAGCCCTTGATTTAGTTTATGTGCTATTGTGTTTAAGATAGGACCTTAATACGTGTACCATGCTAGCCTGGGATATATGATTGTCCTATCTCTGCCTCCTAATTGCTATGAGTACAGGCATATCCTGTTAGCCTGGCTACGACAGAAATCATTCTCATTTGACGATGTGTAGCTGTGAGTTCCCAGACACCATGACTCGGCGGTTTCCATCAGTGATCAGGACTTGCTGTACTCATTGATAATTTTTCTGCAACTGCTCTCTGTTCTCACTTGGTACCTTGAAGATTGAAAAGGAAAAACTATGACAGGGACATACTTTGCTTAAACAGTATTCAGGTCAGGTTCTGTAACAGACAACTCTGCCTCGGAGGTCGGGTTTGATGCTCATTTCATCAAGATATCTAAAATAACCAGGTCACGAGGTGGTTATTGGCAGGGTCCTCGCTGGGATGGGATTTGACCTACATAGGAAGAGAACCAGGACAGGAATAGTTCTTCAGCTCTTCACAGACTTGGAGAAATCCAGTTTAAACAACTGCAGAATCACAAAGCTGGGAGAGACTCCATGTGACCTAAAGTGATCCTGGTACCTGCCTCTGGGCAGATATATGCCTGTTTAGAAGTTAATAAAAATTCCAGAGCCCAATATTTTAACAAGTGCTTTAAAACATATATGTGGGGTACTAATGATGCCCGGGCAAAGCATCTGTATACCTCCTCTCAGTGGTAGGACTCAGAATCTGGAACACATTCCTTTCAGATACTTGGTGAGAGAAAAAGAATTGTTTTTGGAGTATAGTTTACATTTCCAAAAAATAAAATAGACAAAGTGTCATATTCAATTGGCCCAGCTAATAGGCCATTTTTATTTATTAAAAATAAATTTAAATGTAGCTATAAAATTGTGAGCGGATGTTTTCATTTGCATCATGACTGGCTTTAAAAAGACTTACCAGAAATTATATAAAAATAATAATAATAAGTTCACATCCTCCCAGATGGCTAACTTGAGGTACATGAATGCTGGGAAATTGTGCTATTTCTCGCTCTGCTTGGAAAGTTGCTTAAGGCCAAGAAGAATGCTTTGTTTGTCTCCACATAGCCTCCTCTAGAGGCAGGTGCATGCTGGGACTAAGGTGTTGAGCAAATTAAAAAAAAAAAAAAAAAAAAAAACAACCAAAAAACAAAAACCAATGAAGTCATTACTCTGTGGTCATTCCATGATTTTTATTTCATTTTTTGGTCTATTTTGATATTTTTCACCAAATATGAACCCCATGATCACCTTGAGACTAACCAGCTGGCAGGAATCTTGTAAAAGTGAAGCAGCCTTGGGGCTAGGGTAATTGATTGGGGGAAGGGTTTGGATTTAGATGAATTGTTGGGAGTAGAATGGAAGCCGATGGGATAGATTTGCAAGCCTGTGTCTCCGTATTTAAATGAAGAGATCGAGCTATTGCTGTGATAGACACTATAACCAGCGACAACTTGGGAATGATCAGTTTTCATCTTACAGCTTGAAGTCTGACACTGAAGGAACTGCCTGTCAAGGCAGGAGCTCAAGGCACAATCTAGAGGCAGGAGTGGAAGTAGAGACCATAGAGGAACACTGCTTACTGGCTTGCTCCTCATGGCTTGCTTAGCACGCTTTCCCATAACACTCAGGCCCAGCAGTCCAGTGGTGAAACCACCCGGTGAGCTGGACACTTCAACATCAGTCATCAAAGCGTACGCCTCCATAGGCCAATCTCATGAGAGGGTATTTTCTCAGTGAGGTTCCTTCTTTCTAAATGACTCTAGCTTGCTTCAAGTTGACACAAAACTAACCAGTACAATTGGGAAGTATCCATTTGAGGGCTAGAACCTCAAGGAGCCTTTTTTTTGGCCCATTTCTATGTATAAATAGTATGAAGTGATATTTTTAAGGTCTTGCTGTGGTTGGCTAGGATCTTGTGTTTGTAAGAATAAGTCTGATTAAAAATCCAAACTCTAGGAAGGTATGGGGTACAACAAGGTCCAGAAATTATCTGAGCCAAAGACTGATCCTTCCTCCTACCTCACCCTCGATAGATCTTTATCCCAATCCATTGTCCCTCTGCACCTCTGTTCCCTCTACCAATTCTGCCCTCAGCTCTACTTCCTTGAGGAGGCTAAATACTTTTTTTCAAAACCTCTGGGAAGACAGGTGTCCCAGCAAAAGCAGAGAATGTGATGGGCCATGCTATTAGACTCAGCAGACATAGTGGAGTGAGTGTTGGTTCCTCTAGGGAGAACCCGCGGACTGTACAGCGCACCATAGGGCTCTGCTGGAGCCTGCCTTCTCCCTTTCCTTCCCACATACTCCTCAGCTCTATGAACATTATCTGCTGACTTTCCAATCTTCTCTCAAGACTTGGTTCAATTTTGCTTTCCAATGCTTCACTGTAGAGATATCGCAGCCTCTTTTTATCTCTGTTTTCAAAGTGCCCCAAACCTACTGCGGTGCGGGAAGTACACCTCACCACACTCTATGCTGCGCTCTTCCACAAGACTTGGAATTCCTCAAAGCTGCTGGCTGCCTTGTTTGATTCCACGTCCCTTTCCTGGACTACGCATGCATTTCTCAATCGGTAGCTTCTGGAATCTAAGATTCCTTTTCTTGGGCTGACTGAGGTTGAGAAGGGAATGGAAGAGAGCAGACGCTTAGGAGAGCTGCAGTAGAATGAGCACTGGTGCTATAGGAACGTGAGAATGAGCAGTCTACCTTACCGATCAGGGATGCTAAAGGCTGGAGAGTTGCCAGGGTAGAAGGGAGCCTCCCTTGGCCTGTGCTGAGTGTTGAATGCACAAGAGGCCTGGAGAAGGGACATTCAATTGGGTAAGAGCAGCTTACAAGAAGGTTGTAGGATACACAAAGCCATAGCTGTATGTTCAAATACAAAAGAAAAAAAAACAGAAATCCATAAAATAATTTTAATAACAGCTTCTAATAAGGTACTGATTTTATAGTATAATGTCCTAGGAGCTTGGAAATTAGAAAATGGTCAGGCTAGTTATGAATTTACCCTGGAAATCTCTCAAGGAAGGTAGGCTTTGACTTGCTTCATGACGAGCTAAATCTGAGGGCTGAGTCTAGGTTCTGATTTCACTCTGCCAAGTATTACATCTTGCCCTCTCTAATCTCTACAACATGATCTGAAGACACGATGGTGTGTCTTGCACAGTTACACAGACGATGAAAAGAGATGGAATATTTATATTAACTTACTTACTGGCCAGAATCTTGGCTAGTGATATTGCAAAATGCATAATATATTAATGAGCTAACCATGCATTTTTTACGTAATTTGCCTCTGAGGATGGGACAGCCTGACTATTGCCCACGTGATGCATTAGGAATTTTTCAAATGGTTTGGTTGTTGGGTTTAAGGTGTTCTTCCTGGGAAGAAAATCGCATTGCTGTAGATAGAAGTTTCACCCACAGACTTCCTCTCCCCATAAGACATTTCCTTGGGCATCTGTTGCCTCTTCTGTAGCCCATGATAAATGACATGGTGGCATTATAAAGTCATTCCTCCTGGTGGTCTTACAGAGAGAGAGACATATGATTCCACCATATTAGGTGAGTCTTAGATCAGGGATGGGAGAGACCAGGTAGCGCCATCCAATGAATGCATAATGACCTGCTAAAGGAATCGGGGCTTTTTTACAGTGTGTGTCAAGGACTGTGGACAGAACTCATTAAGTGTAACTGACATATGCGTTCAGGAACATGGTACAGATAAACCATTCCCTCTGTGTGCTTCTTTAGTTCTGTAGAGTCCTTGTGAGACGAGTGCCTGACTCGTCTCTCATTACACTCTGACACCAGCGTTATACAGGAGAAAGACTCCATTGCTCTTTACTGCCTTGAAGGTGGCACTGGAAAAAAAAAATGTGCAGTGGCCTATTAAGGAGCTCTGACTTATTCCTGTTTGCTGACTGCTCCAGAGACTCGTAGGTCGAGGCTCAGATACCCCAGTCAAAAGCATAGCCAGTTCACAGTCCTCGTCATCTATGCATTCTCCTGTCCTTCTAGTTCTGACGCTACTGAGAATTGTCTTCCCAGACCTTACGAAGGCAGAGAGCATGCTTGCTTTCCCGGAATCAAGGTCAATGAGGTTTTGCTGTGAGTGCCACAGAAATCGGAAGGCATCCTAAGGATCAGACAAGCCTGAGAAGGTTGAGATTGTCACTGTGGCAGATGAAACACACAGAGCACAGCCAAGGGTGCAAGATGAAACAGTTGCAGATTTCGCTTCTGCCAATTATTGTCGAATTATATTAATCCATTCACTTTAGAACTTTTATTTCAGAGTACTGGGGGACAGTTTGAAATCCTCTCAACTCCTAGCTAGTAGGAACATACTGTTATTCTGTTCTCATTTTTAATTTGTTACCTGAGAGTTTTCTAATGTACTTTGATCGTATTAATTCCCTTTCCCTGACTCTGAGATCCAGCCCTGTCCATTGGATGTGAGACATCCTGTGGCATGTGATCAACTCACAGGGACCATACCCTTAAAAGAATCCTTACCCTCTTCCTCTCAGTGCCTATCAATTGCCAATATCACCTTAGCTGGAGGTGGGACTTCATGTTCATCTCCTCTCCGCATGCTGGGATTTTACATGTATTGACCCTGTGCAGGTCCTTCTCATGTTGTCTCAACTGCTGTGAATTAAAATTTGCAACTCTTCACTGTGGCCAGAACACAGCCTTCCTGTAGTTATTCACCACTCCTCTTACAATCTCTTTATGCTGTCTTCCACAATGACCCCCAAGCCTTGGGAAGAGCATATATAATATAGACTTCTCACTTAGAGTTGAGCATTCTATAGTCTCTTAATCTCTGTATGTTGACCTGTTGTGGGTAATGGATTAATTGATGAGTATAACTATAAGCCATTAGGAGTCAGTTTGATATTATGTTCATTTAGCAGTAGATTCTACTAGATACTATAGGCTATCAGATAAAAAGACAAGTGCCAGGAATACCTCTTTTGGAGTTGTTGGCCAGTAAAGGTTTCATAGTCCTCCTCGAACATTATAGGCTATTGAAAATACTGCTCTTCTAGATCTCTGAGCAGATGAATACTGTTACCGAAGGGTGAGCCCTATGCTTTGGGATAGATAAAAGTAGCACATGGTTTAGATACAGACTGTCAAATTTTGAGTTCATTTATCCAGTAAAGCTCTGTTGCCAAAAATAACCTTTAAAAAAAAAAATCCTATTTTCCTATTCTACTGGCTAAATTGCATGGAAAATCCCTAGAAAATGTTGAAATTGAGACGCCCCTCCCCGCCTTCTGCCCTTTCGCATTCCCTTTTAAAGAGGGAGTGGGGGTTTGATTTGTAACTGTTCTAGTTCGTATTTGATGGGATCCTTTGAAAACCTACCGGGCGAGGGACAGAGTCATCGCTAGTAGCTTTTACTGTAAACTCAGAAACCTTCTCTGCCCTCCTCCAGACCTCTGCTGTTCTGAGCATGACCCATATCTGTAATAGAGCCTTCCTACCACCTGCGAAGGCTGGCCTTTCTTTCCTTTTCTTCAGAGTAGAGCTGAGGCAGTGCCAGGAGGCAGAGTCAGCTCTTGTCACCTGCCTAGCCTTTTACCTCCCCAACAGGAACTTTCCTTAGACAACTTTTTTTTTTTCCCGTTCTAATGCCCTACCCCCTTTTCTAGAATCTCTCCAGAATATATTTGGTTCATAGCCTCCTGTAGCTCCCGTGAGGCTGTGAACGTAAGCAGTGTCCAGTGTACACATTTGTTTCTCTGAGTTGGGAATGCTTGATATGACATAATGCCAGGACAACCCTGGGACCCTGCCTCTACTGAGTTCAGCTCTCGGATCAAACATGTCAGTAATCATTATGCCCTTGATCACATCGCTAACTTTCTTCAGGTGTTCTCTTTCTCGTTTGCATGACAGAGATGGTAGTGTTCTGACCTTTTCAAGGATGAAATGAGGAATCAGAAAGTTCGTATTATAGTACCCAACTGCTGGAGGTTTGCACTGCAGTGTGCGTCATGGTAATACATCACCTTGAGAAAAGTCATTCACCACTCTCAGCTCACCCCCCTCAACTGTGGTTAGGGTCTACAAAGGGTTACGGAGTTATTTAGAAAACTTAAAGTTACTTGGAAAACTTAAAGTAGAACCTGAATGCTGGTAGGCTCTCGATTAATGTAAACTATTACCTCAGAATGGCACCCAGGGAGCCTAGATTACCTGATGCTCCTCTTCCTGCTGATTCCTCGAGTTTTAGGTGAGATGATCCGCTTTGCAGGTGCAGGTCTGTGGGCTAAAGGGATTTTTATGTAGAGCAGCCATTCAGTGACTGGTATTCAGTTCTCTTACATGACACCTATGCCTTTTGGAGGGAAGTTTTCTTGGGAAGATAACAAATTCTCTGGATTTTCAGAAGCTTATGTGCTCTAAGTGTGGGTTGGAGGACTCTTTTTCTTAATTGAGTGCAGCAGACATTTTGTGTCATGTTGATTTCCTCAGGATATGAATCAGAGAGAAAGAAGTGAAATCTCGTCCTAGGAAGAAAGGGAGCGATTGGCAGAAGACTTTTCTCTGGTAAGGCAATTTACACACTTGTCTTTTGAGGGGTGAGTCACTGTCTGTGATACATTTCCCAGCAATGTCTAAGAGTTTCCAAATCTGGAGTTCACACTCCAGCCAGATAAGGGAAAGGAGAAAGGGTCTTATAATCCACCTAGTTACCACTCAGAGCCCTAAAAGGGAGCTCAATGGAAATGTGTCTCCTACAGCCCTACTTTTAGTCACTAAGATGAAGAATTAGCTAATCATGTTCAAAATTACCATTTTCCAATAGCAAACATTAGCATTCCAGGAAAAAATAAGCCACACGAAATCTCTCCAACAATCTTCATTTATTTATTTATTTTTAGCTATGATTTTATGCTAGCATTCATTTTTTTATTAATTGCTATCCCATAGGCTGACCTAAGTTTATCTTACAGCGACACTGTAAACTTTTTTAAAATGACCAAGGCCTATTTTTTTCCTAGTAAAAATTTCAACATAAAAAAGTTGTCTTATGCCTAGTTTGTCCAGATTATAGGGTATTGGGGACTGCTATCCTGAAAGTGTTTCCTAGCTATTCTAATAATAGAATAAAAAACACGAATATCTTGCCATCTTCACTGGGGTATGTTCATGACTTGGTGTCACTCATGGTAAGAGCTTAAGATGTTAGTTGAATGAATGAATATGGCTCTTATACGTATAGCTTTTAATAATCTTTGGTGAGCCTTCATTTCCTCAGAAACCCTGTCTGGGTGGTCATATATTTACCTACTTCCCATCCCACAAAAATCTTAGCTTTTTTTATAAAGCCAGTATACGTCTGAGTGGAGGCTTACCTTTGCCCTCAGTTCTTAGTAACAGTATTTTATTGACTTAACCTGAACATTTACTAAGCAGACATACTAGTGTTTCAAAACCCAGATCTCTAAACTCAACCTCATACTCAAATAATGAAGAAGACATGTAGATACCACTTCTAGCATGTCTTTATGTTGGAAATCTAATTGTGTGTGTGTGTGCGTATGTGTGTGTGTGTGTGTGTGTGTGTGTGTGTACAAAATACAATTTGTCCAAAGTTCACTTTCATTTTTTGCTGACTCCAAACTCATATTTCAATCACCTTTCTACAAACTTAGCCTTTTCATAGTATGTATATATTTGAATATGAAATATGAGTGTGACCTGAGGTAGAAATTTATTTATTTATTTATTTATTTATTTATTTATTTATCTATCTACCTATTTATTCATTCATTCATCTTTTTTTATAGCATAGCACTGGGATTGAACCCAGAACTTCACACATACCAAGCAAGCACTCTACAACCAACACAGTCCCTATACTTTTAAACTCTTTATCACCAAGATGTCCTTGATCAAATGACTGGTGGCCAAAGTGAGGACATCCGCACAACTTGTGATAAATCTTGGCTTCTCTTACAGCTCTTTATTGTAGAGATCAATATCGTTTACCTTTCCTTTCATTGCTTCTTTAGAGTTCAAGGTCAGCCAAAGACAGATATTACTGAGCAAGGAGACAGGGTCTTAATCATTGAGCTCCTTCAAGGAAAGGGCCATATTAGAAGATTATAAATCTCCGTCCCTAAATCCAGGAACTGACCATGAGCAGATACTCAGTTCATATTATCATATAGAACTGACATCTACAAAAATAATCCAAGGATTGTGAGACAAACTTGGGACTTTGCCTACAACAATGGAATCTTGGATAGGATGACTGATCTCTGCCCTAAGAGGAGTCTCTGGGCCTCCTTTACAGGACTAAGGGGAATCTGTGAGTCCTGGAGGCAAGGCCTTAAGAATACTTTTTTTTTTTTTTTTAGGTCAGGTAAATCTCTTCTCCTTATATAAGTAACCGCCGAAATGATGGTGTTCCTATGAATAGTCAAAGCAACGAGGCTCTCAGCGACTCCCCCCCCCTTTTTTTTTTTTGACAAATTCCTACACCCTCAGTTTCCAGGGTTGCCCCCTACTTCACATTCCAGTGTGGTCATAGTTACTGGTGCAATGAAATTCTCAACGTGTTAAGCAATGGCATCTTAAATTTCAGATTCCTGAATCTCAGCAGGAAGTTCCTGGAGCCAAGCAAGTCAGCAGTGTTGTGAAATGAGTTAAAATTGGGCTTCTGGCATGTGTGAGCTGTCTGCCACTCTTATTAATATGAGGTAGAACACCCAGACAGAGTGTTTCAGAAAGGTTAGTGCATAAGAATTCATTGACTCATTGTTGGGTGCTGAGTGACTAACAAAGTTAGTGCATTTGTCTGTGAAAGAAAGTCTGCACCTTAACAGGGCCCGGCAAACAAAATTATCACACATGTACAAAGGGGCTGCTCATTGTCAAGAGTTCACAAACCTGAGCAGACATCAGAACCACACAGGAGACTTAGTATAGGCGTTTGAATGCTGTTCCCAAAGTCTCTGATTACTTCCAAGGTGGGTTGGATACTAAGAAATGGCCGCCAGACCAAGATCAGTGGAACTGGTGAGATGACACACTGGAGAGAAGTGCCCGTTGTGTAAGCCTGACGACCTGAGTTGGATGCTCCATGGAACCCACAGTAGAGGAGAGAATCAACTTCTGAAAGTTGTCTTCTGATTTCTAATGCATACCCATGACACATGCCCCAACATGACTGTTTGTGGCATGCATACACACACACACACACACACACACACACACACATCATCATCATCATCATCATCATCATCATCATCATCATCGTCATCATCAGTACAATAATAAGTATAATTTCAATAAAAGAACTGACAAGTGCTGCTGAAACAGAAATGGGGTCACACGACAAGAACATAGTGCTCCTCGGGTTTCCTTAAGACACTAACAGTAGGGACTCCTTACCACGAAAGCATGAAGACTGGAGTTCAGATTCCTGGCACCCCTGTGAGAAACTGGGAATCCCTGCACCACAGAGGGATAGACAAGTGGATTCCTAGAGCTCAATGGCCAGCAACCTAACAGAACCAGTGACATCCAGGTTCACAAAACACATTGACCTCCATCCTCTACATGAATGTGCACACATGTACATTCACAACTGCACACATATATGTTCACATCCACATGAACAAATATATACACACAGCATACACACCTATGATTGCCAATGAGGGGAAAGGACAATGCCCCATAAACTGATTCATTTCTCTGAGGTAACTTAGCTTTGTTCTAAGTCAAGCTCAAGCTTCCAGCTCCTTCCTGACTTTGTAGAAGTCATGAATGTGGTCTGCTCCAAATTCATTCTTTTGTTTATTTGTCTTTTATAATCTTGTTTCATGAGGCAGGGTCTCATTCTGAAGCTCAAACAGGTATGGAACTCACTGTATAGTCTGAGATGACCTCGGCTTCATGGCCAATCCTCCTGCCTTAGCATCGAAGATGCTGAGATCACAGGAGTAAGCCACCACCTCTGGCTAAAACCCTCTTGGATTAACTGAAAAATCTGTCATCTGAATCTTTAAAGCAACAGAAGGAAGGTGTGCCTCTGTGCTCTGCCTGTGGTGTTTGCCACCCATGGCTTATCTGGGCTATCATTAATTTCTCAATAAAAGGCATATATTCAAGTATCCTACTTTATGACCTAAGTGGACAATGGACTATAATTCTCTATCAAGACCTTTTGAGTAAGATTCTTATTTCACATAGGCATATGCTATACTACACCAGGGTCTTTTTTTGGAAGCCATTTTCATTGATTGACTTCATCTCAATACCCAGTGCTTGATTTAGCAGTATGTGCCCCCATGAAATAAGACTCAAAAGGAAAAGATGTGATTGAGGCTCTTGTTGAGCCTGGATTCTAGCAAAGGGAGATAGATAATAAACACAATTAAAACACATAAATCAATATACTCTGGTTTTGGTAGTGGATTGATTGTTCTGGTTTGCCTTTTTGCTACTGTGATAAAATATTCCAAAACCAACTTGAATATGGAAGGACTTATTTGCTTTATATTTCCAGTTAGCAGTCTCTCATTGAGAGAAGTCAGAGCAGGAACTTTAGTCAGGAACTGAAGCAAAGACTCGGAGGAAAGATGTTTACTGGCTTGCTTCCTCTGATCCATGCTTAACCAGCTTTTTCAAACCTCCCAGGATAGCCTGTTTATGGATGGCATTGCCCACAGTAGGCAGAGCCTTCCACCTTAAACAATAACCAAGACAATCCCTGTGGCTCTGAGCCACACTGATCTGGACAACCCTTCAGTTGAGACTTTCTCTTCCTAGGATACTGCACTGCATAAAGTTTTAAAGAACAATTAACCAGCAGATGGATGTTAAATTTTATTTTTAAAAGGCAAGGTGAGGAATGAGGTCCGAGGCTGTGGAGGCAGCAGAATTGTGTGCCTGGTTGCAGTTTTCCACAGGGGTACCATTGGGGCAGAGACCTGATGAAGGTGAGACCTGGGGCAAAGGGGCAGAGACAGAGAAAATGTCAGACTAAAGCCCAAAGACAAGGATGCACTTGGTAAATTAGAATACACCGAAGAGGCTGGCGTGGCAGGAGTAAAGACTGCAAAGTCAAACTAGCAGCTTTGTAAATCACTAATAAAGACTTTGGCTTTAATAATACAGCCAGAGTCACTCTAACATGAAGGATCTACTGAAACATTATGCAGATATCAGGCTGAGTAGGATAAGGATAGAAGACAGGAGACAATGTAATTAGCTAAATCAGGAGATAAAGCAACTCTGGTCTTGGGTTGGCCACTGGAGGTAGGAAGGTGTTGCCTGACTCTTGTTCCTTTTTTAAGTAGAATTTAACAGGGTTTCTTGGTAGGTTGGATATAGAGGATACGATAAAAACAATTTAAAAATGGAGAAGAAGCCAAGCTGTGGTGTTGTCACCTAATGAAAGATATGAAAGTGCTATTGATTAAGATGGCTATAGAACAACTGGGATTCAGACTTTGGAAACACTGAGTTTGACACGACTATTAGAAAGCTGGTTGCAACTATTAAGCTGGTTGTTAATTATGTATGTGTGAAACTATGTTGAGTATTTTTGCATTAAATGTGTAGATTCAGAGATAGTGAGATGACTCACTATTAAAGACTCTTGCTACCTGGCCAGGCAACTGAAATGTGGTCCCCAGGATGTACATGGTAGAAGGAATGAACTGATTCATGCATGCTGCTCTAAGACCTTCCATACCCATGCATAGGTACAAACACATACCACACACACACACACACACACACACACACACACACACACACACACACACTAAATAAATACATAAATAAATAAATAGTAATATAATAAATGAAAAGTGGAGATATGATGGTTTTTACATTGTTACTAAAAGCATGAGGATGAATGAGAATTTTAAGGGAGTGGTGTAGCTAAAACAGAGAGGACAAGTGTGCTTAGTCCTATTGCCTTGGCATTAAAAAGTCAAGAAAACAAGGTGAGTGGAAGGGAGAAAGGAACAAAGGAAGGAAGAAAGAAATGAAAGAAAAAAAAAGAAAGAAAGTAGAGAAAGGAAGATAACATTAGACACTGAGAAGTAACTACTTGCATAAGATTCAGTATCCTGTTAATCAGCAGTGGAAGGGTCTTAGAGTTAGTGAGATAGCTCAGAGGATAAAAGCCCTTGCTCAGAGAGCATGGAGACCTAGGTTTGGATGCTCAGCACCCACGTAAAAGAAAGCCAAGCGAGCTGGGCGTGGGTTCATGTGCCTGCAGCACTAGCATTGTGAAGTGGAGACAAGCAGATCTCGGGAACACACTGGCCAGTTGGCCTAGACAAAATTAGAAGCTTCCAGTTCAAGGAGAGACCCTGCTCCAAGGGGACAAGGTGGAGAATGATGAACTAGGACATCTAATATCTTACTCTTACGTCCACATGCTCACACTGGTGCACACATGGAGGTAAACACCCACATGCACGAGTGCACCACAGGCACACACACATTTGCTGCTGCCCACCAACGCCCATAGAGAGAAAAATAAATATAGACATAAAAAAGAGAGGAAGTGTCTCAAGTAGAGGCCAACGAGTAATAGCAACAAACACCTTTGCTATATCCAGTGCTAGGAAGAATGATAATTACTAGTGGGGTTCCACAGCTGGACATTGTTAGTGATCTTAAGGAGGACATAATTGGGTCCAGTGGTGATGGAGAATGCCTGATTTAAGTGGCTTCTGAAAGAACGGTCTAAGACTTGGACATATCAAGAAAGCCAGTTCTTGAGGAGCCAAAGAAAGGTCACAGAAACAGGTAGACAAAACCTAGGTCAAGCCAAATGTTTCTTTTGCTTGAGTGTGCTTAAAATCAATGGTAGTACACGTAGAGATCGAAATGTTCTCGTAGACCGAGATGGATTAATGTTTTCAAGACAGATGGGAAGAATTCCTTAAGCAATTTTGCTGGGTTTGCAAGCAGGGACAGTATCTAGGGTCCACACAGAAGATCCGGCTTCAGTCAAGAGACAGCTCATTTTCCTTAGTAGTGACAGGAGTACAGCTGGTCGGGGAGTCAATGAAAGGTTGAAACCCTGTATACAATTTCTTTTCATTCTTTTAGTTTCCCTACAAAGTAGGGAACGTTATCTCTTAAAGTCTCAAAAACTGTTCAAACGAAACTATGGCCTGAGTATAAGTACAAATATTTGTTCGAAAAATAAAATGAAGCCAAGCACAACAGATGAAGTGTGTTATAAATGCTCCTCATAAGAAATTTTTCTAGGTGAACTGGTGGACTGGGGTTTTTCAAAAGGGAGTCCATGTCTTTTTCTCTAGGGCGTCTGCTTTGCTGGGACATATTTCTGTGACCAACAGAAATATATCAGAGGCTTCAGTGCTCTGCCAATATTCATCACTACTAATAACTAGGGATCTCTGCATAAAGAGTTTTCAAGGCTCGTATTTATGTCCATGGTTGTTAGGAGTGTTCATATTGATATTTGAAGAAAACTATTGAGGACTCATGCCAGTATCAAACTCACCAGACTGTAGTAGAAATGAGATTATTGTGTATAAAATACTTATTATTGAACATGGCCCATGGTACCTTTAAATAAGCTGTAAATAACATTAGGATGAAATGTTAAATCAAAACACAATTCTTTAAGAAATACCCAGCAAAACTGATGAGAATCAGGGAACTGCTCTTTCTTAGCTATTTTTCTTTTTGTTTTCAAGAGGTGGGCATAAAAGGTTACTATAGCCAGCCTTACTTAGTTGAGGACCAAGACTAAGCCACAGAACTCTTTAAGAGCCACGTGGGTACATACACTGCTCACTTTTACGTGTCAGGCACAGGGGTAAGCATCTTAAGTGTACATTTGATTCGGTTCTTGTGATAGGCCTGTGCCATAAATTGTATTAACCCAGTTGTATGGACGAAGAGATTGAGTTGGGGAGACATGATTAAGCACTTCAATGGGAAAGCTCCCTGCAAATTGTTAAGTAAATTAAAAGACCGACCCTATCTACTAAGCTGTCCATAAAAAGAGCAAAATCTCTGACCAAGGTCACTATGGGATTTGATTCTTAAGCTCCAGGCTTCTTTTTGCTCTGCTAAGTTATTGACTTGCTCATCTCAATCCACCCCCAACTCAAATACCTGTTACTGGTTGGATCTGGGAAGTCAGCTTGGTGGAGGTGGTGACAACTTCATTATTGGTCACAGCATTGAGTCCCTACTTCTGAGCATGTGTGCAGAGCACTCTGGTATTGTTTAAGGTTGGGGGCAAAGGAAAATCATGTGGGATACCTTCCATGTTCCAGAAAACCAAGCCATGTTTTCTTCAGAACCTGTCTCAACATCATATTAGTATTGTGCTGGCTGATGAAACATTGAGCATTTTCTCCCTCTTCCTGTAAGAATGCCAAAATGAAGAGGGATAGGAAGCCCAAATCAACTGTTGATGTTGTTTACTATTTTAGTACAAGAGAGTATCAACTACATCTGTAAGTATGCTTTTCTTCAAGGGAAAAACTGATGGCTGCGGGTTCTGGTAGCTTTTTGTAGAATCTGAAGGATGTCACAGCTCATTCATTAATGGTAATCAGTTTTTGAACATTGAAGAGTTTCATTTATGAATGAAGAATAAATTAGCTGATAGAACATCTTCCAAATGTTATTTCGCACCTGACTTTATTGTAGCTCGAGGGCACACACACACACACACACACACACACACACACACACACACAAACACACCAAAAGCAAAAAACCGAAACCAAAAACAAACCTAAATATGAGCGCTTTGGAAGCTCAATAGGGAAGTGGTGAGTCTCCGTATTTTACCCCATTTTTGGGGGACATGATAAACAGTAAATCTTGCAATCTGTCTGAAGCTGCCCACCTACTGTGAAGAAGTTATGGCAAGCATCAAAGTGGTTCATTCTTTGTAGGACTTGGCTCTGGGGTGGCACAGAACATTTCCAGTGGGGAATAAGGAAGGTCATTGCATGGATTTCCACTGGGAACTAGGTATGAAACAACGATGTCTACATATGTGAAGGATTCACTTTGCTTCTGCTATCAACAGGGAACTAAGCCATCCCACTCATCCACAGAGGCTCAGGTTCAACAGGAGAAACTGAAGGTGGTTTTAGCATGGAGATTAATGGCTAAGATTAGATGAAGATAAAAGCTCAGGGGTTGGGATCTTCTTTATCCTAAGACTTTAAAATCCGCTTCTCATCCATTAAGGACAACCTCCTGCTCTTACACCCAGAAACAGGCCATGGGTCCAGATGGGACAAAGGTCTTTCTTCCTCCACATCTCAAGCTTTGTTTATAAAATGCATGCATTTTATACGGGTGCTACAAGTGATTGGATATGAGGATTGATGTGTTACAACACTTCTCATTGCCCACTGCCCTACTCACCAGCTCACTTTAGCTTGCTGCAGGAGGTCTGAAATCCCCAGAGAGGGAATGAAAAAAAGTGAGGACCATCAAGATCCAAACTGTTTTTTTTTTTTTTTTTTTTGTCTTTAGGCCATCATCTGAGGTCATCAGAAGAGCCTGGGGTTCATGTCCAACTTCTGCTACTATCAGTAGCTCCCATCAGACAGTTCCTCAGACCCGTTGTCTCAATTAGGGTTTCCATTGCTATGAATAGACACAATGACTGAGGCAACGTTATAAAGGCAAGCATTTAATTGGGGCTGGCTTACAGTTTCAGAGGTTTTGTCCATTATGATCAAAACAGGAAGTGCGCAGCATATGAGCAGATGCGGTGCTGGAGAAGGAGCTGAGAGTTCTACCCTGACCCTAAGGCAACCCGGAGAGACTCCCCTTCTGCCTTGGCCAAAGTTTAAGCTTAGGACCTCAAAGCTTACCCCCATGGGTGATGTACTGCCTCCAACAAGGCCACACCTCCTCCAACAAGGCCACCCCTCCTAATAGTAGCACTTCCCATTGGCCAGGTGTATTCAAAGCGCCACACTTCCCAGTGCTTGTTTTCTGTGATAGTTCAGTCTTGTTTTGAAGTTAGGGGACATGCTCAGCCTCATTAGCATTCTTTCAACACGTACATTTAATTGTCACTCTTTGTCAAGGGCTGAGTCACTCCCAAAGCCTCCAGCATTCCAGAGACACCTCATTCTCTTTAATTTCATTCTTAAAAGGAAAAGGGGGGGACCCTGAAACCAACAGAAACCCCAAACCACCACCAGCAATAGTCCCCCTGAGGAAGAGAAAAAGCTTATTTGAGGAAGGGCCTTCTTTACAGATGCTAGGGCCTGCATTCAATCCTTAGTTTACCTGTAAAAGCACCTGCCTATGAGCTCCAGGCCAGTGAGAAACCCTGTTGTATAGAAGGTGAATGGCATTCCTGAGGATGACACCCAAGGTTGTCCTTTGGTCTCTATACACATATGTACACACACACACACACACACACACACACACACGCACGCATGCACGCGCACACACACACATGCACACACAACTCCTTTTTAGAAGTCTTCCTTTATTTTTTTTACTAACAGTCTTTTTTTTGAATGATACTGAGAAGTTTTGGTAAACTTGACCACTTCACATCTCCATAGGTGAGAATGATCTATATTTCTAACTATTATGCAAGCATCACTCAAGGATATTTTTCCAAAGTCATGCAAAAGAACTGCCTGTTTGGTCTCTAAGACACCACCAGAAATTTTGAAGAGGCTTCCGTGCTTCTTGTGCAACACATCTTTGGGGTGATCTTACGTGTGCCCTTCCCTTTCAACAAGAGCTGGGTTTCCTCCTTGGCAGAACATGCTAGCAGCTGGGTCTCATTTGCTTTGCAAGGACGTCTGAAGGCATTGCTATTTTGGAAACTGCTTAGCATGTGGTGTAATTGTTTTAAAGTACTTTTCAGTTTGCATGGTGCGGTCCCATTATTTCATGCAGTCATTTCTCATAGATACACAAGGTGATTTACTTTCACTTGTTTTCAGAGAGGGAACTGGAAGTGCTAAAACAAAACAACAACAAAACAAAACAAAACAAAACAAAACAAAACAAAACAAAAGAACAACAACAAAACAAAACAAAACAAAAAAACCAGCTTGGCAGGGCAACTTATCTCACTCCTGAATGAATCAACAGACAAAAATCTTTCCCTCAGATGCTTCAATACCTATGCCCAGAAAGCCTTGTACCTTTTGACCTAAATAGGTAGATTGATAACGTGCTGAGCCTCACAGGCGCACGTAGTATGGTTAGTCTTACGTCTGACCTGTTAGAGTATCCTGCTTGCGTAGGCATTCGGTCGGCCATAGTTAGAAAAGGATGCCATTTACCTATGTTTTCCTAAAGGTGGTATGGTGGATTATTTAAAGCACCAGATACAGAATCAAATTGTATGTATTTAAATCTGACTCCTCGACCCTTAAAAGTTTTCTGACCCCCCCCCCCCCTTAAGCTGGTCCCTTAAGCTCTCTGGACCACATTTTTCTTTTTTTCACCTAGGAAACAGGAGGAGTAGTTGCTACCTTGGGAAAGCTGCATTGTGAGACATACTTGACCTCAAGTGTTGCTAAGGTACCAAGCACAGCTGTTTCTGGGAGGTCCTCAGGAAATGTTAGCTGCTCCTGGAGTGCACGTTTAAGGTGGCCAACTGGTCATTTTTCCTGAGGTTCATTTAAGTTTGTTTGTAGATAAGATTGGGGCTGGTTAGTGATCTTCAGATCACTGCTAGAGTTTGGAGAATCATAATAATGGCAACTTCTCAGTCATTCTGCTCTTTACAGCACAAAACTGTGATGTTTTCAATCTTGAATAATACAATGTTGAGAGAGACCCTGCTCACTGATGCCCCTGATACTTCAAGGCAACGCTTTTGGAAATGATACCACACAAAATAAGGGGGAAAACTGGCCTGGATTTCTTAAAGTTCGGGATGAGAACAGTGTGTGGAGAAATAGGTATCTGGTGAGTTTCCGGAAGATTTAGAACTGAGAGTGTTACGTCTCTGATTTCTATTTGGGGGAAACAGAGGCACAGAAGAACAAAGTGCCTTGCCCAGTGCCTTAGTTTCTTTTCTCACTGCTTTGTTCAAATTCTCTGATAAAAGCAGCTTAAGTGAGTTTGAGTTTGTGGAGCTCAAGTTCAAGTTACAGTGTATCATGACAGAGAAGTCATGACTGCAGAAGTTTGAAGCAGCTAGTCACAATGTATCCACAGTGGAGAAGCAGAGAGCAAGGCCTGCATTACAGTCTAAGATCCTTGTCCCGGGATGGTACCACCCAAGGTGGGCATGTCCTCCCAATTCAATGAACATAATCAGGGTAATTCCCTACAGGCAGGTCCACAGGCCATTCTCCCAAGTGATTCTAGATTCCTCCAAGTTGACAGTTAACTTTAATCATCATGACTTGTTTACACAGTACGTGTGTCTTAATCATGCTAGGCTTTTCTGGGTACTAGAATGTATGTATTAGGGGGAGGTGGTTCCTACAGATGGAAATTGTAATTACCTAGTGCAGTTCTCAACTTGTGGGTCATGACTCCTTTGGGGTCAAGCAACCCTTTCTCAGTGGTCACCTAAGATCATCAGAAAACAGATCTCTACAGTTATGAAGTAGTAATAATAATAAATTTATGATGTGAGGTCACCATAACAGAAGGAACTGTAGTAGAGTCACAGTAATAGGAAGGTTGAGAACCACCACCCTAGTAAGACCAATTTGTCCCTATTGGCCCAGGACATTCCCATGGCAAGAGGTTTGTCCTGGGAACTAATTCAGTATGGGGAAGTTCCAGAGTGTCAGTCACTCTAAATCCATGCTGCTTTCTTTCATCTTGGTGTAGTTATAGCAGGGACACTAGACATGAAGGTCCCGTCACAGTTCATGGGCCAAAGACTACAATCAATTCTGAACATATAAGGTCCAATCCATATTTTAGGTTATTAGAGAATTGCTGCCCCCAAATGAGTCATGTGGCTGTCAAGTCTCGTGGATGAGAATGTTGTGTTCTATGTTGTGCTGGTGCATTTATGTACATTTGGTACACTAAGCATATCTAGTCAGTGCTGTCACGTTATGTGAGGATGGAAAACATGTGATATGGAAAGAAACTTGTATTTCTTTAAAAGTTTCATTTTACACCCAAGGCATATTTTATTTTAGAAGTGATCACCAATTAGGATACATTGGTCTTAGAAAAACATCCAATGAAAACAAAGCAGTCTGAGAAAGATAACTCTTTATTACCTTAATATTAAGGATGGGGAGAGAGCTCAGTTGGTAAGACGTTTTCCTCACAACACTGAGGATCTGAGTTCGATCCCTAGCACCCATGTAAAAAATCTGAATGCGGTGGTGTGCATTTGTAATTGAAATGCTGGGGAGGTTGAGCCAAGCCAATTTTCTAGGGCTCCAGGCTAATTAGCAAGCCCTACTTTCCAACAAGAGACCTTGCTTCAAAGGAGAGGTGAATGACTCATGAACACACACACACACACACAGAAAGAGAGAGAGAGAGAGAGAGAAATACAAAATAGAAAAATAAAGAAGTAAATGTATACAAAAGTATAAAAGCACATGGCTGAGATTTAAGTTGAGGTGGTATTGATGAGCCTTAGATGTACAAAATTATTAAATAAGGAGCCCACTCAGAGACTAGGGCATTTTCCAAAACCCAATGCTTATAGTGTGCTTTCATGTCGCACAGAGCAGAACTTTGAAACCAGTGTGCTTTTTCAGGAGAATTTAAGAGTGTCTTGTTCATTTGTATAGAGCAGTAGTTCCCAACCTGGGGAGAGCCATCCCTTTGGTGGCTGTTTGACCCTTTTACAGGAGTCCTCTCATTGGAAAACACAAGTGTTTATATTATGATTCATAACCGTAGCAAAATTACAGTTATGAAGTAGCAACAAAAAAATAATTTTATGGTTGGGGGGCACCACGGCAAGAGAAACTCTGAAAGGGTCACAGAATTAGGAAGGTTAAAAACCACTGGTCTAGAGCTAACCAACCAGAATTCAAATCAGTATATGGCCTTTAATCATCAAAGGGAGACTTCCTGCAGACTGGTGAAGCAAAAATAAATAAATGTATATTTATGTACTGGCCTGGACAAAAAACAATTAAAAAAAAAAAAAAAACCCAACCTGGTTAGACCCAGCTCCTTATGCTAACAGAAAGAAGTAATGCACATCTAAAGAGCACTTTTAAAATATAACAGCTCTCTTTTGTTTTCTTGGAGCACACAAACTTCTGACCCTAGGAAACTGTCTAAATATGTCCCACACTCATTCTTTACCCCACAGGACCTACTGCAGCCCTGGGCGCATGGTGGACACTTAATAAACTCTTAAATTGTATTGAATGTCCTTTGTGTTAATAGTACGTCCATGTAACATAATGAAAGGCAAGGGAGTCCGGGCACGGCTTACCATGCCACATTCAACGTTTCCCCAAGGAACCAACTACTTTACCTCTCAGACTGAAGCAAAGAACCCATTCAGAAGCCGAGCTGAAGGCTGTTGGAGTTATTGTTGTTTATATTTCCCCGGACAGAGGAGTAATTATATTGGCTTCAAAGGCCTTTTCTTCTACCTTCCATCTCGGCCTGGTGGTGCAGGAAGAAGGTTGTTCTCTGTTCCTGAGCCCTGCAGATGGAAACCAGAGGAGGGGACTGTTTGCCGAAGGTCACAGAGTTAAACCTTCTCAGATACTTGCTAACCCTGACTGAATTTTCCCAGACCTCGCCAGAGCAAAATGGTAGATAATTTCTTTGGTTTGATTTTAGGTTAGGGGATGCCGTCCTTCCCGTAGCCTTCCCTTCCATTTTCATCTTGATCCTAGCACAACCGAAACAACCCTACTTCCTTCTTTTGCTTGCCCGGGCTCCTGCACCTCCGCCTCCACTCGGAGACCGGAAGTCAAGGAAATCTTCCTGGTGGTTCCAAGTGCTCCATCACTATGAGGACCTAATGGTCCGATCTGCAGCTTTTATCACAGAGCTACATGCCTAGAGCCTGGCTCCACTTCTCTCAGGCTTCAGTAGCATGAGTTAGGCTTTGTTTTATGGCTCATTTAGCTGGTGAGGCAAACAAGCTTAAATTCGGGAGGAGAGACATAAACTGGAACGAACCGAGACCATGGCTCAAATAGGACTTCCTGGAAGACAGATTGCCTGTGGCTCTTAGAACATCATTCCCTTGATAGTAGTGATACAGACAGAAAGTAGAAAAATGACAGTGTCGTCTGAAGGGCATATGAAGGTCAAAGAGTTTTCAGAACTCAGTGTCACAGAGGGGAAGTCTGTTGGATATTTACCCAGGCCCCTTTCTTTTAAATCTTGATTATGCTCGGCTCTGTGAGGAGCTGGGATTTATGGACCAGTGACAGGTGATTCTTATATAAGGATGGAATCTTGGGTGTGATAAATTTGGTCTTGAGAAGCCTCAGCTCAGACACTGCAGATGGCTGTGTCAGGGTGACAGAGTTAGAGAGTGGCAACCTGCTGGGCTATCGGCTGTGTGCAAACGGCCACTCAGTTCAGTTCAGAACTGTCTGTACCAATTTTCCATGGCCTCAAGGTCATGTCTAAGGACACTGGAGGCTTGACGTTCGGGCTAACAATTTTGTCTGCTGCTCCTTTAGTCGATGCCACTGGCTCACAGAGGGTCCTAAAGAGGCAGATAGAATACCTTTATAATTCAGGTCATTGTCTATTTGGACAACTCCAGTGAAGGGTCAGTTCTATGTTTGCAAAGAGTTGCTTACCACGGAGAATTTCATCAGGCAGATTGAGTTGGCTGAGGAGACATTGCTTGGAGCTTGTTTCTTGGTATGCATGTGTTCATGTGTGCGCATGTGCATATATGTCACTGTCCTCGGCTCTTATATAATCCACATCTCTGTCTGCTCTCACCATCTCCCTTGCCTGTCATTTCCTGGGCTCCTTTCTACCCAGCCCCCACACTCCTCCCTTCTTCACAGGATCAAGTCATCTACAAATAGGGAAACTTTAATGTCTTCATTTCCTGGGTACCCGTGTCTCATTACTGATACTTCCAGTGTTTTCCTGATTAGCATACAGTTTGCTTATCTTATATAAACGTTCCTATATTGAGAACTGCTCCTTCTCTTCCTAGTTTCTAGAGGGCTATTTATCATGAAGGGATGCTAAACATTTTAAAGGCAGTTTCCCATTGAGATGGTAATGTGATTTCTGTCCTTAAGTCTATTTGCTTGTTGTGTTGTGTTTATTGATTTGCACATGTTGAATCATCCTGGCATCCCTGGGATGAAAACAAAAAAAAAAAAACAAAAACAAAAACAAAAAAACCTTGGTCACGGTGTACTACCTTCTTAATGCGATCACGACTTAGATTTGCAACTGTTTTATTGTGACTATCTGCATCTGTGTTCTTCGGGGGAACTGGCCTCTAGCTTCCTCCTGTGCCCGTATTGAGTTTTGATTAGCAGGGAAGGACCATCTGTGTATAATGATTTTAGTAGTGAACCCGCCTTTCCTGTTTCACGGAGTTGAAGGAGCTTTGATGTTGGCTCCTCCTCAGCTGTTTGGTAGACTTTGGCAGGATTCTGTTCTCTCCCAAGCTCTTCGTGGCGAGGAGACTTTTTCCTGCCACGTCTATCTCACTGATCTCTATAGATCTGTTGAGATTTTTTTCTGTCTTTTTGATTTATTTCTGGCAAGTCGTATGTGTCCAGGAATTATTCTGTTTCTTCTGGATTTTTTTTTTAACTATACACTTTCAGAGTATCCCATAATGATCCCTTCGCGTCCTCTTCTTCAACTATTATTTCATTAGTTGCCTTTCCTCTTTTTTTTTGTTAGTTTGGCTAAATGTTTGTCAATCATTTTTTTTTAATGTTTTATATTCGATTGGTTCTGTGTCTTGAGATGTTAGCATTATTCCATCAATTTCTGCCTAGCCTCTAATATTTTTTGCTTCCTGCTGCTTTTAGGTTTGGCGTGGTTGTGTTTTTCTCAGACCTTGAGATGCACCCTTAGGTTAATTTGAGATCTTGCTGTTTTTTTTAATGTGAGCATTCATAGCCAACAGTTTGGGAACTGCCTTAGCTGTATCCCAGAGGCTCTGGTAGGCTGTGCTTCCTTCCAGTTTTGTTTGATTCTGAAAAGTTTTAGATTTCTTTCTTGCTATTTTTTTTTTTTTTTTGTCAAGGACACACTGGTTCCTCAAGATCATCCTGCTCAATCTCTTGGCATCTGTGTAGTTTGCAGCTCTTCTTGCTGTGAATTTCTAGACTCAGTTTCCCCAGTTTGATAGCATGCCATACGTTATTTAGGTTCTTTTGTGCTTATGAATAGTTGCTCTGTGACATAGAGTGTGTTGAATTTACAGTAGGCTCCATGGGATGTGGAAGAAAACTGTGCATCTCCCATCTGAGAGGTGGGACAGTCCACTTGATCTGCAGTACCACTCAACTCTGAAGCTTAGTTTTGAAGACCCATGTAAAGGCGAGAGTGAGCTATTGAAGTCACCAGGTTTTATTGCACCAGGATATATGTTTCTTGTTCTGCTCATCATGTTTGTTTGATGAAATCAGGAGTCACAACGTTTGATATTTAGATTTACAGTTGTTAAAACTCCTGACGAAGAATTGTTGTCTTTGTTATCATACCGTGGCTTTTTTTTTTTATTTCTTCAGTCTTGTTTCGATTTGAAGTCTATTTTGTCAGATATCAGAATAGGTACAGCAACTTGTATGCTTTTTGGTAGATTATCTTCCATTCTTAGACCCTCCTTCTGTGGGTGTCTTTGGTAGTAAGCTTTCTTTGCTGGAGACAGCAGGTGATAGATTTTTTTTTTTTTTTTGTAAATCCCTTTGGCTACTCTGCATCTCTTTATGATGCTAAGTTGAGGCTGTTTCCACTTAAGGGTATTAGGAGATGTTTCCTGTGAGGTCCTGTTATTTTGTTGGTTGGTTGTTGACTGTTTGTTTATCCTTTCCTGTCCTCCTGCTAATATTAGAGGTTTGCTGGTGACTACTGTGCTGGCCCTGGTTAATTTTTACTGCAATCCTGCTCTCTGATGACGAAGTAAGACTCTTGATTAGAGTATAGCAAGAAGTCCAGGGGGAAACGCTCACAAAGAAGAGAATGTGTGTCAGAGTAACAGCTTTCTGGGTCTTCAAAGCTTGGGACACAAGGGCTAGGGAGGGGGTGAGCTTTTCTGGTCCTCAAAGCTTAGGATGCCAAAGTCAAGGGGTGAGTAGAGATCTTGAAGTCTGGTCTTTCTGATGATATAGGCAAGTCTTGAAACTGATTTGAACAGAAGTCTGGTGTCCACCATACCTGTGTCTGCACATTAGCTCCTTCCCTTCTTCACATCCTAGGAGCTTTTGTGATCGGAATGATAGCCTTGGAGTCTATGGACTGGGCAGGTTCCTTCACTCTTGCCCAACTCTCCATATTGATTACACTGCTTGGGGTAACTGATGCTTCTCACTAATGTTCTACTGTGTAGGGAGAGTGGGCAGCAACTATGGTATTGAGAGCAGGCTAGTGGAAGACTTGTCTCATGCTACTGAGGCTTCCTAGGTACTGATCATGGATTTGAAAGGACGCAAATCAGAGCTTGTAGCTCTTGCAGTGGCCAAGTGGCTTCCAGCAGTAGGTGACTCAGAGGTTGGCCCACCTGTTGACCTCAGGTCAGGGCTATCAAACCCCAGTGTTGTTTCCAGTGCTGAGGTTGCTTCTGACAACTGAACACAATTAATGCACACCACTCTCTGAGCTCCGAGCCTTCTGCATTTCTTCTAGCTTTCTTGTTCCCCCTGTAACCGCCTCCCCTAGAGCGTTTCTTTCCCTGGGACTACGGAAGGATTCCCTGACCTGTTTCCCACTTTCCTCAACCTCTTAGAGTTGCACAGGCTGAATTTCAAGCAACAAGTTCCTTGTCAAGAAGGCACCAGGCCGCTGCCTCTGACTCCCGAATAGCAAAATGGGATTTCTCTCTGTTGTTCACTTGTGAGCAGCGTTTGCAGAGGGAATGGCTTTCTCACCCAAACCTACAGCTGGAGTTGGGGCTTGGGAGGACACTGGCTTGTCCTACGGAGAGGATTAGCAGTCCTCTAACCAGCACCTTATCTTTGAGATGAGGCTTCTGCCTCCTGCCTCCTGCCCCAGGAATCCTCTGCCTAGAGCTGTGCAGATCCTGGCTCCTAAGACAAGGTCACATTCAGTGTTTAAGGAAGAATAACCTTGAACATCTGACCCTCCTGCCTCTACCTCCCAAGGCGGGCGATTGCAGTCACAGCCCATGGCAGCTACTTTATGTGGCAGTTGGAACTGAACTCTAGACCTCCTAAATGGTAGAGAAGCACTCACCTGCTAAGCTAGGACCCAGTCCCTTGGCTTACTTCTGTCTAGTGTGCCTTGCACCTTTCTCTTGGTAATTCCAGCTGTTCTTCTACTGCCTTTGGGAATTCCCAAAGCGTTCTCACTTTGATCCAGTCTGTTCTTTTTTTATTGACTCTCTTCCTGAAGGGAGGCACACAGAGGCAGCTTCTAAGCCACCAGTGTACAACCCGCTTTCTTTTTGAAGGGATGTTGTCATATTAAGTATAAAATCATCTTATAGCAGGGAATCCCATTCTTTTTGGTTAAGAAATCATGAAGAGAACACATCCATAATGGAAGCCTTTAAGTTACGAAAGCACAGTGTGATAGGTCGTCCAAACTTGACAGTAGACTTCACTGGATATTCATAAAATCTGTATCTTCGTTATATCCATAAAATACTATTCAAGGGGATATAAAAATCCTAGTCATGTGTGCATGTTTTAGTTCACTGCCAAATCTAAAAAAGGTAGCAGATGAATATTTGTTAGATGGATGCATATAATAGTTGTATTACAATAAAATAATTTCCTTTACATTGTTCACATAATGGGAGCATAACACTATGCCACATAATGCAAATATGTACTGAACACATAACTGAGGCTTGGTTGATAGACAGGTCACTTCTCCGTCCGTTTTCTGTGACAATCAGACGTTTTATAACAGGACCTGAGGAGACGACTTGAGATTTAAGAGCACATGCTCTTCTTTCAGAGGACCCAAGTTCAGTTCTCAGCACCTAACCTTGGCTTAGCTCACAAGGTCCTGTTACTCTCTGTCAGGGAAGCTCCACACCCATTGTAGCCTCCACAGATGCCTGCATTTCTATGCACATACCGAGACACTGACATGCATGCACACATAATTGAAAATAAAAATAGAATATTTTTTTTTTTTAAAAATGTTAGAAGATACAAGGGTGAAGCTTTTAAGTAGGCTTTTGTGAATGTGTGAATTGCCATTTTGTTAGCTTTTGCGATTATATCCACTGGCATATCCAGCGGCCCGCAATAGCTGTTTTCTCTTGTCCTTTCTCTATCTCAAAAATCTTGTCTTTCATCTTGAAAACCAGGAAGCAAAACCAGAATGGCATTGGCCAGCCTGACTCAAGACCGTGAAGTGGGATCAAGTCAAGGCAGAGGAACTTGCTTCTTGGAGCTACAGTGTGGCTGGGCTCGGTCAGTAATGTAGCACGTATGGATGAGAACAACTAAGCTTGAAGATGTGGAATAGCCCAAGAAGGCCATGTCCAGGGCAGGACTGGATTCAGCACCACAACAATGCCTATAAAACTGGAATCAGCCCCATGGGGATTCCTGCATGTCTCTACACAGCTCCGGACAGAGAGTCAGCCCTAAGAAGCCCAGTGCTTGCTGATGGCTCTGTTGGAGGTCTTTTCTTCTTGCTTCTTCACAGTACTCTTATATACAGACTGACATAGGGAGTCACCCATGCGTGTGTCCATTTATGAATAACTCTGTTTCACAGATAGTAAGGTCAAGCTCTATGGCTATACCTTTGGCACAGGCAGACCAGAATGGTCATGGTACATAAAAAATGTAGAAGACAATTGACTGTCAGACCAGAGAGTTGGGAGTGGTTAAAGAAGAACACTTTGCTTTTCTTCTTACCCACTTTGACTTTCAAGGTCTTTGTACTTGAGTTGAAACTTTCATTCTAGGTCAACATGAGAACTCATTTCTATTCCATTTCTAAGTAGCTTTACTAAGTGTTTAAAGTTCCTGTGATTCTCTCTTGATAACTTCTCAATGTCTTGCCTCATTATCCTCTCTCTACTGTGCTTCCTTATGGAGCATCAGGCCCTAGTGTGAAATATTACATTGAGTGGCAGCTGCATGACACAAAAGCTTACTGCTTCCTTGTTATTCTTACTAGAACATACTGAAACACCGCTTGTGCCGGGGCCACGGTCAGGGAGGTCAGCCCACACTTGAGTGCAGGCCTCTGAGTCTGTCCAGTGAGTCGATCACATGGGAATGTTGAGGGTTTGGGGCTGGTGATATCAATGCCATCGTACATGAAGGGTGTCTGTTTGCTATAGCAAAATTTGGCAACATACTAAGCCACCAATTTAGAGAGTGACTAATATCTAGAGTCCACTTGTCTTTGTAAGAAGTTCCTTGTTGAAAGAACAGATGGGTTTGCTGACTATTCATAAGTCTCCTCTGTATTAGTCTTTTTCTATCCAACCACTGTCCCTTCGTGCTTCATTAACACCTATGTTTAGGTGTCATTCTCTCCTTGTCCATTGACAATGCCAGGGGGTATTTATCCCAGTCACTTTTCCCATCTGAGTGGGGACTCCATGCATACCTCTTTCCTTACCCTCATGTAATTCTTCTGTAAAAGTTACTAGTATGTAGCACAATGACTGGAACAAATTGGTATTCAATAAATGCTTATTGGACGACCACTACCTAGATCCAGCAGAAAGCACATTTGCTCACTATGTGGCATGTTTGCTAGCATTCATTCATTCATTCATTCATTCTGCTTCTATCCTCTTCAACATTAAATTTACTGAGTCTCTATAAAGTCCTGTACACTGTTTTTGATGCCAGGATGGTTGAGATATGAACCCTCTGCCATAGAAAGTTCAGAGATGGCTGCACTCATCATATTGTTCTTGAGACCATCAGCCATGGTTGGTGATCACAGACACTGTGGGCAGAACCTTGAAGTGGCTCTTCATGGGAGAAGATAAGGGAGAAATAGATTCTCATTTCTGAGGCCTTCACAGCCCACGGGGAAGCAAATAACTAAACGCATAAATACATAGAAAATACAATGTATGCTCAACAAAAGGAAACACTTGTGTAGACCAGAAATAGATTGGAATTCTTACAGAGATAAACAATAGATATCATTTCTTTCTTGTGTGGAATACCCCTGCTTCTCTCATTTAATATATATATCCTTATGTCCAATATTATTTCGGAGCTGGGTACTTAGCAGTAAATAGGAAATAAGCAAGAGCTTCTTCTAATGTTGAGGCAAGCCACTAGTGCCTGACCCATGGGTGAAGGGAGATGGGGTGAGGAAGGTGAGCAGAAGCAAAGGTGGTGGAAAGAAGAAGTGGAAATAGTGAACAGGACTTAGCACCCAGGAGATCCTCACCAGTCCGTGCTTCCAGGTCCAAGATGTTAAAGGTAATGGCTACCACTAAAATTCTAACTTTCTTCCTTAGATACTTTTAAAAGAAAACACTAGATATTATCAAAGTGACTGGATGTGTCTTTACCCATGTTGGGCTTCCATAACCAAAGAGAACACTCTGGCTTATTTACACATTTATATTTTTAGTTTTTGATTATTTGTGTATATGTATCTGTGCATGTGCATGCGAGGTACCCACAGAAGCCAGGAAGGGCGTCCATCCCCTGGTGCTGCGGTTAGAGGTAGATGTAAGTCACCCGACAGAGAGGCTGGGAACCAAACTCAGGCTCTCTGTAAAAACAGTAAGTGCTCATAACCACTGAGCTGTCTCTCCAAGCCCAATCTGAGTTATTTATAAAAATCAGAAATTATCTCATACTGCTTTGGAAACTAAGGAGGCCCAAATGGAAGGGCCTGGTGAGGAATGGGTTATACAGAGAAACTAAAGGTCCTTGTTTGACTGAAAGCAAGGGACCGTGTGCTCTGTAGAGCTCATGTTGTGGGGACTTGGCCAAGGAGACCTTACGGCTTAATCACCTCTCAAAGTCCACTTCCCCCACTTCTCTGTACTACCCCACTGGCAGCACCTGAAGTTCAGAGGCAGGGCATGCAAACCATAGCATTGTGCTTTGTAAAATGCTGGCAGATATCAGTCCTGCCACCCGGGTTACTGTCGAAAGGGTAGCTCATGTCCAGTTTCCATTCTGAACTCTGACCAGTGATGTCCAGTAGCACTCCTGGCATTCAGACTCTATCGGATCCTTTTGTAAGAGGTCTTCTCCCATGATGCAGTAGAGAGATGCATCAGGCATGTATTCAGGCAGTGATTACCAACTTGGAGATCATTATGCAGCATCCTAGACCCTTGGGCTCTGAACCATAGACCTCTTATTTCTGTCAATGATTTTGGCCTTTTAAGAAAATAGGGTAAATTTCAGACATCTTTCAGAGACTCTTTAGATCCTATGACCAAAGGACTCATCATCCATTTTTGAGGTTTGGTTTTAATTATAAAGGGTAATAGAGAGCACACAAATAGCACAGGAACTTTAGAATTAAGAGTTTGAAGATTCCAAAAGCACAGTGCACCCAGCCGTCCTAAATCCCATATCACCACTCCTTGTTCCTGTGCCTACAAGCAAGACCAGAGCTTACAATGACAGCTCACTACACTGTCTGAAAGTTAGCTTTTCAAGCATACTCTGGTGTATCTGAGTCACATGCCAAGGGACTCTCAGACCATTTCATTCAGCTTAACCTTAACCTTAACCTTAGGAGACCCTTTCATTACTTTTCCAACTTTGTACTCAAGGAAACTGGAGCTTGGTGACTAAGTCACCCAGCCCATTTCCTTAATAAATCAGGTGAGGGTGACGGTTCCAGATAGAGCAGCCCCACGGGCCTCTCCCTTGGCTGAGTCCTTCAGAAGCTCTGTGTGGAAACTCAACGTCTTTGGTCAGGACTTTTCTCCATTATTTTCAAGCTCTTCTCCATTAGAAGACTAATGAATTTTGCCTCCTAAATCTCAGAGGTTTTGAGGATACTAACACTTGCCACTTCTGGGTCTTACTTACCATTCTTAGAACCTGACAAAGATTCCCTTGGCTGTTAGTCACATGAACATGGCTGCATACGTTTTTATTACTCCATCTCTGCCCAAGGTGGGAGAGGAATGTTTTATTGGTGGTATTCACGTGTATTTGTGTGGGGGAGGGTATTTGTTATAGTTATTATTTTAGGATATGAACTATGTTTAAACGATCAATGCATTAAACATAAAAACTGTATGTATGTATAACAACTTAGAATCAGTGCCGAGAGAGTCCCTACTCACTCATTTTAGTAACTAATAAAGTAGCGAAGTCACATGACAGGCAGCCCTGTGTTTAAAGATGTGCAGGTGGCACCTAGTGGATCCAGGGCCACTCACGTCAGAGCTGAAGATTCCTCCTTATGCCTCAGTTCAGGCAGGGGCAGCCAGGGGTAAAACAACTCTGTCATTGAAAGTGTCATTCAAAGGCACCAGAACATCATAGCAAAGGAGCTAAATCCCAGAAAGGTCATGATTGTCCTAACAGACTCCAGGAAAGAGCTAAGTCTTCTATTCTAAGACTTGTTACCGATGGCTGGAAAGGAGTTACCTCATCGCAGACGCAAGACACATAGTCTAAAGTTATTCTCTTAATTTGCTTAATTTATCTGGTGCTTATGCCTTTTGTGGTCACATTTTTCACCTCAATGCAAACCACTTGTTTGTTTGTTTGTTTGTTTATGCTTAAGCCTTTGGTTTAATTTATTGGCAAGACCAATATCAATAACCTCTATTGGGTTTTATAATGTATTTATTTTCAAAGGATAAAATTGTTTCAAAGGGATAAATAGTCTGAGTCCTTATTCAGACAGTTTAAATTCAAGCCCAACATGGCTGCCATCATTTGAAGGGACTGGTCACCATGTATTCTCATATCCAGATACTCAACAGTGTTCTCTGAGTCCTCGGAGAGAGGGCAAAGGCTTTGATATTTTATTTATACAGTCCTTCTTATCTGCAATGTAACCAATGATTTTTTTATGGACACGTTAACTTCTCTACATCTAGATCAGGAACTTCAAACCCAAATTCACATCCTATGGCCATAATAATCTCTACTTGGTCCAAACTGTCTAAGGCCGGGTCCTTCGTAAAATGTGAATTTCCCGAGAGCTTTGCAGGGTCTGTCTTGCTGTAGATTTCAAGACATATAGCACCCAACCATTGCTTCCCTCTAACGTCAAAGGGGCGAATCACTCACTGATGATGCTCATGTGGGACTTTTCCAGACCCCTCCCAGCCTGAGGAAGGGAGTACGCCCACACTCAAGGTCATCTTAGGGTTACTTCGCAGGAGCTGAAACAAGCAGCTTCTCAAGGCCTGCCTCTCCTGGCACAAAGACGACTTAGAACAAATAGAAGCCCATGCAGAACAAGCTCTGTGAACGACCCAAGTTTGGTGAGAATCAGCAATTTGCATCCTTTTCAAGAGCTGGCTAGTTTTTTCATTCCTTTGGCATGTGATCAGCTGGCCCACACAGGCTTTGATGAGCAAGTGAAGTGGGTTCTCTTTGTTTTACATTGTGTTTGGTTTTTCTAGCAGCTTTAGAGTTCCACACATTATAGCTAAGTTTTACGTTTTGGGTTGATTTTGTACATAGTTTGTGATAAGGGTTCAATTCACTCTTCTGCAAATTTCCTAACCCTGCAGACAGTCAGTCAATCAGTCAGTCAATCAGTCAGTCAGACTGTCTGTCAGTCAGTCTGTGTCTGTGTGTCTGTCTGTCAGTCAGTCTGTGTGTCTGTCTGTGTGTCTGTGTGTCTGTCTGTTTCTATTTTAAATTCTTTCCACCTTGTGAAAATAAGAAGTTTACCATAAGGCATATCTTTCTGGGCTTTCTATCATGCTCTATTTATCTATACATCTATATGTGGTTTTATGTAGAATCACAATGTTTGGATTATTGTGGTTTTGTAGCATATTTTGAAATAACAAAGTATAATACCTCTGGCCTTGGTTTTTTTTTTCTTTCAATATTGCTTTGGGCATTTGGGGTCTTCTGTGTTTCCTTATGAATTTCAGGGTTTCTATTTTTCTCATTCTGTGCTGAATGCCATTGGACTTTTGATAGAGATTACATTGATTTTGTGTATGTTTCTGCGTGGGATGGACATTTTAGCGGTGTTATGACTTTGCTCAGTGGGTAAATTCTGTTTTTTTTTTTTTCATTAAAAAAGACAAAAGAGAGGCAGAGAGAAAGAGGAACGGAGAGGGAAGCAAAAGAGCGAGGAGGGAGAGGCAGGGATAGAGAGGAAAAGAAGCAAG
>NC_034599.1:36636398-36672141 GCF_900095145.1 Mus pahari
CTCTCTCTCTCTCTCTCTCTCTCTCTCTCTCTCTCTCTCTCTCTCTCTCTCTCTCTCTCTCTCTGACACTAGCATAGTCCTCCATGCCTCAACACCAGCAATTCTTTCTTTATGGGTCACACCTCCTAGTGATTCTAACAGGCTAAGTGCTGGACTCTGTGGGAATTACAAACCCACACCAACCTGACTTCTCCTGGGACTTCAAGTTCACCTGAGAAGTGCCAAGGGAATAAACTCTAGGAGTTGTCTGGAAACGGAGGGAGGAAACTGCTCTAGAAAGAGGTGTTGACTGATTGCAAACTCACCAGTCATGCTGATCATCACTGGAGGAAGCCTGTGTGTGTGTGTGTGTGTGTGTGTGCATGTGTGTGTGTGTGTGTGTGTGTGTGTGTGTGCGTGCGCGCTTGTGTGACAGAGAAAGAGAGAGACAGAGAGAGGGAGAGGGAAGAGGGATTAAAGCCTGGAAAGGTGGCATGACATCTGCCTTTGAGGAGTCTTAAAGCATCTTGTATGTGTCTGAAAGCCACCAGAGTACTAAGCTAGTGAGCACAGTGTAAATAAATACTTACCCCATTTGGCAGCTTCATGAGAACCCTGGAAGTGAGTGGGCGATAGGGTCCTGTGTCTGTGGCAAGCAAAGATATTCGCCCTTTTAATAGCTTGGATTCTTCCTTTTAAATGAAGAAAGTAATATCTAGTGCCTGCCCACTTGACAGGATGTTGCAAGGCTTGGCTAATTTCTGTAAATGTTTTGAGCTCCTCTGAGGTACGTGTTCTGTAAATAGGGGGTATTAATAGCAGCCGTCAGAACAGAAACAAAACTGAATTGAGCTGCAGTCATTTTCTGGGAAAGAAATACAGACACTGCAAAGCGTAAAGCCTGTGTTAGATCCATGGGCATTGGCCCTTCCTTAAGAGGCAGCCTGGGTTTCATATAGGACATGGTGACAGCCTAGGCCCCCATCTCCAGTGGGGAAATGAGCTGGATTTTCTAACATTTAATTTCCCAGATGATTGTTGTGATTAAGAGCCCATCTGGTGCAGCCCATTTGTGAGGTGTGTGCGCACAGGGAGGGGAGGATCCAGTAAGCCAGAAGTCTAACCTCAAGGAAGAGAAAATGCACAGTGCAGATACTATCATTCCAAAACCTTTGCTAAGATGTTGAAACAAGAATGTCATTACCTTCACATTAGTGAGGCTGGTCAGCCATATGCCATAACGAAGGCAGTTATGGGAGGTTCTCTCTCCCTCTCCCTCTCCCTCTCCCTCTCCCTCGCCCTCGCCCTCGCCCTCGCCCTCGCCCTCGCCCTCTCCCTCGCCCTCGCCCTCGCCCTCGCCCTCGCCCTCGCCCTCGCCCTCTCCTTCGCCCTCGCCCTTGCCCTCACCCTTTCCCTTTTCTGCTAGCTTGGAGATCATTTATCGGTGCCTTTGTTTGTCAGCCAGGGGTCCAAGAGAGATCAAGAACTGCTAAGAGGAAAATTCAGCTCTTCTGAATGCAGTTGCTACAGACACACAGAATTTTACTCCTGCACGTGCATAGGGGTCGTTATTTAGGTACAGGCACCCTGGATTTTTGTCATTCACTTGAATGTATTATCCCCCTCCGTACACCAAGAAAGCTATGAGCAGAGAGTGGAGGCAGCCATATGTTAGTGTTCATGCCTTCATGGCCCCTTAAGTGGGAGGGGAGCTCCCAAATCCATCAGCAGGCAATCCTAGTTCATAAGCACTAACAGGACTTACAGATGTGCAGTCAGTGAGGAAGGTCCTGACGCCCAGCTGGACTCTGGGTAGAATGTCTCATAATTTCCGTTACCCAAGGGATCTTGTGTAAACCCGTTCCAGACAGAGTTGGTATTGTGTTTTATTTCCCACCTCTAACCAGGTTTACCCCTTGGAGGTCAAGCCAGTAAGGCTCCTTGAAAAAAAAAAAAAAATCTCTCCATTGGAGGAGGAGGTAGGACCTCCTGTCTTCTGTGGTTACCACTTCTGTCCAGGGCTCTGGGTCCACACGGAAAACTCATCAGTGACTTGATATGAACACACAGGTCACTGAGAAACATCTGGTAGCTTTGACCCTTCGTGTCCACTTACCACATGCACTGAAAATGGGGTGGAGCTATAGAACACATTTGAAGTCCTCCCCAGTGACAAGGGATGGTCTAACTTCAGGAGGTCCTGTGACCCCCAGTGAAAGACAGATGGGTGGCCAGCCCTCATTGGCTAGAAGACCTGCACCTTTCAAGACAGGATGATGGGTTCGTTCATTGACTAGAAGACCTGCATCTTTACAGGCATGATGTGGTTTCCTTAGGGATAATGTTGGCAAATAACCTTCTTTTCCATTTTTGAAATGTAGAAATAAGATCATTCACCCCACAGGTAGATATCCATACCCAAATTCTCTGTAAAGGCTCCTCAACCTTATTCTTTGGATGGTACATTTCATAGCCCATTATATAAGCGTAACAGAGAACTGAAGACCAAGAAGTCTCTGATGTGGTCATTTTTAGGGCGTGGTATCTGAAAAGGGGCTTTTCCCATGTACCCTTGGCAGACACTTTCCCTCCTCATTAGGGCAATAGTCCATTAGTGAACTCATGTCTTTACTTCGGAAAGGCTGCAGCAGGATGAAAGCCTCTTAGGGCCCAAAGGTCCCTGGCTCCTCTGACTGTAACCGTCGCCTCAGTCATTCCAGTCTTCCCTTCTAGAAGGAAGGAGCTGGGCAGCTTCAGTGCTGTCCTTTGTGGTCCTTCAACACTGACAGATCCTCTCCAGGCTTTGCAAGAGAAGCAACCATACCCTGGGGGTTGCGGAGGTCTTTGTTGTAAAAAAATGTATTTTCTCAACCATGGCTAAAATGAATAGATCAGGAGACTTCAGCTACTCAAAATCTCTACAAATATGTATGTGCGTATGTATGTATGTATGTATGTATGTATGTATGTATGTATGTATTTGCCTTTCACATAGACATAGTCATCTGTAACCATGCATCTCACAGCGATGGGAATTATTTGGTTCTTCTTTTACTAATCTGCTCCTATACATGCTCCTGCATACCCTAAGAGTTATATGAATAATATTCATATAGGAATTGCGTCTTTAAGATAAAATTATACTTCTTTATTAAATAAAATGTCCAGAGATGAGATAGTCATAAGAGTAATTATTTTCAGGCATCTCCAAATGCCTTCTCCTGGAAGTTCCTGACTATTTTATCCTCATGGTCATGAGAAAGACTGAGACATGATGATATGAGGAAGTCCAGGGTTAATTGTAAATGGCAAAATCTTCTTATTGTTAGCCTTCTTCCTCTGTGGTTGGCTAACACACTGTTGATTCATAAACTTGTCCCTACTGCATGCAAGTTTAGAGTCTTTCTGCAAATCAGTTTAAATTGATAAAAGTGACTTACTTAAAAACAAACAAATAAAAGGAGTTGGCATCAGAATTCTTCAAAGTACCCTGAAGACATTTCAAGAGTGACTTCCTGCCACCCATCCTTTATATGGGCTGTGAGACTTCCCACACACTCCACCCATATTTATCTACCAACCCCAAAATACTACACCAGAGGAAATGGAAATATGATCCTCCTTTTATAAGCCATCCATGAGGTGATGTCTGGTCCATATTAAATGTCACCAATAAATTATTTATATGAGATGAAAATACAGAAGTGATTACAGTAGAACTTAGTTCTGCCTAAGAATAACACTTGAACTCTTCCTGGGGGAATAAGTCATTTTTAAATTATAAGCTAATAACCATTTGATTTAGTATATATAGAAAACAAGTAGAAACATTCCTAGGGACATTATTAACTTGATGTGCTCCCTGCTTCCCATCTGGGATTTGCTTTCAGTCTTGTCCTGTGTGCAAAAACAAATAGCACCCCACTTAGCTTGAATAGCCACCTCACATAACAGACATTCATTCTACCATTTTCCAGATTGGCAAGCTTGTTGCCTGCTGTCACACCAGATCAGAGGTAGAAGGGTGCCCAGTTGCACTGGCCACTGTGTTCAACCTTAACTGATCCCTGATGCCAATTCTCAATATGTCCATTTGGGTGCTTCATCATGATTGACTCTACTCAACATGATAGGTGCAGGAGTACATGTGGCTAGTGTGTCCTGTACCCTAGGATTCCAGGTGACCTACAAGATTGATTGACCAACAAGAGTAGCAGAACGAATGAAGAAGTACCCTCTGGTTCCTTTAATCGAACCCAGGAATCTGAATCCCACCACTCTTACTAACATAATGACTGAACTTTAGAAAGACTCAGCTTTTCTTTGTGTTGACTTCTGGTCCAATGTGGAGTCACTGGGTATAGGAGAGAATGGCTGGATGATGTGAAAACATTTTGCAATCCAAAGCATTAGTTCATGCAAGACAGAAAAGTGGAGCGTTCATTTCTCACCCTGTACCCAGCCATGAGTGGACAAAAGAAAGGTTGGTCTATAAAGAGTGAAAAAGATGCGGTCTTTGTCCACAGGGTTAATAGTAACAGGTTTGATGGTAAGCATTTAAGCCTATTTATAAACCTGCACAGGTCTTAGTCTCTTTTCCATGGCTGTGATAAAAATACCCTGACAAAAACAACTTAAAGAGGACAAGCTTGGTTTGGTTTACAGTCCCAAGTTGTAGTCCATAATGACAGGAAATGCGCACCAGCAGATAGTCAATGTAGCTGGTTACATTGCTTCTGCAGTCAAGAAGAAAAAAACCATGAATGCTTGAGGGTACTTAGTTCTCCTCTTTGTACATGTTCCAGGATCCCAGCAAGGAAAGGTGCCTCCCATTGTAGGCAAGTTCTTTCTATCAGCTAACATAATCAAGATGATCTTGGGGTTGGAAAGGTGACTAGGTGGTTAGGAGCTCTTGCTAATAATGCAAAAGACTCAAGTTCAATTTCCAGCACCTCTGTCTGATGACTCATAATTGTGTTTAACTCCAGCTCCAGGGGTCTCTGGGCTCTGCGGATACCTCTGCTCATCTGCAGACATCCACATGCAGACACATAACTATAAATACAAATAAGTCTTTCAAAAATGATAATCCCCTACAGACCCGTCTCCCAGTGTTTCTAGATTCTATCAAGTTGACATTTAACCATTGCAACACCTATATGTGAATATGCACTTATAGCCGTGTTCACAATAGAAGCTGAGGTATGTTTTCTTTGAGATACATCTGGATGTCATTTTAGTTTGCCAGCCACTCTTAATCTTTCTCTTGTTTCTTGCCATATTTCAGAGAATTTCCCAATATAATGTGAAAACCGCCTTCTTTGCAATTTCAAAGGTATCTGAATTCACAGTGTACACATCTAGCAGGATCCCCCTTAAGGCTACCCAGTCACGTTGGTTGATCCTTTGTTTACTAATATCTTTTCCACAAAAGATTAGCAGAGTTGGAGAGAGGGCAGGTGGTAGTGGAATGAAGTGTATCTCAAATGTTTTCTGGTGTTTGGGGAATTTCAGAAGGTAATAAGCTAAGCGATAGAGGAAGGCATTTGGGGGCCATAGATGTGGGAAAGAAACCTCACGTCAGAAATGGGGACTGTGTTGGTCCTGTAAACCAGTTCCTTCTCTCTTCAGGGATAAAGGTCTGCACAGCGCTCTGACAAGGATTTTTTTTCCACATTAAGGGTAAGCAATTCGCCCAGTCCCAGTAGGAGGGGCAAACGTGCTAAGGGGATGCTAGGCAAGATTTCCTGGGGTTCTGACCACTGCAGCTTCAAGGGCAAGTGAAGAAAAGAGTGCGTGGCTGCCTAAGCATGGCCTGAGTAAGGATGAATTTCAGCAGACATGCCAATGTGGAAGCGGGAAAGCCCACAAAGAGCAGGTGAATAAGGATGCTGGAGAAACAGTCTTCCAGGGAAGGGCACACCAATGGGTTCTCCAACGGCCACCCCTGCAGACATATACATACAAGTAACCTTCTATGCAGTGAGTGGGCTGCATTTATATATTTAGGAGAGAGAGAGAGAGAGAGAGAGAGAGAGAGAGAGAGAGAGAGAGAGAGAGAGAATTCATAACAACAATTAAAGGAAAAGATGTCATGAATTTCAAAGAGAAATAAGGAAGAGGTATACGAGGAGGTTGGAAGGAAGAAGGAGAGGGAGAAAATGATACAATTATATCATAATCTCAAAAAATATTTTTAAAACTGCAAGTATTTCCCTCTTGCCTCCAGGTTAACCAACATTCTGGGCAATTGTCCCGTCACCTGCTGGGGCCTGCCCACGCTGATCAAATCCCCCAGTTCATTCTTCATGTTGACTGAGTCTTGATGGCACAGTGCCAGGCGACATCCGGGAGGATGCACTTCGTAGGGAGAAATATAACCAACACCACCCGTAGAACAGAGGGCCTGGCCACTCAGAGTCTTGTTGGGGGAAAGGTCAGTAGCCAGGCCTGGCTACCCCACCCCCTCATTTCTGCAATGATGGGAGCAAAGTCTCCATCTTACTAGCTCAAAAGTCAGCTTCAGAGCTGCCCAACCACCTGCCTTCAACTGAGGCAGAGCAGCTTGCCTTAGTCTTGGGAGTGTGAAAGCTAAGTAAATGTTAGCAGAGCAAAGAGCTAGACGTAACCCGAACTTCCTGGAGCACAGAGACACGCAATTGTAGAGACATTGTCCCTTGCTTCAGTAGTCTTCATGGCCACCCATCCAAGAACTGTGACATCAGTGTGGTTGGTGTCTCCTGACTGGAGTTATCTATCACAGTTGGTGCACAAATGTGAACCTTCCTAATTTGGAGAGGCCCTGAGCCGATGTCCTTCCCCTAACTATTATGGTTTGTATTTTACCAATATTACCATTCGTGACAAGGCTGAGAAACACACAGATACACCAAGAAAGGCATGTACACGTGTACACATGAGAAAACACACAACTGTATAAGTATACATACAAACATATTAAAGAGACATATAACTACAAAACAAATACATAGCATACATGTACACATATGCAGATTCATTCACAGACTATACACACACACACACACATCCAAAGACATATATACAAATACATTCATATGAACGTGCACACAAATATGCAAATAAAACACAGCATATGTCAGGCCAAACTTTGGGACTCACATCTTTACCTCTGCATCCTGAATAGTAATCTGGACTATATTTTTCTACTTTCTCTCTGTCCTGAGGAAAATCACAGAAATTCTAATAGAGGAGGCTGAGAAAAGAAAATATTGGCTTCTACAGCACAAACATCTCTGTCTGACAAGAAAATGTTAATTTCCCCCTAAATCAAATGTTGACAGATATCAGCTGTGACTGGAGATGTGCCACTCTGGGGCGGCGGGGGGGGGGGGAATCTTTGTTTCAGATGTGCTCCGCTTGGAAGCCATCTTCCATGAGGCTCCCTGGTACCACATTTTATCAGGAAGTGTCCCAGTGTGTTTGCAAGGGCTGACCTCTCTGGGAATCTCCAGGGTGGGAGCGCAGAGGGGCAGACTCCCACTGGATAGGATGAGCTGGAAACCTGGGTCCACACAGTCATGTATAGGGCGCACGCTTTCATGCACCATGGGACAGGATTTAAACTGGACACGCAGAAGGGGAAAGTCTAGGAGCAAAGAGAGAAGTCAAATGGACAGGCACCAGAAATTTCCAGAACTGTATGCTTTACCTATTAATTTCTACTTTGCTTCTGAAATACAGTGAGAATAATCTTTGTTCAACACCTGATACTTTCAAAATTTCAAATTAAGATCCCCTTACTTTCTCCCCAAAACTACACACACACACACCACGTATCACTTATACACCACACATACACATACCACATATACATATCACACAAACACGACATATCTCTCACACACACATCAAACACCACATACGCACATACACATAACACACACACACACACCACATATCACACATACACCACACACACATACACACATACCACAGCATACACATACCACACATACCACATAATACACATATCACACATACCACATACATACATACACATATACCACACACACACATCACATACCACATACACACACATACCACACACATACCACATATCACCATACACCATACACACACACACATACATACACACATACCACAGCATACACACACACACACCACACAATACACACATCACACACCACATACACACACATACCACACACATACCACATATCACNTATCACCATACACCACACACACACACACACACACATATATACACACATACCACAGCATACACACACACACACCACACAATACACACATCACACACACCATACACACACACACACACACACTTATACACACACCACAGCACACACACACACACACACACCACACACCACACAATACGCATACCACACACACCACATACACATACCACATACCACACAATACACACATCACACACCACACACACACACACACACCGCACCACACACACCCCTTTAACTTGTTAAGTTTGAAGAATGGTGATATCTCCAACCAGTGAGCTCTGCCAGTCTGCTCCGTTAAGGCCAAGATTAATGCGGTAGGTTGGTGCACGGCTGCTGCAGAGCTGCGTGCTCAGAATACGAGATGCCTATGCAGGGGAAAGGCCAAGAAATATGTCTGTGCTTGGAGTTTACACAAGTCTCCTTAGCAACTTGTCTGAATTCATTTCTCCCTCGGTATGTGTGGGTTTCTTCCAAATCCTGAGTGAAATGGGCGTTGAGAGTCTTAGCAGACCCTCTTTCCCTTCTGCTGGGGCAAACTCCTTTATGCTGGAGAGCAAGGCTTTCATTACCAGCTCCTTTCCTTCCCCCACCCCAGGGACCCAGATCTGATTCTTTGCACTGTGCGTCTGTGGATCATTAGGGACTTTCCAGAGATCCACATCTCCACGGAGGAATGCGGGGGCCCCTTGCTAATGGCCAGTTTTGTGCATTTCTGCCTTGGTCTCTAGCTGCCCCTCTTGCTCCTGGGTGTGACCTGTGTTAAATGGGCCTGTGTGGCACAAGAAGGGAGACAGCCACAAGCTCCCATCCTCTCTGTTCCTCCTTTCCATTTTGCCTTGTCTTCCTTTCAATTTTTATCCCTCACCTGGCACCAAAGGCCCTGCGGCTCTGATTAGATGATAACTCGAAAACTACTAGACAATGCCTGGCTTTCAGGCATCCGATAGACTGGCTTTGGTGTGACTGGGCGAGCTCAGGGACGACACCCTTAAATAAGTCTATGCTGCAAGAGGCAACTTTGCCCTCCAGCCTAGATGAGGGAGATGACGCCGTGCTGGGGCCCAGAATCGTAACACTGTCATTTCCCTCTTCTATGTTAGAGTCAAGGGGAAAAAAAGAGAAGAGAAATGTAGCCAAAAAAATAAAAATAAATAAATAAATTAAGGTTTGATTTTGGCTCTTTTACAAGCAGATGTTGCTTGTCATTCTGATATGCTTAAGCAGGCAACAGATTGTGTGTATGTGAGAGAGAGAGAGAGAGAGAGAGAGAGAGAGAGAGAGAGAGAGAGAGAGAGAATGACTAGGAAGCAGAACTAATAACAAGGGGAACACGGGGGCCTCTTTCCTTTCTGAACCTTAGTTTAACTAACTATGCCTGCCCTGTAAGTGGCTCTGTGCCATTCAGTAAGCACAGGGCATTATCCTTTGTAAGAATCCACTTACTCAGGTTAGATGGCTGCTTCTTTTCCCAGACATCATTGTGCAAGGGCCAGGCCTTTACCATCCCGAGGTCAGGAATCCACCTGTACCAGACAGCGAACTCTGGGGGTGTACAGGCCCTTTACAGACTATATTTTCTCTTCCTTCCCAGGGTGCAAGTGACTTATTTCATCTTCTCTTCTGCACCCCCACATTCTAATCTAACTGTGCCATGCCTTCTCAAGAACAAAACCTGGCTTTGAATAGAAAGTGGTAAAGTTGGCCAGCCTCCTGGGAACTCTCATTCTGCACACAGTTCACTTTTATTAAAGAACTGACAGGCGCCTGATGTTTCCGTGTCAGAATCAGAGTCGCGTTATTAGTTTTCCATTTGAATCCCCCTCCCTCTCTTTGTTGACAAGACAGCTAGAGAACCACTGTAGGCTGGCACCCAGTCACCTTACAAAGGAAGGAAACTGACACAGTGAACAAACTCGATCCTTCCTGAAGTGAAAGTTGTCCTTCACAGCCAGCCGCACATGAAGCAACTTGTGACTGCTGAAGTCCCTGTCTCCTTTTGTTTCCCCAAGTGTGTCGAAAGCCAGCTTGGCTCATTCCGCACTCTCCGGTCTTGATTCCCTGCTATACATCTGTTTGCCTCGAACATTAAGTAGGTTCAGACGTTTCCTTAATTACGAAAAATAGAAGTACCCCGCTCAAACAATCTGAGAGCTTATTTCTCATCCAGCTTTACTCTGTCATGCTATTTCCATGTCTTTGTTCTTCATTGACCTACAAATACTGTCATTTGTCATTTTTCTTAAATTATTTATTTACTTATTAGTACAAGGAGTGTGGTGTGGGAAGATTATAAATGGCAGTGTCTGATCTGTCCTTGCTTAAAAGCACAGGGTACCCATGCCGTGTGGCTGGCTGGCTCTTCCCTCCCCTTCTCTCTTCAACTCAGCCCCCCCCCCAGCCCCCCAGAAAAGAATGAACTTAACTTAAAGTGGCTGGCTTTGGCACCACATTGTATTCTCGGGAGGTTTTCCAAAACCACAGTCTAGGTATTTTGTGGCAAAAATCACAGGCGGGAAAGGTATGGTGTAGCAAGATGCCGGGCACCAGTGAATTACCCTGGGAGTAGCAACTGCTGGGTGTACTGCTTTTGTAGAAGCCGCTGGATCTGCGCATGCACACGTGCACACACCCAAGTGACTTCAGAGAGTAAGAGAGAAAAGGCATCGGGAAAATAGAAAAAGAGAAAAGAAAAGGGAAAGCTACAGGCGGTCAGGTCAAGAAGTCTCAGGTCCTGGGTGTCCGGGTGGATGCTGAAGGGTGTATGTGAATAAGTTCCTCCCACTCGTTCCCTCCTCCTCTTACTCTTTACCTTTTTTCTTTCTCTTACTCTGTCACCTCCCTTGTTTCTCCCCTTTCTTTTTTTCTTTCTTTTTATAAGTCTCCGTTTCCCCTTTTCTCACCCTTCTGCTCTTCCATTTCTTAAAAAAAAAAAAAAAAAAAAAAAACTTGTCTGGGCTATCATGGCTGATGGCCTCTTCAGGCAGGCAGTTGTATATGCAGCAGAGCACACTTACATTAAATAAATTTATAAAAAAAAAAAAAAAAAAAAAAAAAAAGCCCCATCTACTTGCGCTGCCATTTCAGAATAAAGGCGGTCCATAGGCCATGCCATCTTCAAACCTGAGAGAGAAAGCACAGCGTCACCACAGACTTGCTGTTCAAGTCCAAAGGCAAGCAGAGCTCAGAGCTCTTGCTAGCGGACAGTAGTCACACAGTAGATCCACCTTCCCTTAGCAAAGAAACAATGAAGTAAGACGAAATGTGTGGCAATTGGCAAGAGGATAGGACCGCGGAACTGAAGCCACGAGCTGCATGGTGGCAGAAGAGGGAGAGCCGTTAGAACCAATTGCAGTGAGATACCTGCTCCTCGGGCACGCGCATTGGCAGAGAGTAGATGTCTCCCAACTGGGCTGATGCCCAACCAGAAAGTTAGAATGCCCCCCAAGGGGTGGTGAGCATGCTCTCCCACTATGCTTTTCCCACCTCTGACTGTTAGTAGCCTCTCTGAGACTTCACGTTCCTATTTGGTGATCTTTTTGTTCCTGGTAAAAGTCCTTTTTTACAGTAGTAGTACATTGGTAGCCAGGGAATTTCCGGGGGTGGGGGTGGGGAATGTGAAAGCTACTTATTTGTAGAACATTTTTATTATTGGTCACACTGGAAATAAACATGGCATGTCCCAAATGTTGCTTTCTTCTAGGAATAGATTTAGTTTTATTAAAATTCCCTTTTACTCTTGGTATAATATTACTTACAATTTAATTTACAGAGTAATGGAATGGCAAAATGAACTGAAAAACCAGCAAAGATTTCTAATCAACTTATAAAAATATTTTAAATGTTTTGTTTTCCAGGCGTGGGTGACTGATTTTCAAGAAATTGGCAACACGGAAGCTGATTTTAAAATATTCATAAGAAGTTGGCTTTTTCAGGTAATGGCTTTTTTTCCTTCTACTTCTTCCCAAACCTCCCATTTCTTCAAATAGTACAATTTTTAGGACATTGAAAACTTATATATTTAATGTTGCTAGTTTATATCTTTATAGCCCATCAATCTAGCTTTTTTGGTCTTTGATTCTATGGAGTTTGAGAGTTTTTAGAATTAATTTCATAAGAATGTTTGCTTCTTTTGAAAGTAATTTAGGTAGAATTCATTTGAAACCACAAGCGCTGTCTTTGAACTCTGGATGTGTATGTATGTATGTATATTATATGCATATGTGTGTGTCTATATATCTGAGAATCCAGGGTTTATATGCATTTCAGAAGGTTCTTATTAATATTTTAACTTCAGTTCTACTTGATTACAACTTAGCACTTTCTGGAACTCTACAATATCCATTGCCTGGGTGGGGATTGAGCTTGGCTCTCATGACCCAGGCAGCTTCCTTTGGGTGTCACTGGAGCACTTTGTACCACCTAGAAAGGTTTCCAAGCATCCATGATATGGTGTCCCAAAAAAGTACCTTTCCCTTTGTTTGTAACTGACAGCCTCATGTTTTCACAGTTGGTTGCTATGAGTAGAGTCCTGTGCAATCTTGTTTCATGGAATGACCCAAAATGTCCTTTGGAAAAAGAATCCCCATTTCTTTCCCCAACACAAAGAAGTTTCTTGAAGAAGGCTTCCAATGACTACTTCAGGGGGGGCATCTATTGACAAACAAGCTTCCCTCTTCAAGTGTAAATGTTAATATTTGAATATTTTCTTTGAAACTTCTGGTCAGGTTTTTTTTTTTAATTTCTGATTTTAAAACTTGAGATTGTTTGGAAGCTAATCTTTATTATATGTGAATGCATAGTCCCCTGTCCTGTATTTAAGAAAAAGAAAGATGGCCCCATGGAAACACAAGGTTGAGCTCCTTTCTGTGGTCTCAGTGTATCATGGGAATGTATAGGTGCTGCGTGACAGAACCAACGTGCCACTTGATAGATTTTAGTTCATTGCTGACAAATACTGTTTTACTAGCCATGGTGTAGTTTGAATATTCGTTATCTAAAATGGTTAAAAAGTGTTTCATATTTGTGATTTAAAATTATAATGTTTCCAGATACGTTGAGGTGGCCTGAGAATGGGATTCAAATCTAAGCACAAAGTGGTCAATGTCCAGGAGCATCATGTACACAGCCTGGACATATGTCACCCAAGGTTCTCAGTGTATCTATCTTGTCCCTATAACCTGCCACCTGGCTTCAGGGGTGGCATCTTCCTTCTGTGCCATCAGCTCAGTGCTCAAAAACTTCTGGGTTTTAGCTGGGCATGGTGGTACACCTGTTTAATCCCAGAGTTCAGGAGGCAGAGGCAGCTGGATCTCTGAGTTTGAAGTGAGCCTGTTCTCCTTGGGAGTCTCCCAATGAGACTGTCTAAAAAGGGAGGTGGGGGGAGGAGGGCCAGATTTTTTTTTTGAATTATTTGCATTAGGATGACTTATCCTGTATTTAAAAATTAGTTCTTATTAATTGGGAGCTGGAGCCTGCCCCCCTTAAGCTTTCAATAGGAACAATAATTCCCATATCTCAGCAACTCTCCACAATGTTCATTGCCTAGTTTTAAATACTCCTATTACCATCCCTTTGTCAGAGAAACCAAAGGAAAATCGGAAGCTCAAGATTTGTGTAAAACACCTGTGTTTTATAGAGGAAATGGTATTTTAAAATAAGTGACGCAGAGATTCTTTGGATGGAATCATGGTTTGGTTGCTTCTCGGTGTGGCTCTCAGATACTGCAACCTCTACATTATCGTCTAACTCTAAACACTTGTGGGTGTGGCTCTGGGGTGAACTGGGCAGATGAGGAACACCAGGGTAATGTCTCAGGTCCTCTTGCGTTCCTAGGCTCCTAGTTTACCTATTAGGATGCATGCGTGAAGCCGAACCTACTCCATGAATAGCTCACCGATTGGGCTTTCATTGTTGTTGCACTTCTGTTTATCTTCTGGGCTGTCAGCAAGTAAATGTCCATTTGATAAGGTGAACAGGGTCCTCTTGAAGGTCAAAGTCCATAGTTTCCAGCTGGCAGAAATTTAAAATGCCTGTGGTAAGGCTGTTCAAAAGCACAAGGTATATGCTTTTCCTGACATCTAGGGAAGGGATTGTCTAAATGTCCAACAAGTTTTCCTGAAGTGATTTTTGTTGTGACCATGCCTACAGGAGTTCACAGGAGGGGCCATTTACAAAGGTCCATTGTCTTGAAGGTCCCATTCTTCCTATGGAGTCTTAACTTTGCGTGAACAATTGATTGGGTCTTAACAAATGAAATCTTTTTATAATAAGGAAAGAGAGGCAACCCTATCCCTGTCAGTAGTTTTAGGGTTAGTAGGGATTTATTTTACAACTTGATTTTTAAAATACCTCCATACTTGTTTGTTGTTCACATTTGGGCCAATTGTGGGGTTGGGAAAAGATGGCTCAAAGCCACAAACTTCTTGAAGACGAACATTCTAGTTCAGTATAATGAAATCTCTGCTAAGATGGGTTGGGAAAGCTCTCTTCCAAGTTGTTTAGCAGTGCTTGCTAGTTAATTCTGCTTGTTTTTTTTTGACATGCAAATAAACAAACAAACAAAATGGGGGGGGGCAGATCTCAATAACCTTTACCACAGAATTGCAGAAGTTAAAAGAATTACCTTGCATCGGGCACTTGTTCTATCTCCTAGAATCTGTCTCGTTCTTATTGGCCATATTGACATTGGTTTGGGCTAAATAGATGAGGATTCTGATCAAATAAAGCTCACCTGAAATTCACTTGATCAAGTGAATGAAAAACTAGGTCTACCAGAGGAGAGACCTAGTTTCTGGCATGAAATGACCCAATCGCAAAATCTGTTGCTGGACTAAATGAGCCAACAACAAACTCTCTTGTTGGACTAATGGCTTTAACATTTTATCTTCAGATAAGTCAACCCACACACAAGAGAAGACACCGAAGCCTGTTGCCACAAACCCGTAGATCCGAACTTGTGCTGATCCTGCACACAAGCTTGTGTCTATAGGTATGTGTCTGTTAGGCGATCCCACAGTCCAGGGGCTTTGCCTGTTTGTCTCTAGTACACGCACTCACCTTCTCCTGCCCTCCCTGTCTCCCTGTGGATGCCTTTCAGAGCTGTGGAAACGGAAAGGGGGCTGAAGAGGAGGAAATGGAGTTCCTGGGCCACAATGGGTGAGGTTATTTAAGAGGCTCACCTGCACGCCCCATATTGCCTCTAACTGTTCTCAGCTGTCAGGTTAGGGGGCTGGGCTGCCCATGAGGCAGCAAGAATTCCAGGGATTCAGACAGCTGACTGCTGACTGCTGAATAAACAGGCTCATACAAAACAAGGGTTTGTTTTGCTTTCTGGGAGCCTAATTGTTCTCCAAGTTATGACGATCTTTCCCAGAAAGTGAAGACTGGCTGACAGCACCGAGCTGGTTCTGACTGCAGTGTGGGCTGCACCTTGTAGCTATCCTGTCCCTCATCCTTCAGCAAGTGCAGGCCACTGGGTCCTTTACTTAATAAACAAGACAATTGGGGTAGTTGGACATGTGGATCTGCGTATTTATACCACGTAACTGCCCAGCAAGAAGACAAGAAGGAGTTTTATTTAAGACAGATAAAACAAAAATAAAACAAAGAAACAAAAGCACCCACACGCACCCCCCCACACACACACCAAAAACAAAAGCAAAAGCAAAAACAAACAAACAAAAAAAAAACAAAAAACAACAAAAAAACCCCAACAACAATAGAAAAAGATATTCTGTTTACATCCAAATTCATCTTTGTCCACAAGCAGTTTTCGAAGTCCTTATCATGTTTAAAGGGCTGGAATGAAAATAATTTTATCCTTTCCCCTCTTAAATGTCACCGTTGTGCCAGGATTGGAAAGCCAAGCTGACCACAGATCAAAGCAAAACTGGCTATATTTGTCTCCCTCCAACAATGTGAGCCGATGAGTCTGTAAACAGAAGGCAGGGTGAAAAGTTGATGGATTCTCCACGGCTCTGCAACTTTCATACTCACTTTTGGTCAAGCGTGATACCAAAAATTCCCTTAGGAACTGTGTTTCTCTGTGAAGGCTCTCGATAGTAACAGCAGAAAGTCAATCTGAAACCCTTGTGAATACAGTTTGTCACCATCTGAGAGCCACACTGTTCAGGGACAGCTAGAAGCCTCTCTCCTGTAGGATACATGCAGATGTAGCTCATGTGTGCATAGAGAGTGGAGCATGGATCATAGTGACCTATAACCGCCACGCATGGAGGGTGTGCTTTCTATTCCTGCTTTGGCTTTTGCTTTTCATGAGGGAGTGTTGTCTGTAGGGCTCAACTTTTAACCTGTCAGGAAAGCTTTCTTATGGAATGATGGGATATTAACCCAGAAGAGAAAGGCTGTCCTTACTGGTGTGTGTCCCATAGAACTTTCTGCCCTGGGCTTTTATCTACCTACTCTGCAAACAGTCTACTTGGCCTGATTTACATGCCTCTTTGAAGTGGCTGAATGAGTAAATGGCCCACATGTTAAGCCTGCACCTCTGCTGGCTGAACGCGTGCTTGATGCAGGGAGTGGCATCATGCTTGCACCCGTCATTCCTTTAGCTCCCTGCGGTTAGGTGTGCCCCAGACGGGGAGTTGGAGCCACCGGGGCCCTGAGTGCTCAGTCTTGCCTATATAGGAATAGGAACAATACCCAACTGTAAGTGGGTTGCTGGACTTGTTTTTTGTTTGTTTTCTTCTTCTTCTTCTTCTTCTTCTTCTTCTTCTTCTTCTTCTTCTTCTTCTTCTTCTTCTTCTTCTTCTTCTTCTTCTTCTTTTTTGAAGGAGGTTTTTAAATCAAGTAGCCCAGGTGTGGAGGGGGGGCATATGACTTTTTCAAATATTCTAAAAGCCTCAAACATTTGATTCATCTGGTTAAAAAATATTGTAGTAGGAAGCCTGAAGCCTCTGGCTACTGGCCACAAGCAACAGGATATTAAATATTTTACACTATGATGAAATTCAGTATTTTTCCCTTCTTCTACATTCATGAATGAATGGCTTTTCCTCAATGTTAATTGTTCCTCTGGGGCTCCCTCCAAGTGCACCAAGTGTCCTGCAGGAGGAAGCAGAAAGTGGGATAGTGTCAGGGTATCTCCCAAGAAAGGCTCTGAGGATATATTTCAACAGCCAATTAAGCATGGGGCAAATGAGCAGAGCACAAATTCATCCAAATCCCCACATCTTCATGGCTCAAATATATCCATGAAAAGATGATACTTGACTAGAGTTTAGCTTTTTTTTTTTCAAATTCAAAAAAAAAAATCATTCTAAGAATTGCACCTGATCAAACAGCTCACCCTGTGCTTGTGGGGAGGGAAGCTGAGAAGGGCTCGGGAAGCATTTCTCGTGTATTTCAAATAGCACTTCAAAATAATGCCCCGTGTTCCTGACGTGGGGAGAACGTGACATGATATGGCTGGGATCCCTTTACATTTTAAGTTAATATGAATTCTCTTTTCAATGGGTTTCCCTGTAACTCCTCATATTGATAACTCGTGTGAATCCACATGTTAGACTGTGGAACCTCAATCTTTCAACCTGGCCCCTCTAGTTAAGATTTTTTGGGGAGACTCTTATTCCTGTATATAAGTATAGATAGACTGGAATTTTACATAGTAGTCAACATGAGTGATTCTTCAAGGACATATTTGAATCTAACATAAGAGCTAATAAAATGTGATTGGAAATGAAAGGATTATGCTTTATTTTTTATTTAGCCTTAAATTAGAAAAAAAGACTTGGAGTCATTCATTGATTCATTCATTGATTCATTCAACAAAGTTTTATAGGTGACTACTTTGTGTCACTTTATTAAATGGCAGATACATGACATGGACTTTTTTTTTTTTTTTGATTTTTTGAGACAGGGTTTCTCTGTCCTGGAACTCACTCTGTAGACCAGGATGGCCTCGAACTCAGAAATCTGCCTGCCTCTGACTCCTGAGTACTGGGATTAAAGGCGTGCACCACCACACCTGGCCAACTTCTTTTTCATGACTCTGATTCCTTAACCCTTTGCAGAGTTGTATGGGTCTGGATAGACACAACCCTTAATGAATCACGTTTTAATTGAAGCCTGTGCTCAGCTTTTCAATATCTAATCAGATAGAGCACAAAATCACTAATGGAGAGTACCTCTATTGTTTGAGATGCTATCAGCCATGAAAACTTTAATATTTAGTAGGCTAGGGGTTAAATTTTCACATGTTCAGAGGAACTGTGGGAGACACCTTTTCTTTTAAAGCTATTGGCTGCAGAAGACACTATATGCAAAGATATATAAGTGCTGTAAATACTGTTTAACTTTTTCACTGTCACTTTTAAGAATTTTTATGACATCATTCCATATCTTAATTGCATGTTGTTATTGCACGCCTGCAAATATTTACACTAATTACGTAATGAACTATAATTGCACTAATACATGATAATGGGCTAAAATCAGTGCAAATAAACATGAAAATTCACACAACCCAAAGAGCAGAATATTGAAAACCATTAGTGTTTCAAGACCAGCTTCTTTGAATCTTTGACCCCAGAACAAGGCTGCACATGAGGGAAACCATTTTGAGCTGCATTTTTTGATCTGTCTAAGCTATATAATGAGAAGAATCTACCATCATTCTGGCACACCAAGGCTTTTCCTCTCTCAGTTGCTTCTCCTTCTGATAATTCTTCCTTCCCCAGCCTGTTTCTTTCTTGTGTTTATACCATCAGGCTAATTGTCCATGTAGAGGATATGAAAAAGAAGCAAGTAAAAAGAAAATTTTTTCCTCTTTTTGGGTTCAGTGACTATTAAATCTTTTATATCAGTGAGTGGTAGCTAGAGGGGGAAGCCTCAGCCATCCTTGGTGAGTTTCCATATGAGATGCGAGAATTCAAATGACCTGGTCAGGGTGAGTTCACTCACTGTGGATTTTCTCCCACTCAGAGTCTTGCTAGTAAATCCACCTTGCCAGGAGTGATGTTCTAATATTAGAAATAGTCCAGTATTAGGAAAAGAATAAGGGGCTGGGTATAAAAATCACCCAGCTTTTGTACCCCTGTTTAACTATTTGTGTGTATGTTACTGCTTTGATTTATATATTGTCTGTTATACCTCTCTATATTTTTCTAATCTTCTGCCACGTACCAAGTAGCAGCCATGCTAGTAGTACTAGACGCTCACAGCGTACCTCAGCATCTGATTCATGGCATAACAGATAAATAAGAAGTACGTATATGATTCTTTTCAAGGCAGTGATATGAAGATTAGATTAGAAATTATGAGATCACCAGATAAATAATTCTTTGAATTGAGTTCTGAAGGATGCGTGGGGGTTTCCTTGATAAAATTAACCTCTCAGCCTCCCCTGAGCACCCAAGGAACTGGGTACCTTTGATTCAACAAAGGCTGCCCCCTCAAAAAAGTGGCCCTATTCAGGAAGACTGTCCAAGAGCCTAAGGTTAGAAAAAGTGAAAGAGCTATCGCTGTCCAGGGGAGTAGAGCATCCTGTAGAAGCACCACTTGATCTGTTGGGGAGGTTAGTCCTTTGAATGTAATCAGTGTAGCAGAGATGAGCTTTCAGTGTGTTCAGACATGCCAGGATATCATGACAAGTCTAAATGAGCGTTCAGCTTCTCAGTGAGAAGGGGTTGCCATGGGCCAAGCATCAGAGCAAATGCAGTCACTCAGTGCAGGATGTCACCTAGCTTGAATGACTCTTTCTTCAGCCCCACCATCTCAATGGGACTGAAGAGACAGGAAAGGCCTAGTTGAAAGTTCCAGAATTTTATCAAAGGAGTTTACTTCATTCTCTAACAAAGAGAAGAACAGAGGCACATTTTCATGGGCTGCTAAAGAAACCATCAAGGGAAGAATTATTACAAGATGCCAAACCAATTCTAGGAAAATGAGGAGGGGAGCATTTTATGTCGTATTGTAGATAACTGTAGGTGAGTGTTCTGAAGGGCTTCTATGTTTCCTGCTTTGCTCAGAATATTGTGTTCAGTCTTTCCACCATTCTGATTTCATTCATTTCCTCTCTTGTACTGACCCTTAAGAATTTTCAGATTTTTTTTTTTTTAGCTTTCAGACAACTTTGTTTTTTAACTACCCTCCACCCCCCCACCCCCCAATTATCCAAGTTTAGACAACAAATGGTTTTTCAATCCCTTCGATGGATACCAGAGGCTGGTGTATTGATCAGAACAACTGTTAGATAATACCACTATAACTTGCATGAATACAAAATTTCAAAGGTACCAGTCCCCAGTATCTGCTCCATTCCCACCACAGAGCAATCTCAAACCAGAGTTTTCTCTACCTTTTTTGCTTGTTCAGACCCTTTAATGTGTTGTTTCTTATGAACGGCCCAAGTAGGCAACAGCATGAAGATCTTTTGTAAAACTAACATGAAATTGAAGAGCTTAAGAAAGGGTAGCTCTCCAGCCATTGTGACTGCATGTTCCCAGGCTGAGGTAGTAGGTTGTATAGTTTAGAGTTACATCAAGGGAGATAACTGTACAGCCTCCTAGCTTTCCTTGGGACTTGCACAAAGCAACATGGCAAGAACGAGCTATGATTTCTCCGGGGCCTTTTTTCCTAGGTAAGCCTTTGAAAGGTAAGACTGAGTGCAGTTATTTTACTGATAATTTAGAATTCAAATTTGTTTCATATTTGTACTCGCAATGTATTTTCATGTTCGGTTTCTTTGGGTCAGATTTTATTTTTATGAATTGTCTATCATCACAATGATATTGCATAATGAGCAACACAAGTAATCAATGGTGAAGAACCATCTTAGTTTAAGAGTCTGTGTTTCAGTAGGACAGTTTCGATAGCCTTGGTTGGGCTGATTCATTGCAGCCATTGTAGGTAGGATGGAGCCATTGGGGTAAGTCAGTTCTTCTCTGCCACATCACATTCCACAACAAGCGAGGCCCAGCATGTCTTCAAGGTAAAGCTGGTGAAGTAATGACAAGAAAAAGTCAAGGGACTTGAGGATTTTGTAAGTTCCTGCTTGTTCTGTGTATGCTGGTATTTTGTTAGCCAAAGGAAGACACAGAACCAATCCTGAAGCCAGGGGTGGGGTTGGAGGCAGGGAAGAATACCTGTAGGCTCATGGCAAAGGATGTGAATTCAGAAGGGTGGTACAAATTTGGGCCATCTTTTTGCCTTCACATTGAGTTTTCTTTGATATCATCAAATTGAAAATAAAGTCAAAGTCAACTTCCAGGTTCTGGAGTCATGTTTTAAGTTCATGTTCTAGATTTTAAGCTAAGTTGGTCTCTGATTTCTGTATTATAACTTTATTGCTGAGGTATGCACCAGTCTTCTACAGAACAATGCCAAGAGGCCAGGATCCAGATTATGATCATTGGATCCAGATTATGTCAAAGTACATTGCATGATGACGGAGCCCAGTCATGAATAACAGACATGACACTTGTTTTAGATTCATCTCTAAACTGGCAATGAACACCAAAAATAATAGGAGACTCGGCTCTGTTGTTTAGGACAAGGTTGCTGCAAACCTCGACACTTCTCGGAAGAAAACTCAGATACCCAATCAGAGGGTACTTAGTGAAGTAATGCAGTACACTGGATCATGTTCTGGCAGCTAGCATAACGCATAGTGCAGTGAGTAGGTATGGTTCTCTCTCTCTCCCAACCATCTTAAAGATTAGGTCCCTTTGTTATTTTGATTCTGTGCTCAGATACTTCATGGAGAATGACAGTGGGTGCCAGGTAACTACCGAATCAAGAATAAGTAGCCCCAGTTCAAGGATAAAGCATGGTGGAAGTTTTGGTGGGCTTTCTAGAGACTACCATGAAGCTACACAGCAGAACTCAGGTCAAGACTCTCCTGTATAACACGCAACGGTATCTTACCTCAGTGCTTCTTCCTTTAGCAGACACTGAGACCCGGCTGGAGAAAGCATTGACCTGATTCCGCAATGTTTTTTTGTACGTGTGCCAGGAGACACATTGCTTACCTGTATCTGTTGGGTGCGGCTTTGTGCATTCACTATGTGCCGCTGCTTGACAGAGAAGGATCTACTTGGTTCTGCTCATGCATCTTACGAAGCCTTGTATGCCCTCATTCCTCTGTGTAAGACAATCTGCTCCATTTCAGCAGCATGCGCTTGGGTGGATTTACATCCTTGTGAGTCCCACAAGCATATGTGTACTGGGGAGGTCCCCACAGTGAAGACAGAGGTATGCTGTGATTGTACATCTACTGACTTTGACAGTAGGTTGTGTCCACCTGAATTCTAGTGATGGCCTTTTTGTTTTCTATGGTGTAGTGTCCAGAACTTAGAGTGAAGTGTTTTTTACTCAGAGGCCTATGGTACAGCAGAGTTTGGGGACTGTGGGGTAAATAAATTATGTTGGAAATGACATCTTAGCATGTTTCTACAGGGTTTTAAAGTGTGCTTCTAAAGACTCCTTACCATCATTGCAACTGAGTATTGTTCTGTTCCTTCAGGAAAACTCCTGTGTGCATTATAGCTGAAAAATCACTGTTAACCCACAAACTCTTAAACATATTGATACACAAATGTCTATAATACCTTCTGGGAATTAATCTTGGGGCTTGTAAAGGAAGAAGGAAGCTTCATAAGGATAACTTAAAAATATCAAGCTGGATATGGTGGTCATGCCTATTATAATCTTAGCACTTAGAAAGGCAGAGTGAGACAGGAGGATTGTCATGAGTTTGAGGCTAGCCTATACTGCAGTGAATTGCAGCTCACCTTGGGCTCAAGAGTGAGACCCAGTTTGAACAAAATAAAAAAAAAAAAAGAGGGAGGGGATGAAAGATAAAAATTTTAAGATGTATATCGGTAATAGAAATGTTATTTTATTTTATAATCTGTTTATTCAATCCAGCTATGCTCTAGCTTACTGGAAATCTTCAAAACATTGCAATATGGCTAGTGTCTTGATTTTTGTCATGTGAGGAATGCTCATTGGGACAGTTTAAGGAAACTGGATACTTAGAAGTTTATAAGTTTTCTTCAAGACAGCTCGTTCATGAATTTTAATTTTTAGACATCGGATTATTCTTTCCCTTGGTTCATTACTAGAACATTTAATGCCTTTAGTCTTATTATTTGGGGTGGGGGTGGGGCTGACTAGGTATTTCCAAGGACACAACACTGGTCCTCTCAAAGTTACCTTTGACTCAACACCCTCTCTTGGCTTTCTGGAGCCTCAAGGAGAATTGAGACACTCGGTTCAATCATCCCTGAGAATTTTCTAGATCCTGAATACCCAGTGAGTTTGATAGTATCAGCTCATGTTATATGCTCTTGAGAAGCAATGGTTTTGCATAAGGAAACACTTATTTTTACAGATCTGTTATTATCACATATTCAGCCCCTTTCATACCCCCTTTCCACTCTCCTTCCTGTTTATCTTTTTATCTACTTCTAGATTCCACGCATCCAAGAAGACATGGGACATTTGCCTTCTAGAGTATGGATGTAAGGTTCTCTCATTTCATTCATTTTTCCAGAAAATGATATAATTTCATTATTTTCTTTCTTTCTTTTTTGCTTTTGAGACAAAGTTCCCAATGCACCTTAGGCTGGCTTCCAGTTTTCCATGTAACTAAGGATGACCTTGAACTTCTGATTCCTTGACCTTCACATGCCAAGTCTAGGGATTACAGGCAATGCACTGCCATGCCTTGTTTCCGCATTAAACTGGGGAATTCATGCATGCTAGGCAAATCTCTACCAACTGAGCTAGATCCCTAGCCTTATGATGTCATCCTTTTTGTCTGAATAATATCCTGATGTGTATAGGCGGCAAATTTTCTGTATTCCTTTGTCTACCGATACTATTCTAGGCTGCTTCATTCCTTGGTGACCATGAACTTGTAACAATAAATATGAATATGCAATTACCTTTGTGCTCTGTTGACTTAGATTCCTCTGTTGATGTGCCCAGGAGTGAGGTGGCTGGATCATAGGAATTTTACTTTTACATTTCTTAATTTCAGTTTCCTGGTTATGCAAATTGGGAGTAAGAAATTTGGGGATCGCTTGTTTTCTTTAGATAGATGTGTCTGTCCAGCTGCCCTTTTCATTGTGCTTGTACATATTATCCTAAAAATATGGAGAGAAGGCTCAGCAGTTTAGTAAGAGTGCAGACCACTCTTGAAGAGGAATTGAGCAAGTTCAATTCCTAACACCCATACTGTATGGTTTACACTCCATTACTCCATCTCAGAGGATTGCCCTCTTTATGCCTCCTTGGCTCACCAAGTTCAATACCTAACACCCACCCTGAATGGCTTACCAAGTTCAATGCCTGACACTTGCACTGAGTGTCTTACATTCTGTAACTCCAGCTCGGATGTTTGTCCTCTTTAGGCCTCCTTGGATAGCCACACAAACCTACATACATATATACATAATTTAAAAGTAAATTAAGTCTTTTTTTTCCCTCTGAAGTACAGCTTAGTTCTCTTTACTAATAGAGAACTCTGTGGTACAGCATTGAAGAACCTGTACTTTAGAAACAGATATTTTAACATTAAGCATTCTCTTGAAAATTATACTATACTAACCACTCATTCAACAAAACACCCTTCCGCAGCCCATGTAAAAGGAACCTACCAGGAAGAATGGATGCTGTCACTCAAGTTGATTCTGCCATAGTCAAGACACTTGAGTTCACAAACTTCTTCATCCAAAGGCATAAGTAGGTGATTTCTGGGATGTCCAGAGCATTGAGAAACGTGCAGTTCTGAGGTGCTCACTGTGGAATCATTGCTTGCATGCAGTAGACTCTTACTTCTGAGCCTTTGAATAATTCTGTCCTATAGTGCAGGAAAATACTTTCCCAGCTCTCTTCCCATACTGTCAAAGAGGAATGGATGAGATGGTAAGGAGGAATTTACAGCAATGGCTACCATCAGGCTACTGATCCAGAGTAACGAAAGAGAAGCACAGAAGCTGCGCGTGTGAGTCCATGGTTTGTAGGTCACTAGGGAAACAAAGAAAAGGGAATTAGCTTCTGCCAAAGTAATACATATGATCAAACACTGCATGTCACTTACCAGGGCAGATTATCTCAGTAACAGAAAGGATGAGAAAGGCACAACTCACTACCTCCTTTCTCACTCCCTGTCTTTGCTTTCTCTGAATAAATATCATATGCTTAGTAGTCTGCCACTAACTGCAGTGTGGAGCACATAAGAGCTGCCATGCTCTTCTCAGCCATTTTCCACCCGTCACTGATATCCTACTGTTCTGGGCTAATGCAAAATGCAATAACGTTTAGCATCAGAACATATCTGAGTCAAAAGGTTAAGGGAAAACACATCTCCCATTGTGTTCCAGCAGCTCAGATACTGTTCATGGCAAAACACCATGGAGACAAATAGATCTCTCTCTCTATTCAGGAAGCTCTGAGTGCACAGAAAATGTATGTGACATCCTTACAGCATGAGAGCCTTCTCTGTACGGTGCATTAAGGCAGGGGTGGCACGGGGGAGAAGTTCACCTAATGTGGTGTCTGATAAGGCTTGGGCATTGTCTACAGGGAGGATTCCGTCTTCTGTATTTTCTCTGTATTGCTTTAATAAATGCGTGTGGTTCTAGCAGGGGAAGGATATGCAGCCTTTACAGATGTAACTGGGGGAGGAAAGAGGATTCTGAACAAACACAGTAGAATGCTCTATGTGGTATTTTTCTTAATTACAACCCCAAAAGGTATTAGATACACACCTGACTCTTTTCTTTACATTCCACAGAAGTGGATCTTGCTTCTTTCTGCTATCTGCTTTATGCATAAGGGATACAAATCTATATGTTTGAGGAAGATAGACAGACAGACAAAAAAAGAAGAAGAAGAAAACAATAAATTATGATTTTGCTGAGATTTGTCATTTCAAGATTACTGAGAAGTAACTCTAATCTATATGATGCCAAAATGATCATATGACCACATATTTTGTACCTTTAGTATTTGTTCATTTGCCAGTCGGTCCTGAGGTAATAGATCTTAGTCAAGATCACTTCTTGTTCCCATGGGACTTTCAAAAGGGTTCTGTTTTATCGTTTATGTCTTATGATAAAAGAAAGTTAAAATTAAGATACTCGGTTTCCTTAGGACCTAAAGAATTTCTGTACAGTGGTAAGTTTTGGATCAGGAATCTATCTGCAGGTTTATTTGCCAGTTTTAGATTTAGGAAACAGTTCTCAAATTTCTGGTGGTGCATATGGTCTTTGGGTTTAGCTATTGCTGTTGTCACCCTAAGTTAACCGGCCCGCTGGCTTTGCTGAAAGTGGGGGCAGAGGAGTGTGGCTGGGGATTCAACTTTCATTTTGAACTGGCAACTTACAGAGACAAACCACACCAAGCCAACCCACTGCCATACCACACTAAACATTTATTCCTTTCCATCAAGAGCAGCCTGACCACGTGTATAAAAAGTTCATCAAGTCCGGGAATTCTAGAATGTCTTATTGTCTGATGAATAAGGCCCCAAGTGTTCTGAGGTTGCCACTTGTAAATTGGAATAAAATGTATAGAATTCAGATCATAATTGGAATTCCAGACTGGAGCAGCTCGTATTCTATGTTGAGGCCGAACCACTGTAGTGGTATGATACTTCCATCCAGTGTGGACATGCCTCATGGAGACATGATGGTGTTCGCAGTTATGTGTTCTCTAAACTCTAAGTGGCTGGGAGTCTTAACTTATTTTTAGCTCTTCATTATTATGCGATTAGGTGCTGCTGATATGGCAAAACCTAGATGAAAAACACAATAAATCGAGCAAGATCAAGGGATTTCAGAGATGGTGAGGTGTTTCAGTTGGCCAAAAGCGCTTGTGGCACAAATCAAACAGCCTGAGACTGATCTCCTGATCTTGTAAAGGCAAGACAGAGCTGTGACTCCTGATAGGGCTCTCCTGATAGGCTCTGTCTTTTAGACTGTCTCTGACCCCCCTCTGTGTTTGTGTTTGTGTCTTTCTGTGTCACTCTCTTTCTGTTGCTTTCTCACACAACACGCATATGCATAACCACACATAAAATAATAAAATTTTAATTTAAGGAAAGCATATCTCTGAACACTTGACAGAAAGGTTAAAAAAAAGGAGAGAGAGAGAGAGAGAGAGAGAGAGAGAGAGAGAGAGAGAATTCCTGGGAATAAACTTTTTATCATCTGTCATGCCTAAAATACAAAGATTTCAGGTAATCGTTTTACTAGAATGGCCCTATATGAGGTGTACAGATGACAACCTGTGCTGGTTGGTTTTATGTCAACTTAGCTCAAGCTAGAATTCTCTGAGAAAATGCTTCTATAAGATTAGGCTGTATACAAGCCTTGCGGGGCATTTTCCTAATTGGTTATACTCGGAGCAGTGACCAGTCTATTGTGAGTGGTTCTATCCCTGAGCTGGTGGTCCTCAGTTTTATAAATAAGCAAGCTGAACAAGCCAATAAGCACTGTCCCTCTGTGGCCTCTACATCAGTTCCTGCCTCCAGCTTCCAGCACTGTTTGAGGTCCTGTCCTGACTTCCTTCAGATAGACTGTGATGTGGAAGCGTAAGTCAAATAAACCCTTTTCACCCCAACTTGTGTTTGATAACAATGTTTTATCACAGCAACAATAACCCTAACTGGGACACTACCTATTGAAATAAAGAAATTATTCTTATTAAAGCTAAAACTGTTCTGAACACAGTTGAATGTTTCTTAAGGTTTGTAAGTAATTCTGAACTTGGTGTGTTCTGAGGTCAGCCTTATAAAGCTAAATTTATCCCGGAGAGTTGTTTGACATGTAAAAGCGCCCATTTCAGACCTCAGCTTGGCAGAACACTGCCTCAACTCAACTTTACCGTTTATGTTCTATGGCTTGAGTTGGAAATGCACATGGATATGACTTTGATGTCTTCTAACAGGCCCATGCCAGACGTCATGCTACAATTGGAACATTACTCTTTACCAATCTACCAACATAGTTCTCAACACAGCATACACAGTGTCCTGTGACCATGCGTGGTTCTAAGTTTAGCAGGCTCTGTATGTCCTTGCCAGTTCTTCTTTCTTACGTTGTTCTGTGCCTCAGAGGCTCCTTTGTGTACAGCCCCAGCAGTGCCTTGTCCCTATTGCTTCTCAATATGCTTAGCGGCAGAAGTCACCTGTAAGAAGCTGGAGGGAAAGTGGAAAATGGAGTTAGGGTTCAGAATTCCTCTGATGGCCTTCTGGAAGGCCAGAAGATGGAACTGGACCTCAATGATGGTGGCCAACTCTGATAGCTCCAGCTTTGACTCCTTGACATCTCTTTGTTCCTTTCCTACTGCCAGGCACTCGGTGCAAGGATTTCTGCTTGTCCTAGTCTGAGAACCCTTCACGACCCTCTGTGTTTCTCTTACCTCTATCCAATTTCTATAAAGCAATCTCTACGTTAATACATCCAGATAGAGGAAATTGAGGGAAGTTTGCTTTTCTCCAAACTCTAGCTCACTTTCTAAGGGCAACATAGGCAGGTTAACAGAAGTGCTGCATTTCCAAGTGCAGCCTCTTTCCATCCTGTAGGAGACAGGGGTGTGGGAGTTGATTGTCTTTCACATAAACCCTTGGGAGTAGAAAGGGCAGAGACCATATCTGTTGCCTCCCTTTTCATTCTGAGAATACCCCGCAAAGGGCGAACTTAACACCCATGGAGAGTTGTATAGAGTTTCCACCACATCCTCAAATTTGTTGTACGCTGAAATGGAAGGTAAAGCTTTGCTGTGGATGCAAATTGTGGAAGTCAAGGACCATACTTTTTTCCCATAGCAATTCTAACGTAAAGTAATCTCCCTCAGTGCTGACTCCGGAAGTCCCAGCTCAATAGAAATATATTTTCTCCCGGGGCTAGCTTGGTTGGTGTTCAGCAAATGGGAATAATATTTTTAAATGTTTGGATCTGTTTTTTTTTCCCTAATTTATCTTTTGGGTCACTAGGTTATTCCCTACTCCTTGTTAGTTTTCCCTCTGTACATGCGTGCCTGTACACACGTGACTGTAGATATGTTTAGTTTGTATGTGGCTCTTACTGTTTTAGTAATATTGATATGATATGGGTATGACCCTGATAAGTGGACTCTGTCACCTGTACATGAAATAAGACACTAAGAAGTCAAAACAAAGGAGACGGCTGTCTGAATGGGTGTTGCCTTTATTGATTTAGGATTCCTATTCTTTCACATCACCCCTTATCACAACAGCTTTTTACTTGATTCCATGAAGAATGGAAAGCAGAAATGGACACAACTTTGCTTTGTAGAATACTACATCGAAACCACACTGTGTTCTGTGGTCCCCACTCCCGCTTTGTTAAGGTCGGGTTAAAAGGTCTGATTTCTCTGCATAGTGAAAAACAGCAGACAAGAACTGACCTCTTGGCTCTCTTCACTGACAGAATAGTGCTTGCTAGGTTTAAAGAGCAGAGTCTTTGCTGTTCATATTTTGCAAACAAGCTCATCTCTCCAACAAATGGCGGTGTGTGGAAGGTTAGAGATTCAGATAAGCACAGCTGCTTGATGGTAACTTTACTAGCCCACTTGTGAAGTGACCAAAGCACTGTTAGATAAGTTAAAAACCAAAACAGCATGGAAAAAAAATCTTTTTTTTTTTTTGCCAACTCCTCCTTCTTGACCTCCTGGCAGAGACCAATAGCTGCGTTCTCTATCTCGAGACTATCTCTTGTGGGCCAGACCGGATGATCTAATAGGTCTTTGTAATCTCAAATACTGTGACTTCTATCCCCAAGTGAACTACATAGTTTGTTTACATAGAAACACTCAGAGACTGAAGGAAATGCACTATGACTCACACTAAGGAAAGCAAGCCAGGGTGACTCAAGTGGCTTTCTTTCTAAATAGAAGTAAATTAAAAGCACAGAGCTTCCTTCCAGCTCCTTTCCAGCATCTTGATAATATGTGGAGTTAGGGCGCCAGAGTTCTTTGATAGTGAATTTGTTTTCTACCACAAGCAAATCATAAATATGATGTCCTGTGAAACCAATAAACATTTGCTGCCCTTATCAAGACCACTCATTGATGGTGATTGGTTTAATTGTTTTACTTTCAAGTTGTATCCCACGCACTTGGGAAATTTAAACATGTTAGGCAAGATAGAAAAATTAAAAATTGCTATAGAAACACAAACCTAATATAAATAAAGTATAACCACTGTTCATTTCAACCTTATTAAGGATTTGTTTCTGTGCTGTGGGCCACATTTATCTAGACAAATGAAACATTGGGAGACATTATATTTTTAGTAGAAGATTGCTTTTCTATAACTAGGTTGGCAAAAACATTTCTAAGGACTCTCTTTTCTCTGTGTTCTAGAAACATCTTGTGATTTCTCTACCAGATAGTACTTTGAATAGCCTTTCTAGGACTTAAAAAAAATTACAGCTATTTATATTGTTTATATTTCTATATGCTCTGTTTTAACAATCAAATATACTCAAACCTGGCATTTGGCTCCTTTCAAATGAGTGTAGGCAAAATCAAGAGATACTGCTTCAGGAAGACTTGGAATTGCTTAGCTGGTTTCTTGCTCAATTAACTTTGGGATACAGTGGTTAAAAACTGTAGTCAAGATAGATCTTTAAAAAGGTGGGTGAAAACAAATTCCAGCATCACCTTTTAGACCATGCCACTAAGACAACTGGATAAAACTGTAATCCATTCTCCAGTTTTTCATGTACTTTATAAATATGTATGTGCATATTATAATTTGGTGATAATTATGTAATAATATAAATGCATGTATATTATATATAATAAATATATTCTCAATATATAATTGTAAATTGTCTAGGTTTACATCTTTTCATATATATTTATCAATTGTACAGAATAATATGCTCTATATGATTTTTTCACACATGTGTATAATGTTTCCTGGTTATGGGACAGTGTTTGTAGAAGAAGGGGCTGGATGTTGGCCTTTCCTTTGATACCTGCATACCAATTTATGGTTAAATGATTTCTATTTGTTCCTAAATGTCACATAATATGAGAAGGAAATATACTAACAGAAATCAAGATGCAGAAATGGTTACGTAGAGAACTAACACTGGGGGTTGCTATATTACAAGCTGCGGTTTCAGATGAAAATAGTGACTGCGGAGGGCTCTGTCAGAGGTCTTTGTGCTTGATCTCCACCATGTGTCCTCTTCATGTGGGGACCTGATTTATTCCAACACTGAGAAGACAAGTCACACAAATATTTTCCTTAGTGACACCTATGACTTATTGCCAAAGTGATTTTTGGGGCTTATCACTATATGTAAAGAATATAATTTGGGACTAGAGAGATGGCTCAGTGGTTCAGACACTTGCTGCTTTCCCAAAGGACCCAAGCACCAATGCCAAGTGGTTCACCACCATCTGTAACTCCAGCTCCCTGAGACCGGGTGCCTCTGGCCTCATAAAATACACATACTCACATTCAGACACACAACTATACATAATTAAAAATAATAAAAGTAAACCTATTTGTTTTCTCAGGCTCTGTATAGTATATGCTAAAAGTGTCAGCAGGTCTGTCCCACCCTGCCTGTGTCACTGTGGAGTCTTTTCAAGGTCCCTTTCAATAATGTATTCCATGTGCAATGGAGTTTATAGTCCTCATCCTATACTGTGTGACTTTTTAAGGAGAATATTACCCTCATGAGCAGAACACACCTCAGTTCAGAGTCAGTACCTATTCTATCTGTGACTGTCAATCACTCTCATAGATCAAGCCTTGAGATTATCCTAAAACTCAGTCAGCTGAGAACTGAATTTTGTGATTGAAGCTGTGTTTGTTTGACCTATTTTTTTTCTTCCACATACTAGTTTAAAAAGTCACCCTTTCTCTTAGAGCACCATCTCTGCCATTCTTAGTTTTCTTTAGCTAACTCCCATGTTGTATTAAATGATGCTCAGTATGACTGATACCGGCTGGGTTTTGTGATGACTTCTTCTATAGTATGGACATTATCTTAGTCATCTGATACACAGTAGGTACACAGTAAAGTATTTGTTCGCTTAAATCAAATATTCTCTCAGTAAGTATTTTCCCCCTTTTTTTTAAATGAGGGCATTTGACATTTATTTTTTAACTGAATTTTTTGAGAATGTTATAGACAAATGATGTAAATACATCATTTCTATCCCTCCCCCTGCCTCTCTTACTTTTCTCATGTCTCCCCAACTCCATCTCAAATATATAATCTGTTCATGTGTGTGTGTATGCGCATACACACATGCATGTATGTATGTGTGTGTATATTCAATGTTGCGCATATATACATATGATTAGGACTGACTGTTAATGATTGGATAACTAATGAGGGGACTCATCCCTGGATAAAACCCCTTTCTCTCCAGCCATTGACTGTCTGTAGCTCTTCATCTAGAAGTGGGGCCTTGTGAGGTTTTCTCTATCCAGCCTGGTGTGTCACCTGGCCTTGTCACCCTGCAGGTCTTGTTTAGGTAACCACACTGATGAAATTTCATGGGTGCAGCTTCCCTGTCACTTTGAGAAGATCCTGTCTTGCAGCAGTCGGCTTAGTCTTTTGGCTCTTATACTCTTCTCAGTGAACAACTTTAACGTGGCTTGTGGTCCACAGGATGAAAACTCAGGCAGCCTTCACATAGTGCGGGTAAGTTGGCTCAGTTTGTGTAGAAGTGACTGAAGTTTTGCCCCTGGTGTCACGTACAGGATCATATCATAGTTCAGCCGTCAAGTGAAAATCAGGGAAAGCTGAGGGCCAGCGCTTTTAAATGTTGCCAGAAATTAAATCAATTTAAATATGAATTTTAGAAGAAGGAGGAGGAGGAAGAGGGGGAGGAGGAAGAGTAGAGAGTGCTTAGTGTTTATCAATACAGCCTGACATGCTTTCGTTACCTGAATTTTTACCGTCATCTTAGAGAAATACATGTGATTTCTCCAAAACAAAGTAGAGCACACTTGGGCGAAATACACTTGTCAAATGCCCAGAACTTGATGTTCCCTTTTCTGTATTGTTCATGGCTTGTAAATAAACCCATCATGGTCATGATGGTGATGAATGGCTTTTCTTTGATGTCGGTAAGCATCCACAGTTGTCACAGCTTCCCACTGAGCCATGTTTCTCAGTGTCAGGTTTTGAACTCCTTTTTTAAACTAAGGAATATGTTTTTAGGACAATGGTGCTAGCAATGGTAATGAGGGTGATTTATTTCATTAGTATCCACCGTGCCAATGGAGCAGAGAACAAATACGGAGTTGCTTTTTTACACAGTCAACAGTGGAAAGTCTTTCAAGTTAGGGAATGTAGCATTTAGTATTGTGCTGTGGCTAGCAATGCCCATACAATTTATACATTCATGAAATACTTTTTTCTAATGTGTTATTCTGCAGTCTCTGAAATGAAGGATGTGCATTTCTATCTCTAGGAATCTTTCATAGCCACTGGGTCCAGAGAGTTAATGTAACCCTAGTGACTTACTGAGACAACCCCCTATTTGATTTTTAATATAAATATCAATTTGCTTAATTATTAATTGCTGATAATTCTATTAATAATATCTATTGCTAGTACACAATTATACTATTCTTTGGGACATATCTACAATTTTAATCTGATAGTATGATTCGTTAACAATGTATTGTACCTTGGTCATTCTGTTTTTACATCAATTATACATAAATTATACTTTATATACGTACATATTAGGTGTGTTAGACTTGTTATTATCTAGTTCATTAATTATCACCCTACTTAGCATTTACATGAGGTATTGTAGTGAATAAGAGTTGATATTTCCTTCCCTCGGAGATTTTCATCTAGGAATGGGACCCTCTGAGGTTTCCTCCATCCAGGCTGGCGTGTCACCTGGTATTGTGCCCATGCAGGTCTTGTTTAGGCAACTGCACTGCTGAGATTTTATGGGTGCAGCTTCCCTGTCATGTTGGAATGCCATTCTTTGGGTGTCACTAAAAATACATGGGCTATGATTCTGAAGAGCCAACAAGAGTCTGAGATGTAGGCTATTCCCAGTTATGGAGTCAGAGAGGTCTCCGTGGAAGACCTCTCTTTCCTTTTCAGCATGGAAAAGGCAGTAAGACTTTGATGGATCGATTTAGGGGGCAAACTATCCCTGAAGAAGGGGAAATGTAAACAAAGGGTTTAATGAGGGAGGAGTAGGACTATTCGAGAATGCAAGTTGTCCATCGGGCTTAGTCATAGTCTGTTAATAGGTTTAGAAGAAGAAGTCTTTATAAATAATATCCATAGAGAGACTTTGCATGCCATGTGAAGGTGTTTGGAGTTTTGCCAGGCAGCGACGGGGAGCATCTAGGCTGATTAACTGTCTGCTTTAGATGATTAATTAGCTTATTCAGTGGACAGGACAAGATGTGAGAAGACGAGCTAAGAACTTATTACCACAGACTCAGGTGATCTATATGCCATCCTAAACTGCAGCACAGAGGGAATGCCTGACAGCCCCTGTCTGGGTGAGTGGATCTCAATAGAAATGGGTAGGAAGGAGAAGAGGGAAGACTTGATCAAGGATAATTAGGCAAGTTAATTTATGTTTCCTTAAGCACTATGGTTTCGTGAATACTTGCAAAAGTATTTGACAAACTGGCAGTGAGAACAGCAATTACTCAAGATCACCCTTTGAGAACAATTAAAGATATAGAAAGAAGTAAAGCCGAAAGGCACTAAATCCCAGAGGGGTAATGAAGGCATCACCCGCACGATTTCACAGGGCCTGCTGACCAGCTAGACAGGATGCTGAGGTGGCACTGGGAGAGTGACACTGGGAGAGGACTGGGAACAAGAGGAGGAGTATTAGAATTTCTGTGTTGTAAACTGAAAAAAAAAATATCCATGGAATAGAAGTGGAGAGTGGGGTGTGTGGCGAGTAAGAAGAGGTTTGCCGACGGTCAGCGCCTTAGGGTTTTACTGCTATGAACAGACACCATGACCATGGCGACCTTTATGAGGGGCTGGCTTACAGGTTCAGATGTTTATTCCATTATCATCGAGGGAGGAACATGAGAGCATCCAGGCAGGCATGGCACAGGAGGAGGGGAGAGTTCTACATCTTCATCTGAAGACGACTAGCAGAATACTGGCTTTCAGGCAGCTAGGATGAGGGTCTTAAAGCCCACGGTGCCACACCTACTCCAAAGAGGCCACACCTACTTGAACAGGGCCACACCTTCTAATAGTGCCACTCCCTGGCCAGAGAATATACAAATCATCATAGTCAGGCAAGTCCTGTTACTGAGGGAGTTCACTTTGTGGCCAGGAGTATCAGGGATCAAAATGGAAGGAGACAAATAGCATTAGAGTTGATGAAACAAGGGAACAGCTGATGTCCTCAGTATTGCCAGGATGAGAAACAGTGTGAGTGTGTGTGTGTATGTGTGTGTGTATATGTGAGTATATGTGTGTGTGTATGTGTATATATATATATATATATATATATATATATATATATAT
>NC_034599.1:36672205-36691431 GCF_900095145.1 Mus pahari
TGTGTGTATATATGTGTGTGTATGTATGTGTATGTGTGTATGTGTGTGTATATGTGTGTATATATATGTGTGTGTGTATGTGTGTGTGTGTGTGTGTGTGTGTGTGTTACAAAGGATTGACCCTAGGACCTCCTGCATGCTTAGGCATGTGCTTTGCCCTAAGCTATGACCCCAGGCCTAAGCTGCAAAATTAAAATGCTTCCAAACTGGAAATCTTATAGTTTTTCTTTATATATTTTAATGCCAGTGAGTAACCCTCACTCTGATGTGTTCTGATAGTTGGAAAATCCTTGGCTCTGGAGTAAATTTTAGAGAATTTACTTTATCATTTCAAGTGAAATGTTATTCTTATTTTTTTTATTCACTGAGGGCAAAGACCTATAAATTTACAATCAATGGATGTATTTAAAAAAATGCAATTGACTCTTTCCCATAGATTCCACACTGGCAAGTGAGCTCACTTGTTAAAATTTATTTGTAACTGACAAACTACAGAAGCTTTTGAGGTCAATTCATGAAGAAGGGCACAAGGAAAAAAACCATGTCACTTGATGCTCCATTTCTTGTCTATTTTGGCATTTTAAAGATTGTTGCTACTTGACACAGCTTCTAAGTGCAATGCTAAAATGCCCTCATGTGTCTGTGCTCATGGAGGCTGTGATGTATCTTATAAAAATACAAGTGTTAGATAAACTGTTCTCACGTAGGAGTTACAGTCAGGGTACTATTGGCTGTTGAGTTCCATGTTAATGAATATGTCAAATAGTGAGTCTTCCAAGAGAAACCTTCAGAAAACAAAGATGTGTGTTGGTTGCTGAGAATTGTCTGCTCAGAGGCTTTCAGAAAAATGAGGGCTCTGTGTCCTTGAAGAGCAGTCAGTTCTCCAGGATTTACAAATTCTGTGTCTGCAGCAAGCATGCGGGATGTAACCGTCCCACACTGTGAGGACTAAGAGCACTTGTTACTGTTGGTCCAAGGCGGTTGTGCTGGGACTGAGAACCACACTGGGACTTACTCAGCTTTTATTTTCAGGTCATTTTAGACTTATAGACGAGGGGTGAATATACTACACTATTCCTTATGATGCCTACTTCCCTTTCCTTCGCTTTGATGTTGTCATAACCACAGTACAATACAAAGCCAGCAAATCAACATTGTGGTGATAATGCCACCAATACATCCGCATTTGTCCTTAGATTTCTCACCTTTTAAACTCAGGGGCTCCCTAATTGCATGTAGGGACATGTTTTCTCAGATTGGGAAGGTTCTTCTTTCTTGGCCCTATTTCTGGTCACGTCTTTTGTAGAAATTCCCTCAATTTGAGTTCATGTGGCAATTCCTCACATGTAGGTGAAAGTTATTCATCTGCATCCAGAATACCACAGAAATGAAGCTTTGCTTCAGAATCTGCCAATTAGCATGTTTTCAAACATGTGGTATATGTGTCGATCTCTTTTAAGTTGTGTAGGGATAATGTTTCTATGCACTGTGTGAAGATGTGTCTCTGTCCTTCCTTGTCTGCCTACGGCACCTTCTGATTGGTTAAAATAAAAATTCTATGGGCCTATAGCAAAAGGTATAATAGAAAGTGGGACGTCTGGGAGGGAGAGGAACTCTGGGAAAGATATGACAACCGAGTTGTGGAATAGACATATGAAACTGAGGAGTGGTAACCAGCTATGTGGCAAAACTTAATTCAGTATAAATGGGTTAATATAAGTTAAGATCTAGTAGGGGAACAAGCCTAGCTTAAGGCCTAGGCATTAATTCATAAATAAATAAGCCTCCATATCATTATTAGGGAACTGGGGCAGACTTGGACAAGGCACAGATGGTTACAAAGTTGACATGTTTTTATTTTTTCACTAAAAGGTTACTGTTTTTTTTTTTTTGTAGTTAATAAGTTGAAGGCCACTCTCCATCCCCCCTCCTGTGTGTGTGTGTGTGTGTGTGTGTGTGTGTGTGTGTGTGTGCATATGTGTGTGCATGTGTGCACATGCATGCCGAGGCATACATACATGTATACATATGTATGGAGACTGAAGGTTAAAGTCAGGTTTCTTCCCCAACTGCTCTCATTGTATCTTTTGAGATGAGCTCTCTCTCTGAATCCAGGACTCACCAATTAGCTAGATTGGCTGGCCAGTGACCTTTATGGATTCACTTGTTATGCCCTGATTCAGTTTCTAGGGTTACAAACATACATGCAGCTATGCCATGTTTTTATCTGGATGCTAGGAATCTGCAGTCAGGTCCTTGTGCTTATAGAGTAGGCACTTTTCAAACTGAGTCATCTCCCCAGCACAAAGGTGATTTTGAATGCTAAAATGTATTAACACATTAACATCCTATTTGAGACTGGATTTAATGATGCCATTGACATAATTTTAACGGGGCAATCTATTCTTTTGTTCATTCAGAATTTACAGTCTAATTAGGGAGCTTAGAGGGAGCTCATATTAAGCATCATTGTACAAGAGAAAATTGTACCATATCAAATCATGTGCCACAGAGCATAAGCTATTGAAAAGTCAGAAATGGGTTTGAGAAATTTGCTCTGGATTTTCTAGAAGAGATAGGGTCTTTCTAGATAGGACTTCATAATTTCATTAGTGCTCTGCAATATATAGTATGCCTCAATCCCTAAAAGAACTGTGCTGGAAGCCTGTATGTATAAATGCAACGCTAAATCTCTCTACTCTCAGAGAATGTATAGTCTATAAAGACACTGCCGATGGACCAAACACAATCAGAGTCTACACAGATAGCAGAGACTTCATGTGATCCACTTCAAGATTGATATAAAAGTCCCCTGTAATAATGTCACGCAATTTATATTCAGACATATCTAGAAACAGGAAGTTCATTTCTCAAGTTATCGGATTCCACTGTCTCAACTCCTACCAAAAAGTAAATAATTGTTTTCTAATGGCTTACCTCTTCCCCAAACTTCCACCAATGAGTCTTGTTCTTGTCCTAAGTAGAGAGAGTAAAGGTCATCCTTCTTCATGGCTGTCCTTAACTATACATTGTGTCCAGACAAGGTAATACATAACCACCCTCCCAGCACTCAGGAGGCTTAGGCAGGACCATATTGGGTTCAGCATCAACTTGGGCTACATAGCAAGGTGTCCAGGCCACTTGGGCTAAATAGTGAGATATTCTAAAAATCAAACAAACAGTAAATCCCAAACCAGACACTATTTTCTTAATGTCTACCTTTTCAAGATAGACATAAGGAAGACTATGAGCTGCATGTGATTTCTGGACCAATCATTGTTCTTCATGATTTGTTTTGCTCTTGATATGGCAACAAGAACTGAAAATATTCTCGGGCCGTCAGACCACTGAACACCCTGTAACCAGCTCATCCTTTGTTCCAGACAGTGCGATGCCACAAATGTAACTTAAGTATGCTTTTGCTGGCTCGGAAGAAAACTGCTGGCAGTTAGTATTTTCCTTATAAATAATTTATGACCTCCCCCTTCATCCTGACCTCCTACCCTGGAATGTTTATAGTTATAGTGTAATAATTATGCAGGGCCTCCCTCATCCTATTCCTTAGAGCTATGAACCTCACATTCAGAACTTATTAATGTCTGTCACTTTCTAGGCGCTGCAGTTTGACCTCTTTTGGAGTTCTCCATGAGGTTTGATCTTGACATCTATATTTCCCCCTTACTCTTAATATCTGCAGACAAGGATGGAATCTATTTTCACTCTAGATTCTAATAAAATAAACAAGACAAGGGGGTTGAGGACAGAGCCCTTGGGCAAGCCTTGTAGGTCACTCATTTTATGGTATGAAATGCACCTTTCTGACTTTCAAGTAGTTGTGATGCCTTTCTCTGGAGAGCAAATGGGGGCAGGAAGACAATGCACACTCGCAGGCAGTGACGAGCCTTACCTCAGCTCAGGAAAGACCACAGAGGCATGTGAGTCGGGAGCTTTGGGTCAGCGAAGTTGGTTCCCAATGTCATATCCAGAAAGAGCCATTTACTGTGACCATCTATAGTGTTTTACTAGCTGATGTGGTTTCCTCAAACCCATAGTCTCAAAGATACAAAACAACGCCAGATAAATTGTCACCAAAGATTTGGGACTCAGACATGACACACCAAAGGCAGAACTTAAAGGTATTTTGTTGCTAAAATTTTAGGTGATACAAGAGGAATGGAGACAGCCTTCTGGAACAAGCCAAGAAATGAAGCCAAACTGCTTGAGGGGAGAGGGCAGACCTTGGTAGACAAAAAGAGGAAGAAATAGATGAAGATCAATGGTGTGGCAAAAGGACTTTGTAACTAAGAGTGGGCTTGGGGAAGGAGGGAAAGTGAAATTAAGCCTCCACCTTTCCTATCTGGAAGACAGAAGCACAGGGAGTGGGAGTGAGGCTAGTGTTGGTCTCCTGCTTGCTTGATGGCAATGAGAGACGGGAGTCATGGGAAGATGTGAACCTGCAACTGAAGAGTCCCGTTCTGCAAAGAAAGCTTTTCTGTGTAGTAAAAGTCAAGGAAACATTTGGTACCCGCTCCCCAGACACCCGAGTTTGACATGGCAGAGCTGTAAGGTCCTAGCAGCTGCCAGCACCCCTGGATTTTCCAGTACAAAGGTGAATGACTGCAAGAGGGAATTCTTCCTGTTGAGCCTGGGACCATTGCTTTGCAGATCCATTTCAGAGGTTGCAAATGCTAAATGTGGTTAGGAAAATCTTGGAAAGGGAAACTGACTAAGGCATAATATGTCCAAATCACAGGATGAGTCATTGGAGTTAAATTTTGGATATCTCACCAGCAATTTTCCTGCCAAAGCTTCCCACTTCTGAATAGTACAGCACTGCTATGTTTTCCTTCAATGGTTATTCAATTTGTAGATCTTCCACTCCACATAGAAACAAATGAGTATAAGGTGAGCATGAAAGGATATTAACATGAAGCCCCATTGAGCAGCATGTGGGCAAGACCCTGTTATCAAGGCTTGGACAATCCTCTTTTACCTTGCCTTCATTACGCCATCTGCTTGTGCTTATGTAAAGAGTGCACACACATGGCAAATGTAACATGGAGTATCATCTTTGGGCATGCAAACCCTACCTGAAAGAGATAAACCTGAGTATAAAGTTTGGATGAATGCTTAAGTGGTGCCTCTTCCATTACATTAACAAATGCACCAGCGAGTATATTAAGGTACATGGTCTCCCTATGAACAAACTTCTTGTTTTGTAAAAACAAAAGCTTCCAGAGCTTTTGAGCCATGATATCTTCTACCTTTCAGTCTTACAACAACAACAACAACAACAACAACAACAACAACAACAACAACAAGAAGTTTATGTGTTTAGTGTATACATATTGTACGCATGCCTGTGCCACAACTTTTCAGAGTCAGTCCTTGCCTGACCCTTTATTGAGAGTCCTTACTTCAACTGCTGTGTGCTCCAGGCTAGCAGGCTTGCAACCATCCAGAAAAGTTTCCTCTATGTGCCTCCCATCTTGCCATGGGAATGTTGAACTTACAGGTGTGTGCCACCTCATCTTGCTCTTTATTAATGTGTGCTCAGTGTCTTCTAAGGAGAGAAATAATAGTTATTTGCATAATCAGTCTGACTTTTTAACTTAACAGTGTAAATATAAAGATACCCATTGTTCTTTGAATGCTGTTATGGTTTAGACAGGAAGTATCTACCCAAAGGCTCACACGTTGAAGGTTTGGTCCCCCACTTGTTGAGGGTTGGTTCCTGAATATACTAACTATATCAGTTACCATCTTTATCATCAATCCTGTGATACTTGTAGCTGAATGGGCTGTGAGGAGGTGTGGCTTTACTTGAGGAAGCAAATAACAAGGAGGACATTTCTGAAGCATGTGCCTGCTCCTTGGGCCATGTGTCAGGTTTCCTCTGCTTCCTGGCTCTGATGAGGTGAACCACTTTGTTCTGCCATGGTGTGCTCTCTTAGAAACAATGGATGTCACTGACTATGGACTGAACCTTCTGAAGCCACAATCCAAAGTCCTTCCTCTCTTAAATTGTATTCTTAGGTATTTTCATCACTATGATTAAGGAACTGACTCTCCTAGACAACGACTCTGAAAAAAGTACATGTGTACAGACAGCACTTTGCTCATGATTGGAAGCCCCCCACCACACTTCTCTCTCCCCTATCTCTCTTTTTTCTCCTCCCCCATCCCTTTCCTCCTCCTTCTTTTGATTTTTTTTTTTTTTTTTTTTTTTGAGACAGGGTTTCTCTGTGTGGCCCTGGCTGTCCTAGAACTAGTTCTGTAGACCAGGATGGCCTCAAACTCACAGAGATCCAGATTCTTCTGCCCCCAGAGTGCATCATCACCACCATGCTGGAAGGCATTTTCTTAAGTAGACAAAATCAGTGTCCACTCCACAGGATTGACAACTTTCACATTCAAGGCTTTGGAAAATATCTGCTTTCTTTGAATTACAAAAAAAGTATTCAAGAGAACAGAGTACTAGAGGGTGGGATACACAGGAATACATGGGAGGTACAGAAACAGGGTTTGAAGATCAAGAAGAGCCATGATTGGCTGTAAGTTTCCAGCCTTCTGTTTAGCCTCCCGATGGAAAGCTGTGAGTCCCTATGAGTATGCCTGCAGGCTGTTCGTGTGTCTGGTATGTGCAGTTTCCTGTTCTGTATTTACTTTTATTAGCTTTTTCTAGGTATGCTCATAAGGAAATAGTTTGCTTGTGCAAAACATGCATTATTTTAAAAGAAATACACTTCAAGATTTTAAATTTACAATAACCTGTAGATTAACTAATTTAAAATTATATGGAACTTATTCTATTAAAATCATCATTTAGGTTGAGATCAAGCTAGTGTCTATTTTATTGTTTTAATAGCTGGTATATCCTCTATCTGATAACAATATATTGAGTAAAATTTTCAAGCCAGGAGATGAAATAAGAACTTGTTCCTTCTGCTCCACACATGAGCTGGAATTACAGTACCAGGAACACTGTACTCCACCTAAGAAACCACTTAGGTTTCCTGTATTAATATCAGTAACGCTTAATGCTTAAGTATTTGAATAATGTCTGTATTTCCTTTTAATTGTCTTTAATATGTCTGCACAGAGTACCAGCGATCCCAGCATTCTTGTTTCAAATATGGTTACACTAGAACCTTGACAGAACCTTGGTCTCAGTGCCAGCCTGGGATATAAGTAGCAATAGGCAAGAGCTGCCTGGAAGGAACAAGATCAGAAGTCCAGTGGCAGCAGTCTAAGACTAAAGCACAGAGTGAGAACTTTCCAGAGAAAACCAAACCTATGCAAGTAGACAAGGTGCCAGGTTCTACAGGCAGGTGAGGATGGGCGTTCTGGGCAGGCAGCACTGGGTAGCAGTGCCACTGCCAAACGTTCCCCTGGTCAGCTTTCTGCTGTTTTCTGGCACTAACAACTGTAAGCCTCGGATCTGTCCAAATCCACAGAAATCTAAAGATGGGTCATGCCACTCAGTGAGGCATGACCAAGATAGAAGGATGGATTCATCACTGGGACTATTGAAATGGCATGTAGAAGATGGAGTAATGTTTCTAAAGACATTGCACAGTTGCTTCCATGATGTTGTGAAATGAGCTGCAGTGTTTGAGAAGCCCTTACCTTATGTACTGAGAAGGTTTCAAGAAAGGTGGGAGAATTCAAGTCTCAGGATGCTGAAAACCTCAGGAGAAGAGAACAAACACTTTCCTGAAAACTTTTCTTCAGGACAAATGGCTTCTAAGTTAGTTTTGCAAGGAATTGCGTAAGAAACGGAGAACTCTTATAGGAATGCCATAGGCATTTGACGGTACACAGAAGCACCGTGAACTGCTAATGCCACTACCTCATTGATGGTGGTAAAGGGGAGCCATGTTGGTTGAGTTGCTATTTTGTATTTGTTTGCATCCCACATCTAGCTCCTCCAACCACTCCAGAAGTGAAAAACTGCTATCTATGTCTCCTTAACAGATGAGGAAGGCCTGGGCTTGAGAAGGCAAGCATATTGACATCACAGGCTCACCTCTAACATTTCAGCAGCTTGTCCTCTCCTTTCAAAGCCACAGGACCACACCTTTTCTTGAGAGGACTCAATTACATGTTAGGAAGACCTTGAACTGAGCATGCTTTAATAATTAAGAATTCATTACAGTAAAGTAGATATTTTTATCTTGTAAATAAACAATGTGATGTGGCACCACAACATGTCACATCACAAAAACATTTACGATAACTTTAAAACCAATAAATTTAATAGATTTGTCAAACAGTACAAAAAAGCGTGTATTTTATTAACTCATGGAAGTGAGGTAAAATGGAAATTGGGATAGCATTCACTATGATAATTTACATTTCTTACCTTTATAAAGCCCCAAATAATTAGCAAATAAAGGCTAGAGAAATGGCTCAGTGGGTAAGGGTGCTTACCACTAAGATTAAGGACTTGAATTTGATACCCAGGACCCACATGATAGAAGGAGAGAAGCAACTCCAACATGTTATTCTCAGCACCACACTTGTACCATGCATGGCATGTACACATCCCCACTCATGCACATACATACATACATACATACATACATACATAAAACACTAGCAATAGATGATATTATGATATCCATTTCACAGATCAAAAGTCAGAGATTCAGTCCTAAGTAGTTTCCTCCGCTTTACAGCGTTACTAAAGGTGGCAGACTTTATAAAGCCTCAAGTAATTAGTTAATTTTTCAACATCCACTTCCTTTTTCATATGTACATTTACTTTTGCATTTGTATATATGTCTGTGTATGTGTGGTCACTTACACGCCACATCACATCTGCTGTGGTCATAGAGTAGCCAGCAGGAGGCAGTTTTCTCCTTCCACCATCTGGGTCTTGGGGCTCAAACTCAGTTGCTGGGCTTGGTGGCAACTTCCTTTGCCAGTTGAGCCATCTTGCCAGCCTAATCATCACCCACTTCTTTCTTTCAATTCTATTTTATCCATTGAACTTCCTAGAACATCCTTAGTGGGGTTTCCCCAGTTATCATTAGATTTGCTAGACTGAAATCTTCTCGCTTCCCGCTAATTGAGTTTTGGAATCTCCGTGGGTTCAGGAATATACCAAAGCATTCTCTGGGCAGTTTTTCCCTTAGCATAAAAGTAGCATAGGAACAGATGCTGTTCTCCAGTCATGCTGTGTAACTCCATTCCCTATTTCACATCAGCTTTTTGTTTACAATCCTAGTCTTCATCCTCGGCTCTCAGTTGTTGTGAGTAGCTTTGCTACCCTGCCTAAGCTCCAGGAATGGGCTGTGCTACCAGTCTTCACCCAGCTTTCCTTGAATCCATGGATAAAAGACACAGACACATACAGTTGTTCAATTTCAATTTGCCCTTTGACATATTTGCTGGGCGCTACTTATCTCCCACCTGGAAAAGCCATACCCTTATCAATATTTTTAGCTCCACACCTCTTCACCTGCCCTAAACTTGAGTTGCTCAGTTACGTCTAGTCCCAGCTAAACATCCTGACTTCCCACCTGTAGAAGAGATCCGTGTGACCACTCCATTTGAGATCTCACATGGCTGGTTACCTTTCCTCCCTAGCATGGTAAGCTCTCCACTCCTCTCCTTGTGTCTGTCTCTTTGGCTCCAGGGACCCAGAAGTCCCACCTACTCCTTTCACCTAGCAATTGGCCTATGGCTTCTTTACTGACAGATCAAGAACCAGTTAGGGAACAGGACCTTACCATCAGAACCACTCATACAGTCAGATGCTACCATCTTTGTCATGGACAGTCTGAGGCATCACTGTGATCCTACTAAAAGAACAAAAGGCAAGCTCCAGAACGTGGCTGTGCTGACTGAAGCATCTGCATACCTTGGTGTGAAAGGACTCATCTTATTTTTGTATGTTACATATTGGTCCCTTTGGGAAAGAAGGGTCAGTGGGCTAATTTATGTAAGACACAGTCCTTCTTTTTTCTGGCTTGATGTGAGCCTACCAAACCTCTGTGGCTTCTAAGAAGCATCTACATTCAGTCTCTTTTCTCTCTTGGCATAACAGTATTTTACATCCTCCCGGAGATTTGCAAGCTCCTCCTAATTGCCAGTGTGACTGACGTGCTATCTTCCTGGGACACTGTAGACCAAGAACAGGAAGGAAATGGCAGAGTTATATGTCTTTTAGTGATGGCAGACTCTCAATTAAAACTACATGCTTCTGAAGTCTTTCAATGTGAAGAACAAAAAGTAACTGTATTGGGTTTATTTATTTGCTTACAATGTGCTTGGGAACCTGGTGCTTCAGCAGTGGATTGTTTACAACACACTGTAGAAATCTTTAGAATTCAGTGGCCATTCCCTTGGCCTACTACAGGGAGGGTGACACTTAATAGTCTGTACATATAAAACAAGAGAGGGTTGGATCAAGGCTTTAATCTTTGCCTGGATATTGTAGTCTCCTTTGGAATAATCTCCCTCGGGATGCAAAGTTCTAGGTTCTTTCTAAGAAACAAAGCAATTACTCTTGTGTTCAGTCACATTAGAGGGGACAAAAAATATCTAGAAACTAACCTTATGTTTTTATCTCCAGGAGTTAATGTTGGCCTCTTCTCGTAGTGTATACAACAGATCCAGATTCACTGTGGTGTCTACATCAAATTTGTTAGGGAAAGGACATTATTGAGGATTGTAGATGGATGTTGCGTTCTGAGAATTTTCACACAGTAGCTTCAAAGGATGGTGGCTTTGTTATCCTTCTTCACAGAACCATAGAAGGCTAAGAAAGATGTTGCATTGGAAGCTGAGCTAGTGCTGTGGTATCCTGGGAGGGGGAATGCTTCCATGGTCCATGAACCCAATGGCAAATGAATGCTATAGCTGAACTGTACTTGTAGAGTATAATCAAGGATTTCTGTTGCCTAGAAAAATGGCCATCTTGATTCATCTAATACAAAGAGCGCTTCTGCTTCCCAGAAAATGTACTCTGGAGCGCTCTAGTTCGTCGTAGTGTAGAGAGGGCTGAGGCAGATGAAGCAGGATATAAGGACAGGTTCCTCACACTCTGCCTGTGTCACATTGCAGAGTAGAACTTGATTTCAACAGGATGGTTTTACTCTTAGCGTGTCTTCCTACCCATTTTTATCCATAGTGCTTCTAAACGGCTGTCTTCACTCACTCAAGTTTCAGAGGGGGAAAAATAGTTTCAGAGGGGGAAAAATGCATATATATGTATATAAAATGACAAGCCAGATAGTTAAAATTTATATGGCATTTAATTAAATCTAAGCTTATACATCCAGGAAGGAAGAAAGTCTATCACCAGGGCAGCATGCTGAGCTGATGCCCTTGCTCTGGGGGTATCTATTATTTGCATATTAAAAGAGGTAGATGTCTTATTGTTAGGACTCGGTCGTACATTCCACATTGGCCACTGTAGTAACCTTGCTTAGTGGCGAAGTCTCTTTCTCCTTTCTGTGAATTTCTTCGGCTTGTGTCTGAGTAGTGAGTGGTTCAGGTGAGGGCTTGACTTGATTGGGTTTGATTTGGGTTTTGCAGCACTGAGAACCAGTCTCGGGTCTTGCTCATGTGAGGCAAAGGCAGTACCAGTGAGGTGCCAGATTGTTTGCTTTTCCTTTTGAGACTGGGCCTCACTAAGTTGATGAGGCTGATCTTGAACTTGCAGCTCTCCTGCTTCTGCCTCTCAAGTAGCTGGCTGAGTCAAGCATTCCACTGTAAACTGTAGAATCCATTTGACATCTTTATTTGCTTATCGTGACTGATTATAAATCACAGGAGGAAAAAAAAAACCTAAAACTAAAACAAAGGACCAAGAAAACTGTGGGTGCTAAAAGCCTGTAACTTGGTAGATTCAGAAACTTCAGGAACTGTTATTACAGGGAGTAGAACTAAATGAAGGGCACAAGGGGGCGTTTTTAGAGGTTTTGCTTCACCCTCTCAGTGTTCCTTTTTCTCTGCCTCTCTCTACTGCCTTGACCCTTCCCTGCCCACTCTCAGAACTGATCCCACAGGATGGCTCAGAAGCTGGAAGGACAGGGAGAGTGAGGCACTGGGCCATTCTTCCCCTGTTATCTAAAGAACTGGAGGCAGGAGGGCACTCCTGACAACCTCCTTTTTGTTATTTCTAAAATCAGAGGGCTCAGGGCTGGGGGTGACTTGGTGGTAGTGTGCTTGTCTAGGTTTGAAGTTTGATCCCCAGCACTGACAAATGGCAACAATTGGAAACCTGAATAAAACTGTATCAGAGAAACTTCTCAAAGGTACAGGGGATCGGGGATCGGATCGTGAAGCCTCTGTACAGAGTTTTCTTTGTTTAAAGCCAGCAAGATCCAGCCACAATTAAAAATTTAAAAAGGAAGCCCCTTAATCCACCCCAAGAATAGTAAAAAGAAAAACTTGACCAACGGAAACACATTCTGGTTCCCCCACATTCTGGTGTGCTGGGTGTGTGCTCAGAAGTGTGAGAGAGAACGGTATTTATAAAAGTCATGGCATTTTTCAAAGATGGTGGTGAAGTCACAGAGGATGGAGAGCCCTGGAGGAGCAGAACTCAGTTAAGCAGTGTATGAAAGCACAGGTTTCTGTGTTAAGAAAACCAGGGAACTCAGCACCTTCCCCTGGTTATTCAGACACCCACAGGGCTACCTGTTGGTTTTTTTTCTTTTTCATTTTCTATCTTTCCTTCAAAAAAGAATCTCAGAAAATCAACCCCATCCTCTAAACCAAAGGTTTTCATTTTTCCCTTGTTTCCTTGTGGTCTAATGCTTAAGAGTTAAGGCAACAACGTTTCAGCAGAGCAATGTGGAGAAGGGGAAGGAGGGGAGATCAATAAAGTTATTCTGTGGCTTTTCCCAGGAGAGAGCTGTGTTAATCGGGGATGGCTGGCTAAGCTATATATCAAGTCCAAGGAGAGAGCAGCGGTTGATCTCCAAACAGATTTCCTATGTGGACTGGAAGGGGGGAGGGGGAGACGGCTGCATCTAGCATGTGCATAAGTAATTACATAGTCCCATACATACACATATACATGGTCGTAAGCACATACATGCACGCAGTTAGATCATCTTGCAGTGATAGTGGACCCGTGAATATGTATTTTAAAGTGTCAGTGGAAGTGATGCTAGTGGGGGGGGCATGAATAAGAACAAAGCATCATGGGAGGTGTCTATGAAAATGCTATCACAAAACCTATCGCTTTGAATGCTGCCCTTAAAAAGGAATTCAAAATCAAAATATCAATACATTGTAAGTATATAAGCACATATGTGTACATTTAAAAATTAGATAAGGGCAATTTCTTTAGGTGATTAGTGTACTGTTAGGCAAAAACTCTTCAAATAAGATTTCATATCTTGACCTGGGATTATTTTACATATCTGAGCTTTATAAAATTCTTAGCTCCTGAAGAAGAGAATGGACAGACAGATGGGGTAGACAGAAAAGCTGAGATGAAAGGCGAATTCTCTGATACATAGACAGACGAGAGTCTGGCCTTGGGAAAGTCTCTAGGAGGAAGGGTGTCTGAATTATGGACATGGCTCTTTCATAGAAGTTGACAGAACCAGCAGTTTTTGCAGGGTGATTTGAGCTGATCATGATGCTAAGCGTGGGCCAGGTCTGACCGTTCACAGTGGGCAGTGGCGTGGTGCTCCCATGGAGCACTGTTCTTTCTGTCACTGAAAATACAGACAGTGCACTTAAACTGGCACTCTGCATGAGTTGGACTCCCTCTTCAGAGCACGTTTTTTGATTAGTCAGCTATTCTGTCTAGACTTCAACTTTATAAATGACAAACAATGCTGTCTTTCCTTGAGGTAGTTTTTACTGCCTATAAATCTTATATCTATGTATCTGTGTGTGTATGTATGTATGTATGTATGTATGTATGTATGTATGTATCTATCTATCTATCTATCTATCTATCTATCTATCTATCTGTCTGTCTGTCTGTCTATATTTCATTTCTACTCAAGTTTCAGGAGATATTATAGACAGAAAGTTATGTTCCTTCTTCACGCCCCCATTGACTGGGATGGATCCCTCCATGCTGAGATTCTGAACATTTTTCTCCTCTTGATTAGTATATCTATACTATAAATTGGTTTTAGTATAAGAAAATATGCTTTATGTCTTTGTAATTATTTATTTTGCATGTGGGGTATACATGCACAGTGGTCTGTGTTCAGGTACATGTGCATCTCTGTGCACATATGTGGAGATGGCTGAAGGACACTGAGTGCCTTCCTCTTTCTCTACATTATTTCCTTGAGACAAGGCCTCTCATTTGAACTTAAAGCTTACCATTTCAAGTGGGTTGGGTGGCTAGAGAGTTCCTGAGAACTGCCTGTCTTAGCTCCCCAGACTGCATAGCCCTGGGGTTACAGGCCACAGACAGCCACTTCCAGCATTTACAGAAGTCCTGGGGATTTGAACTCAGGTTCTCAAGCTTGTGTGGCAGGTACTCTTTCCCACCGAGCCATCTCTTCTAGTTACAAAATCCAAATTCCATCTGTAGCATAGCTGTTCAGCAAATGTCTTTGTAAGAAGAAAACCCAGACACAGAGCTGGATGGCGTGGTCCTAAAGTTCTCTTGGAGGGTGGGGTTTGTCCTCTCATTTGTTGTGTAACGAAGGTTGCTCATGACCTTAGAGGTGAGATGTCTTATCCAAGGTCACCGTGGCCAACTGAGTAGAGAGCTCAGATCTCTCAAGACTCAGCTCTTTATTTCTTCCATTGGGTCATGTATCTTGGGACCACTCAAGACTGAAATAGAACCAGAAGTTTAAGCAAGCAGCTCAGACAAGGAAATGTCAGCCTTCAGTTTTCCCCAGGGCCAGGCTGCAAGTTCATGCCTCTAACTCGGCTCACCAGACCTTGGCATCTTCAAAGAAGAAAGAAGATGTGTGCTTGCTGAAAGTCCCTTCCCTTTTTGGAGACCTAGCTCACTGTCTAGATCTAACTGAACCCCCACCTCTTGTTGATCTTGGATACAGTCTCACTTCATCTTGTGGTTGTCAGTTCATCTGTAAGTTGACTTCATTGCAACATTTATTAAGAATTGACTGTGATCTATCTTGGTATCACATAGCGTGCTTAAAATAGGCTCATAGTGTGGAGAAGACTCTGAGAAAGGAGAGACCACTAGAGGAGTGGGAAGACTCAGAAACTCTTATGACCGTTCTATTTCCCTCTCTGTCTGACCTTGGTAGGATAAGGAATGCACGAGTGTCTTCTGGTATAATCTCTACCTCTTCCTAAAAGAAGAGACCTGCTGTGTAGGATTCTGGCAGGTTTTCATTGAGGAGCCCATCCCCACATTTGGATATGTCTTTCTTCCTGTGACTCAGAATCCCACACTCTGCTTCCAATTGTCTCTTACTTTCTTCAGGCTGCCTGCCTTTCTCATAATCATCATGCCTAATTAAGCTCATGTTAAACATGTTCATTAGGTCAGGAGGATCTTGGAGGAGTTGGATAAGGGGATAGCATGTGATAAAAATACATTGCATGAAAAATTGTTTAAAAACCAATAAACACAAAAAAGTTAATAAAAACTTTGTTTCTTTAAGACAACCTACAGGATTCTTCCCTGCCTTTACACACCCTAGCCAGTCTGTACATGCCTCAGCAACTCTCCATGAGTCTATTGAACAAAGCTCACGTCCTGGAACTCTGATAATTTCTTACCACACTATACAAAGCAAGCTATATATATGCATTTAGATTAGTGCGGGAAATCTATCACTGGCCTGTTATCTTTTTCCTTGTTTATTTTTTCCAAATCCACACCGGAAGCATCCAATGTACTGTTAATATTTTAAAGAGAATCTGAATGGCAGCAGACTTACTTATTTTATGTTTAACATACTTGCCTCCCTTTTCACCCTCTCTCTCTTTGATAAACTCTGAGATGTAGATTTGTGGTGATCAGGATCACCTGCCTACCTGGAAAGGAAAGGAAAATGATCAATTCGAGATTGCTTGTCTGGGTGGGACACAATGGCACAAAATCCCAACACTTGGGAGGCTGAAGCAGCAAGATTGCAAGTTCAAGTCTAGCTTGCTTGCCTGAGCTACACAGCAAGTTTTGTAAAGGTTGAACTGTACTGAAAAATATCTGATCTTTAACCAACCAACCAACCAAGCAAGCAAACAAACAGAGGCAAAACGAAAGCAACAAAAACCAACCAACCAACCAACCAACCAAACCCAGAAAACTAAAATCCAAACAACAATTTAAGAGTGCTAATCTGTATTTAATCAGTTGATTGATCTGTATTCCTTTCACACTTTTTGACCCTGGATTTTATCAATATCCCAGAAGAATGCAGAATTTAAAAAAAAAAAAAAACCACAAAAAAACCACTCATAAAATTCTTATTAGAAGGCCATTGCGGTGCTATACCTCAGTAGGACCAAATATCAACATGTCATGTCCTCTCCTGTACATATAAGTACCCTGCTGAGGTGCTGGGCAGCTGTCTCAGCTAATACAGTGAGTGTTTGCCACACAAGCATGAAGTCATAAATTCAGATTCCCAGAAACCACATCAAGATGGGTGTGGCTGTGCACACCTGTAATCCCTGCGTCCCGGCAGTGAGGGTACAGAGATTAAACACCTGTCACTGGCAAGGACGCCTAGCTGAAAGCTGGTGAGGTTTATATTCAGTAGGAGACTCTCTATTGAGGGAATAAATATCAAAACGATACGCAGGACACCTGGTGGTCTCCTGTGCCCCTCCACCACTTACACTACAGAGCTAAGCTTACAAAGCCACAGACCTAACTGAGCTATCCAGAATTGGGGTGGGTAATCAAAACCTCACCGGCAATCTTTAAAGACTTGAGAATGAGAACAGAGAAGACGAGGAAGGATGTCACCTTCCTCAGATTTCAGAGGGCGTGGTGTCACGGGTTACACATAACTTGACATGTGCTGTCCTGTATGGGAGTCCAGAGTCCAACCTCCGTGGAGGTCAAAGCAGTGGACCCCAGAAAACAAGCCTGGCTCCAGTGAGCCGTTCTCTTTGGTATTCACATCCTTGCTGTTTGTAGCAGGGAGGACTCCTTGAGAAGTGTCGAATGTGCCAAATTTAAAATCTCCGAGGTGGCAGTTTCTGCCTTTAAAATATTCCTCCGCTCCCCCCCGCATCCCAATGCTTCCTGTTCATCTCTTGATGTTTGAATCTCTACAGGAATTCTGATTCTGCCACAGCACCTTGGACCCTTGAATATATCTCAAATTATGCTTCTGTATTCTTTTAATTTTTTTTTTAATTCTGTGTGCTCAGCACTTTGGAGACTCATCTATTTCACAAACGCTTGAGTAAATTTAATTGTGCAGTGTTGAAAGCCCTTCCTTGCCACACTGTCCTTTCATTAATAACAGAGGGAAACATGGGGTGTGGTTATTATTAAAGACACCTTGGATTCATGAAAACCTGCCTTTTGGATTAATTTGGTGCAATGTATACATCCTAGCTCACAAGAACTGGGGTGAAACCTAGATTTGATGGCTGGTGCTCTTACAGTGCTATTAGTCATTCACTGTCTTGGTTCCCACCAGTGAGATAGGAATGGCGGCATGATGAAACTTATTCCTATCACTTCCTATCCTACTCTGCTGGAATGTAAATGGCTAAAAGAGAAGAGCATGAAACCTGAAAAGGCCAGAGAATATGAAATGTATGAACACAAGGAAGTGGGCGCGCGCTCGCGTGTGTGCATGTGCGTGTGTGTGTGCGTGTGCATGTGTGTGTGTGCGTGTGTGTTATGTGTATGTGTGTGTGCTCATATGTACGGGCATGCATGTATCTGTGTTATGAGTATGTGTATATATGGGTGCATTTGCTCATACATGCATAAGTGGAGACCAGAGGTAAGCTGCAGTTGCAGTTACACATCACTAAGTCTCCAGATTTCTCGATCTTATGCAAATGTTGGGGATCCAAACTCTGGTCCCCATTTTTGCAAAACAAGCCCTTTACCCACTGACCCATCTCCCTAGCCCCTGCCTTGACTCTCAAATATGAACGACTGTGAAAGACGATATTGAGAATTTGACTGGAAACTGGGAAGACCAGCCATAGTCTAAGCTCTCATTCTTGGTGAGTCAGAGGTCTCTTTCCCTGCCTATGTTGAGAAGTGCTTAGAGAGCCAGGGATCATGGATACCACAATGGAGCCAGTTCCCGAGGAACATTAATTTGGTCAGTTAGAGTCTCTAGAAACCACACCAGCTGATCTGAGATGGGAATGTTCCTGGCTTTCGTAGCCTTCCCTTTCATCTTGTTACTTCCGAAGCTCCAGGCTATGTGTGGCAGTTTCAAAAGTATAGGAATGACTCCAGACCGAATCTTTGGCCTGCATATTTATTTGGTTATCCATTCGAGGATCTTGACCCAGTAACCTCTATCTTCCAAAGCCCCAGGGGATGGATTTGCATCTCTTGGGTTGGCAGCTTGAACCCAATGACGAATGAATGGCAGGGACTCTAGGAGGAAATAGAACTTGGCTCCCAGATGACACCCTTTGGCCAAGAAGAATGGACTTTATGTCACAGAGTCCTCTTGGTATACAGGTAATAGGCATTCAACTTTGGGAGGACTCTCTTTTCTCTCTCATTAGCCTAGAGATGGAGACATAGCTCTTCTTCCTTTCACCGGATCTCAAGGCAATCAATCCATGGTCTGACTGCACATTACTTTCCAGAATCTTCAGGCTCCATGTGGCCCCTTTGGACATGCAACACACCTTCTGCATGGTTAGGCTCAAAGGCTGAAAAAGGTGCCCACTGAGGCAGAAGGGGAAACAGAAACATTTTCTAAATTCATAACAACAAATACTACTATATGTATATACTGGGGGAATATTGATTTTTCCTAGTACCTGGTGTGTTGGTTTTCAGTCTTGGTGTAAAAATACTAGAGAAAAACCATTTAAAGGAGAAAAGATTAGCTCCTGAGTCCAGAGGTTTTGGTCTATGACCCTTTGTGGTGAGGTCTGGCCGAATGACTAGACGGGTGTGGCAGAACAAAGGTGCTCAGCTAAAACTGAGACCAACAGGAAGGGACTGGGGACATGGTATACTCATTAAACATGACCCCCTGACTCCACACGTGGATGGACACACACATACACACACACACATACACATACACACACACACACATACACACACACACACATACACACACACACACATACACACACACACA
>NC_034599.1:36691651-36694482 GCF_900095145.1 Mus pahari
ACACACACACACACACACACACACACACACACGCACACTGACTTACTTTCTCCAGCCCCTGGAATTCTCAGTGGGTTGATCCCTTGATGAGAAAAGCATGACCCAATCCTCAGTCAGTAGCATCATTGGCTGGGATCAAGTCTTCAGTGCACAAGCCTTTTAGGGGAACAGCCTCTATTAAACCATAATGTACTCGTTAACAAAAGAAAACCAAAGTTTCCTTACAAAGAAAATCATCTTTTTCTTTTTTTTTTTTTAATCCTGACACACCTCAACAGACACTTAAAAACTAGCACTCCGTTTTGAGTGTGAAATGACAGTCCTTAGGAATGCTCGAGCCACATGTCACTTGTAGCACATGCCACTCCCTATTGGCTCAGTCTCATTGCCTTAAAAAAAAAAAAAAAAAAAAAAAAAGGCTGACCATACCAGTATATAAATGTATTTCCATCCCCCATCTTCCTGTGAAGAGCAGGCGATTCCTGGGGGATTCCTGCAGGGAGAGTTTGTTCACTATATGTTGAGTGCATTTGGAATAGAGTAACTGGCATCCTACCCAGCTCTTCCTGGAGGAACCTCACCAAAGGATACAACTTTACAATCTGGGCTCCAGGCTGATAGCATGAAGTTTTCCCCAGTTGGCAAAGATGGCAACTTGTTTGTAACCAATTCAGTGGCCTCAGAATACTCAGCCTGAAAGAGGACAGAGTGAACACCAGGAGAGTCATGTACCCCATTAGCCCTATTCGGAGGCAGACAAAGTAGGGTGAACAGAATAGATCCCATACCACAGCTCAGAGAACCTGTCAATCAGGCTTTCCAGCCATGATCTCCAACCCATCTCCTCCTCCTCTTTTGCTACCCATAGTGGTCAATACGCACTTGACACCACCTCTCAGAGAAAACTCCAGAAGGAGACACTGGCAAAGCAGCAGGGAGGTCAGGAGGAACTATACCCAAGGAACCTCACATTTCACACCCTATCCAGTCATCCTATACCAACCCCACAACGTCTCCGCTGCCCAGATTTGTTTGTCTGGGAATTTGGTTTTCCCCCATCTCTGTGCTAGTAGATGGGTTCAAGTGAAAAAAAAAAAAAAAAAAAAAAGTGAAACCTTTTGTTTTGTTTTGTTTTAAGTCCAGAATAGAAGTTAGCCTGCAAAGATAGCAATTATATGTACTTAAAATATTCTTCCCTTAAGCAAAATAAGGAATTGTCTAATCTTTCTTCAGAGTACACATTATGAAACCCTGGAGATGTTCAGGCCAGACAGCCATGAAACTCTTGGAGCTCCTTGCTCTCTTTCTCTGAAATGAGAGTATTGTGGCTGGATTGCCGACTGCAGACCTGGACTCCAGTACATACTCGCGGACAAACCCCTTTCTCCCTATATGCAGGTCGGAATACCCCTTCACTACCATATCACCTGACACAAGGTATCACTTGAGACCCCCTGAGCCACAGTGTGGTGGCCTTACACAAGAAACCCTATGACCTCAGAACTTACAGAAGGAATTATGAATGTGACTCTACATTGACCATCAGCCGGACAATAGTCTTTTAAAAAACTAGGCTGACTCTCACCATTTTCTACACACTGGTTATGTACGGCATTGTGCTAACTTCTCAAGAGGTGATTTTAAACACAATCCCATTCTTTCAAAAAGCTGTAATATGTGACAAGAAGGCTCAGTGGTTATAGGTGTTTGCTGGCAAGCCTGCTGATCGTCCTTCAGTTCCTAGAATCCACACAGTTGAAGAAAACAACTGACCTTTCAAGATGTGCTCTGATATCAACTTATGTATATTGTGGCGTATATCCCACCCCACAGTAAATAATAAATGTAAAAAAAAAAAAAAGTAAACCTTCAACATGAAAATATTAACATAAAAGTGTATTCAAACGCTTTGGTACCTCCTGTTGTATGTAGATACTATGGCACTCTCCTGAGGGAACATGGGAAATTGTCAGAGCCTCTTCCTCCACAGCTATAGATCATGGAGAAGCTGACAGCAGGATAGAGAGCACATGCACCTTTGTCTCTCCCCAACTCCAAGGATGAGGCCGCCCAGCACAGTGCTAAATACAAGACAACAATGAATTGGATAAAATCATCAAACTAAAACCACTCCTAAGATGGGGTAAAGTCTAAAATACACAGGAGAAACTAGGAGTCTGAGAAAGATTGATTACACTAACACAGAGGGTGGGGGTGGGGAAGGCTGTGACAATGCAAAGACAAGATATACTTAGGGAGATTGTCACCTGGTTCAAACCCTGGCACTGCCTCACACTATCTGGGCAGAGATGGCTTTGCTGAACCCTATTCTCTGCACCTATAAAACATTCATGACGTCTTTAAAGGCAAGGACTGAGATGCAAGCTTTCTGCATATGGAATGTAGAAGCCCCCCACCCACACAATGATCTATTAGAGGAAACACAGAAAAAAGAGGACCGCAGGGGTGCCCTGCAAGTGCTTAAGCAGGAACCTTAAGGACAACAGGGCAGTTGCCAGGGTCAGATTATCTTGGAGATGTGTAGGGGTGTCATTGTCATGGGCCTTATCCCTATGTCCAGACAGACAAGAGGTGGTGAGTTAGAGGAGTTTGCCCTCCTTTTCTGTTCCATTTCATCCCAGAGACTGTTGTGGTTCAGCTTCTGTTATGGTTCAGCAGAATCATGTTGCCTGGCCCAACTTGTACACAGAAAGGAAAATATTTTATCTGAATCATCTAATCTAAGGAAACTATGGTAGAATGGTGTAGATGCTTGATATAGACTCTAACTCTGTCCCTCCCTCCCTCCCTCCCTCCCTCCCTCCCTCCCT